>NW_026442151.1:7295000-7667500 GCF_026898425.1 Galleria mellonella
TTCGGTATCTGAACAAAAATGTTTGGAATCAACAATTGGCATCCCTTGGAATATTTCTTTGTGTACGTACTATAAAAACCATTTGTTAGTAATGAGTTGGTGTTTAATTTTCAAAGATTTCCCAAATAATAGCTTTCTCTATATAAGTATCATAGATTCAAACGAGAAATGAGAAAATAATTTAACTATATACGGATATGACATACTTGTTTGTTAGATCTAATCGAAACGTTAACTTTGTATATTCTCAAGTGTAAAGGTGAAAGTTTGGCTGTACTGTTTTATAGTACGTGACGAATAGTCACGGATTATATGAGTGTTCTGTGACATGCATTATCATTACCAACTTGTCTTTTGATAAATTAAACGCGGCTTGTTACGACATGTAAATTTATTGCCCATGAATGAAAACTCGATGATCCGTAGAACAAAAACATCTACGATTTCCGCGGGGTAGAAAAATTTGGCGGGCGTAGAGTAAACATTCAGCGGATAGATACATGTATGCAGAGGACGCGCTGCGCGACGGCAACGTCGCGGAAAATTCATCGTTCGCTTTGTTTACATGTATTTACAATCGTACCAAAGGCGACGAGGCTACCCGCTGCACCATGCACATTCTCCGATGTGCATTAAACTCGTACGAGACATGACAAGCGGCTTCTAGAAACGAACGGGTTGCGTTGTCGCTCCATAAAACCGGTTACGACGGTTACGGAGCAGTCCGAATAATGCGTGCTCGTTCCGTAAATCGACAATTGCATGGTGAAACGTTTCTTTTAAAAAATTGTCATTTTAGGCGATATCTTCGGATACGGCATTTAACCCGGTTCGGCGCCGCCTGATAATGTAATTCAAGATCGTATCGAGCGCGTGGAAATCTGTCAATTCGCGCGCGCCCTCTGCGGCGGCGGGTGGGCTCCGTCACTCCCGTGCACCGCGGCTGTTGCTGTCCCGGTCGCGCGCGCCCACGTGCGCGTGACGTCACGCGCGCGTCGCCCCGCCGACGTCACGGAACGCCCGCGAACCCCGCGCCCTCCGTCACCCGATGCGGGCCGTATTGAAGCCCTACCCCGTTGCTGGCTGGGCCACTTCGCACCACGTTAACACTCTTTCCGTTTTATGATATTAATCCCATTATACGGGTATTCTTCTGATTATCCGTGGAATAAAACACCATGTTTACCACTTAACTCATGAAGTCGTAAAAAGCAACAGTTCATCGATGAACTTTTATTGGCTGTGTTTATTGTGCGCTAACAGAGGTGTGCATATATAAATAACTTAAGTGACCCCGCAGCAAACTACATTATAATAAAATGATACGGTCATTACTCGCGAATTTAACTTAATCATGGAATTGATATAAGATTACGTTATTCGTAGTTATACGAGTGCTATGTTAATAATGCGTATAAAATGTGAACAAACGTATTTAGTAGTTTACATTATAAATACCACCAACTATTAATTTAACCCCTTATTTCTAAAAACGTCAATCTCTCATAAACTGTTTTATCTTTTTTTTTTGTATAAAATTTTTAACTTGAAAGAAAATGACAACTCTAAAAACTAGAACAGGTTTGTAGGGGGTTTTAGTTTATATGGATAAGGGGGTTAGTATTTATGTACCTTACCAACTATGTTAATTTTTTCATCTCAATAAACTAAATCGCCGGTAGCTAGTAGTAAAAGCATCGTCTTAGCATACAAGACTGCTAATCTTAGTTAACGAGAAGCTAGACGGTTTTTCACCTTCAAAAGTATCAGTAGATATATTTAAACTGTTTTTCAATATAAACATTTCACGTTAAGTGGAAGGTGGCCACGGTGCTCGTCACCCGACGCAATCGTGGGGCGGCTCTTGAACATCTGCGCAAGAGACGCGCAGCTGTACGTATACAACCCTATTAATGCCGCCTTTATTTTAACAAGCACAATGTCGACAACCGTGTATTTCAATTCATAACCCTTAATTTTAATTGCTCCTCAATAAGTTTCGCTCTTAGGTAAAAATAAATAAAAAATATCCGGATTCTACTCATGTTTACATATTTTCAACGAGTACGCAGTTTTTGTTTCCATTCAAAACTTGAATTCTAGAAGTTTTATACGTTTCAAATAATTAATTATATCTTCAATGGTTTCTTATAGTTCTGAGATGAAAATAGTCACTGAGAGAGCTCAGAGCAATCACCAGTGACCAATAAATACTAAGAAACCGAAGTAGTTAGATAAACTCTTTATGATTACTCGTACTTTGACTTCACGATGTTTTCAGTTAGCATGAATGAGAACTACGATGCAGACATAAATTATCTAACTACACATGTAATTTATTAATGTCCTCAGCTTTTATACAGGTCTACTATGTAGCTGGTCCATACAATTTGCAATTTAAAATAAAAATTAAAATTAATAAAATATACAATTGAATTAAAAATAGTTGTAATTAAGCAAGATGGACTAATAAACTATATAACGATCCAAATTATATAACTAACAAAACTGTGTCAGACGCAATCAAGACAATTTTTTTGATAGGCATGCCAAGCCCAATAAAATTTGAAGATTGTTAAAGAAACAAGCTGTTGGATCAATATAACGCATAATGCAATCAACAGTGGTTCTCGTCGATCGGTGGCGGGCGCGCATCAATAAATAGCCCGATCCGGTGAGAGAACGTCGATACGTCACTATGACTTTATTAATAAAACGCCGAACAACGAACGCAAGCGCAACCAACGTTCAACAACCCCGAAGAGGCACATTCTTACGCGCACGCGCACATAGTTACATCACTAGGCTGATCCATATTTCGACCGTTACAATTTACACGAAAAGATAATAAAAAAGAACCAGAAGACAACTTGAGAGAGAAAACGGACCATTTACAAACCACTAGAACATTCCAAATAATTATAACAGGCAATGTTTGCACCGTTATGAACTATGACAAGTTGCGACTGAGCGTTGAGTAGGAAGCTCAACACCTTTCCCACGGCCTCGCTTTCTGTCTGTACTCAGCAGTGGCACTTTATACATTGAAGATCGCAAAACATTTTCACACAATACGACTAGACAAGATAGCTCAGTGTATGAGAGACAACAACTTAGAAACTGTTTGTTGTCGAGGTTATGTAGGATTGCAACATCGCACCATTAACGGTAATTTACTGCGAATTGTGTTAGTACTCGTCGTTGGTTACGCGAGAAAATATCATTCCGGATGGGCCAAGAGTACGTAACCAAAAATTGTTTGCAAATTAAAATCTGTGCAAGCAATTCTTTGCAGTCGTTCAAACAATTCTCATATTGAATCATGATGGCTGCGCGTGCGCATTCAACCTACGCGCATTTAAACTACTAATTAATAAACCTAACGGGTCGTTTCCACACTCTCTTGATTTATTTGGCCAAGCGGAACAAATGTGAAGTACCATCAATTTTATGATTATACACGTGGTAAAAGTTTCTAAAGGTTCAATAAGCAGAAAAGAAAGCCAAGAGAACAGAGAACGTGAAATCAATCACGAACTCAAAGAATTGGTCTATGTTAAAGTAATAATGTTGTAAATCTTCAAGTGGAAACAGGAACCTTTTGATACACAGCCAGATAGCGATGGGAGCAACGTGTTATCTGAGCTCATCACAAACAGAATCGTCCGCTATGAGATAATGTTTGGATTAGATAACACTTAAGCAAATGACATGGTACATGAAAACTTATGAATAAGCAAATTAATAGTATCGTTGGCAATGAAAAATATTTAAATAATTGTGGGCAAGTCAAATTTACTTGTCAAATAACAAATACTTCGCGAATGTAATTTACCATAAAAAAAAAAAAAAAACTTGAATTCTGAGTGTTATAGCATAAAAAATAGTGTGTTGACTCATGTAGATGCTGATCTGGTATTAACTGTATATTAATAAAGTCGCGTAGTTTTTTCTATTTTAACAAATTATTTGACGATTGTTGAATTCATAAATAATTTGTTACCTATCTCAACCGCCCATGTATATTTTGTACTCATAGTTTTAGTTCAGTCGTAGCAATACACTTGTTAATACAACGCCTAATTTTAATTCGTAAATTCCTCGTAGGCGATAGTCGACCCTATCACAAACATCAATGATTATATTAAAAGAAAACACATATTTTGTAATGATAAGTAAATGTCTTTAATAAATTTATTCATTTGATTGTTCAATTAATCAAAGTAAATTAATTTCATAATATTTGAATACGTCAAAAATAAAAATATGCTAAGTTAAATATGTGCACAAAATAAACTTCATTAATCGATATTGATAATTTTATTGTTTGAGACAACAGAAATTAACAGTTTAATAAACATTAAATAAATAAGTTGTGAAGGCCGCTAACTAACGACGAACAAACAACACTGATGGATATATAGGCATTTCAATCCTTAGTATAATATTATAAAAGCGAAGTTTGTTTGTTACTTCATAACCCCTTAACGGCTTAACTAATCATGAAATTTGTAATACAGGGGATGGAGAAGTATATTACAGGCTATTTTTTTTATCCCGGTCACGCGGACAAAGACACGGGTAAAAGCTAGTAGAAAACTATGATGACTGTGACTGTGATAAGAAAAATAGTAATTTAAAATTTTTGGTAAACGAAAGCTCATAACTATGGTTCATATTCAAATCTATAGAAAGATTAATAACGCACACAAAGGCAAAGCTTAGAGTCTACGCTCGAGTTTCCTTATTTGATAGTATTAACAGTTAGGTTGTAAACACAGATGTTAAAGGTACCTTAAAGATTTATTAAAAAAAAATTGAATGGGAAGAGAACTTACTAGAAGCTTGAAATATTTATTAACGAAAATTATTAACGGAAAAAGAAAACTTTTTTCCCTAAGGTTGACTAGGTCTACTTTTACAGTCTAGTTTTTGGTACCAAAATTTTTATTTGAGTGCGGTCAATAAAAATCAATAAATAAAGGAACCTAAGAGCATATCTATAAGAAATCCCGATTTATTTGCGTCTACTAAATTTAAGGATGTTTCTCAAAGACTGGTTTTTTTATTTAAATTTCCAGTAAGTGGTTTTGAACATCTACTGCTGTCCTCTCTGTGCATTCTATGCGAGACCCTTATTTTTGGAGGGCGTATTATGGTCAGTGAACGGGTGGCAGGCGTGCGACGAGCGTGGGTCAACGACTGCTCAGGCCGCGGTGAAATAATTCATCTAGCCCAACATTCGACACGGCAGCACCGCCCGCCGCCCGCCCGCCGAGAGAAATTGTAACGCTATGGGATCGTTGTATGGTTAGTCACACATACCAATACAAGTATTTATTGCAACTACAATATGCACACACAAACGTAACGGAATTGCTCTGTCTTGTACACGTTTAAATTAGTTTTTGAATGCCAATTTAAAAAATCTTGTCAGGTTTAACTCCAAGGCTTTTTCAAGTTACTCAAATTGTATAGGATCACAATTTGCTTGCATTTGTACCTTTATCTTATACTTTAACTAATTCTGCACATTTTTTTAATACACAGAATTTAATTCCAAACTGCCAGTATTAAATTAGCTTTTACATTAATACAGCTAATTTAAAAGTAAGTCTACCTATTAAAAATGCAGAAACTGGAATTATGCAGATACATGCTACCTATTAACAATAACAATGCGTTTAATAAAAAAATAGTAATAAATAATAAAGGAAAAATATGGATTTTGTAATATGACATTTTAAACAAGGGCAGTGGTATCAATTACCAAATGGAAACATTGTTTAGGTTGTATTATGGCTACGTAAACCTGTTTAAACTGTAGGTGATATTTAAAATAGTAGAGTTCAGTGACAGGCCGCCATCGTGTAAACGGCCATTACGGAGCGATCGTAAGGAATTTGGGTGAGTGGTGTCGTGCGGTCGTTTTCATCGTCACCCATTTAAATTGCCTACTTCACGAACTAATCGGGATAATAAAACAGTAAGGGTGAAGGTTGAGCTTCAAGTCGCAAGAATGCCACAAGTTCCACAAGCTAAATCGACATTGGCCATCGACCGGCCCCCGAAACTAGCTCCTGCAAGTATTGAACATCTGTCTATATAATACAAGGTATAAAGGGGCATGTGCAGAAGCACATGTCCCCTTTTACCCTGATCAGGTGTCGCACTGACCGCGGACAAACTCGCCGGAACGGGTTATGGAACGAGTCGGCGGGCAGTCGAGACGATACGCGAGAAAGTAAAAACTTATCATCTCATTTAAAACGAAACCACCTGAATATATCGATAAAAGATCATTAGTCTAGATCTCTCGAAGTGAACTCTTTTAAAATTGAACGTAAATGGAATCAACTTAGAGTTGACGGATAAATTGAACAAGATCGCTACATGAACAATAAGAGGCAGAATGAGACTCATTACAGGCAACGAGGCGTCCTACGATGTCGAAGCGAAAAGAAACGATTTAATTGCATCCACAATTAGCCTACAAAACAACCTGTTGCGTTCGAAACGCTTAAATGGAAAAACAAGAAACGACTGTTTCGGATTGCAGATCGCTCCAGTTTTATAGGTACATTCACATTTATTGGTATCGATGTACTGAAAATAACCTCATCGGATGAACAAATGCTATGTACAGTTGTAGAGACTGTAACATCACGATGGTGGTAAGGTTCAATATTATCTTTGTTAAGTAAGTAGGGATCCTTCCTGGATCCCAACGAGCACGATTACGAGTAATCGCGTATTTGACAAGAGGGAAGTCGCGACAAAGGATCATGGAAGTTAATCGCCTAATTAAGTAAATCCCGCAACGTCGGGCCGTAATGGTGTAGCGAGAACTAAACTACTTTTAGACTGTGGCAAGGGCTATTGTATAGGAAGTGGAATCCATACTAATATTACAGTTCTACAATAAACTTACTATTAAGAACTAGCAATCAAAGGTATATATTTGTAAACTAATTATTAGAGGTATGATTTGTATAAAGCAACAACAGTAAGTACTACTAATTGATAAGTGACATGGAAGAATTTATTTCTATTAGAAACTTGACATGTATAAACCATTTGGCCCCCACAATGAACTTTGGGAAAGTCGATCCTTGTTGGCACGTGTTCAGAAATTGGATGGCATATGTCGATGAATTGATGTGTACACAACTAGACGAGATTTCGGTCCACGCATAGTAACAAACCATTACCCTCATCCGAGGAATAATTAAGGTAACGCGTTGGCCAGGGGGGAGGCTGTCCGCTCGGTTCAATCTCTGGTTAGGGTTGGAGCGCTTCGTGCCATATTTGGCGGTTATTTAGTTTTTTTTTTCTTATCAATGTAATGTTGCTAGTTTACTATATGCATAGGTATATTATTAGTATATACTTAATACTCGATCGAGTATTAAGTATATACTATAATCGAGACTTAAAAAAATCGATTTTAAATCCTAATAATGTATAGCTTTTTACGAAAATGCCCACCAAGAAATAAAAAAATCGAAAAATAACACAAAATATTAACCCACATTACTTGAGGAAAGCATTTCCATTTCACTGTTACAAATTCTTTAAACTGATGGTAATGATTCTGATGTATTATACAAATATATACCCGTGACTATAAAGCGAAAAGTTACGGTCATTCTTCATGAAAAAGACGAGGGGTGAAAACCGGCACAATTTCACAACATGACGGGACACATTGCTGACCTAGTTTCTATTGGGCATCTGTAAAGAGAATTTTGTGCACCTCAGGAGTTGAGACGTGGGATGTTTACCACGTCAGATAAACTCGGGATGAATACAAATGCAAGTGGCGTGTTATATACACAAATCGCTGTTGCCGCCGCGAGGTGGGCGCGTATCGATCAGAGCGGGTACACAGACGAGCGGCGCGCGGCGACGTCGACGCCGGGCAAGCGTCCCGCGTGCCGGTAGGTACCATTTATCGGCGTCTTCACACCTAATTTATCGCGCGCCGCAATCGCCGCCGTGTTTGTATACACTGTTATGATGCTACTTTCAGTTTATGTGCATTGTTATGCATTGTAGACGTATAGATAAATGACTTATTGATTTGGTGGCATTTAGAAATTCTTGACTCACTCTGAATAGATAGAGAAAATTAAAGAATTAAATCATTTATTTAAAATTTAAGAAAAATTAGATTACACTAACAATTTGGTTCGTAAATAACTGCATTAGTAAAAACGGAGTATAAGTTATTAACCTTATTATAGATTAGTAAACATATTGCTAGCAATATATCCTATCGGGTCAACCTCTTCACGGTTTATGATCGACTTATTTTGAATTTGACACGATGGGCTAACTACTCAGCTTCACCCTCACCTATCATCCGCCACTGGTGGGCCGCTATTGTACCTACATGTATAACAGAGGTGGAGTTACCATTACGTCAACATCCACTAAAAAAAAAAGTAAGTAAGGAACTTAGTTCTCTTTTTTACATTTAGTCAGATTTCGTCATAAAAACCGTATCAGCATAGAAGAAAGCCCTAAACATAACTAAAAAATAAATCAGTGAAAAAAAAAATGTACAGGGCAATCGGATACATCGGAAGAGAAAATTTAAAAATTGAAAATGGACATAATACATGATAATATAAAAGATATAATTGGAACAATTTACGCAGAGAATAGCTACATAGTTTGGAATATCTATAAGAGAGGGTTGTTTTTTGAATAGCTCCTAGCTAGCTCCAATTATTCGTGTTTCCATGTTCCGTGAAGGTCGTTGGACACGTGGTCGTCGCGTAAATTGGAGCTACAAGGGGGCTCAGTGGCCGCGGGGGCTGCGGCCGCCGAGTGGCGCGCGGATCGATAGGGGCGCCGCGCTCGCGACCGCGCCCGCCTCCGCAGCCGCTGCGATTGCACTCAGCGACAGCCCGAACACCCCCGATTTTGGGGAGGAACCTATTGATAGTAACGGGGACTGGCAGCACCACTGTTAGAATATCCTTTCAGTTCGACCTCCATGGAGAAATAAATCACCGTGTATCATTTACGAATTCGTCATGTTGAGTCAACTGGTATTTCAATCAGTACTAAAGTCGGGTATTCCAGAGTCCTTCACTAATAGGGTTGGGTAATATATAGCAATAGATATTGTAGTTACAATATTTATATACTGGTTCAATAACGAATATGTTAAAAATCTGTTATCCAAAAAATAATATTAGATAACAGACTTTTAATATATTCGAAGTTATCCGACCGATATGGGCGATATCGAAATGGGTGATGACCTTGTTTCCGCCATCAATGTCTAGAGAAACCCAATATATAGATATCGTATCGGTATCCATAATACCCACGCTTATTCACTCGTCCTCCTCGTCAAGGTATACCAATAGCGCACTTAACGTATACTATAACCATTTAAATATAATTCATAAAAACACACAAACAAACACTTCCGTACGAATCTCCATACATATGGGCGATATTGAAACATTTCATATTGTAAGCTTCAAGATTTTATGTAAACGTTACGATATTAACAAAGCGAAAGTATTTTTTTTTACACCACAGGGGGCAAACGAGTAGTGGGAGTTAAAGGCGATACTAATTAAAACCACCATCGATGCGATAGGAAGGTTTGACACGAAACCTATAGCGTTTAAATTAACACTCTAAAGAGAGGTCGAATAAAAATTACTAGATACCGACGAGCCAGTACGAAAGATGAATGAACGTGGAATAAACTGCCTGCCTAATTAGAAGCATTTGGCGGTCTGTGGCGATTGACTACTCGAAAGAGAATAATATGTAAAACATTTAATTACATATTACTATTTTGTGATTATGAATAAACAAAAATTAATAAAGTTATATGGTACAAACAAGTGCAAATATATTAAATATTTTATAATCAGTAAAATTTTCATTCCATCTTTGGAGGATCTTAATCTATTAATATTAGATGTCCACGGATGGGTTCACGCCTTTAAGTTTTACTTTGTACCCAATATAAAAGTAAAATAGCCTAGCAATACACATTTTTATTCAGAATTTGTAGTAATTACAATATTAAATGTACTAGAATTGATCTATTAAACTGTAAAATATTTAGCTATAGGATACATCTCGGAAAAGTCTACACCTATTAATGTATTTATAGATGCCTAATTTCTTTATTTCTAGCCATATTGCCTTGCTATTTATAATTGAAGTAGGCAATTTATCCCCGTCTATTTAATATTATATGTCCTATTTGTTATTTTGTATTATTTATATATGTATATTAATTATAAAATATTGTTAGTTTCATAAATAAAATAAAAATAATTTCAATACCATTAATTGGTACGCACGTTCGCCAATTGGGGAGGTCAATCAAAAACCCATGATCGCAACCCTCCAAGCGTAGCTTCTCGTCGCGCATAATTGTACACGATTAAGCTGATCCCTTTACATATCTCCGGGGTATCATTGGTTTCACAGGTATGGACGATTTAATACCCATTAACATTATCGGAGGCTTACGATACAGTTGGTACGGTGACGTTGGCGGTGTAAATAATTAACGCGCTGCGGCGGCGCGTCCCACACGCGGCACGGTGGCGGGCGGGCACCTTGACACCCCTTGAACTCGCCCCGCGGCCCACTCCACCTATTTGCATTCCATACATCCGTACGCCAGCGGCAGGCGTCCAGGTATATACACAAGTAATTGGACCGTCCTTTCGATCTAATCGAAAAGGTGACACGCATCGGTTCAATTATTCATACTGTGTCAACACCACGGCCGCACCATACCAATATTACTGATGGAACATTTGGACATTAATTTATTTTGAGATACAATAATAATTTAGAGCATATATTGTAGTTAAGTATTATTAAGTGGCTTCCAAAAGTAAGTCTCCAGTTTATGTGTATTTTTTAAAACAATTTTGTCACGATGTCTGAATCGAATTTTTTATACAATCGATAGGGGTCGACTCCCGTGTCGGTCCCATATAAATATCTAATGTGTCTACAAAACATCACGTCGGTTTGTTTTATTCTTTTCAAATGAGAACACAACACTTTTTCTACGGCGTAAAATGTACTCGCATTTCTCACTTAGCTGAATCTTAGATGAGAAAAATTATAGAGCAATATTGTCCAATTACTGGCCATTTCGAGCGTGGAAAAAACTTTCAGTGGTTCCTAATTAGCAAAACTAGGAGTTGTGGTTTCAAGTAATGCCATTAGGAGAGCAATAGGGCCTGGCGAGGTTCCAGGGGCGCCGCCCACGCGGGTGTCTAACATGACATTTACGTCTCTCCACCCCATCCTCCCACTTGCCACCGGCGGCCCACGTGCCTATCAGCCTTCGGGCGGAACTCCCGTGTAATGCGTATAGTAAACAATGAGTACAGATTTTTCCGCCGCGTATCTAATTCGGTTTGTATTATCTCGAGAAAAATCCTTATAAAAATCGGATAAGTACGTTTTTTTCACCATGAATCTATATCGATTTATCCATAAGGAAAATCCTTACATATAAAAATGTAATAACTGTTACAATATCCATGTCGATATCGATGTTTGCAAAATATAGTAACATGTTTATGTTTTAACAGTCAAACAGAACAGAAATTATGCAAGATATGAATTTGAAATAGCTAGAATAAATATATCGAAACACTCATTTCCTGTAAGTGTAAATTTGTTGTTTTTAGTGTCTCAAATTAGATTTAAGACAACTAATGGGATAAATTAAAATGTGGTTTGAATCATCAAACAATTGTACGGAAATATCACGAAAAAAGAAGAAATTAGAGATCACAGACGCGTCCATAACCCCCGCCTTGAGATTTACATGTCACATACAGCGTTCCGGAAGCAACCCCGCCCTGTATCCGCGGGGGCGGCCTAAACAGATTATCCGCTGTCGTCCGTCCGCCGCCGCTACGCTAGCGCCGCCGCCGGCCCAACCGTTAATCTCCTCGAAAATAGGCTCACGTACTGCAACGCGGATTCCGCTAAAATTATAACCAGGGGCCCCGGTTAAATATTTAAGCGGTGCCACAATACCGGCCGGGCAATGAAACGTGTTAATCTGTATACTGCGAGATGAGCATCGCTTAATATTATTCAACTTAAACTTCGTTATTGCGGTAACAGGTTGCGTGGTGGTGGGAGAGGGGGGGGGGGGGATCGATAGTTATGGGATCTAATAGACCCATTGTTGCCCATGGATTTAACTATAATTTCTCACTTGTTCCCGGCCAGCGTATACCGGTGGCGTAAGCGGGGTTAACACTTCATTGTCACCTATTAAAAAAAAATTTGTTGCACGAAAATGCGGGAATCCACCTCAAGATTGGCAGAATGTTGTGTCACTTGTTAATTCCGCTAGCATTAGTATGCGTGTGACTGTCGACATTTGAAGACTGACCACCATTATCACTGCCAGAAGTTCCAAAACCTTTCATATAAGCCATCAATCTCCGAATGTCATTTTCTTCATGCACGTTTAGCGACACGTCTTTCGTCTCTAAACGAGGCATCTTAAGGCAAATTATTAGATCGCTGCTAGGAGCCTAGTGTAAACCGTTCGGTAGCCTAAACTACGAAACGAATAAACTTTTTGTCAATTTTCGAGTGTTGGCAGTAACACATATACTAATGGTAGCGGAGTTAAACAAAATAATTCTATTTAAATAACCAATGATATAGACTTCCGCAAGATAACACCTAGTTCAAAATAAAAAGAAGTTTGTATAGTATGAATCTTTATTTATACATTGATAATGATTGAGGATAGAATGAGGTAGATGTTAACAGTATCCGTTCAAGCATATCTACTATTTTATAAACATCGTCTTATGTGACTTATCGCATTGAAGAGAATGAATGTAATACCTTTAAATTATATATATATATATATATATATATATATATATATATGGTGATTACTCGATCTAGCTAGGTTTCATTTTTAGTAAACGTCGTTTTATCCATGTTTTCAGGCTGTTTATGAGTGTTTGGTACTGCTTTATCGACACAGCAACTCTAAAGTTATTTGACAATAGGTGGCGTTCTTAAGCAGTACTAAGCAAAAAATACTAAGCCAAGCTCAGTCACCCAGGTACTTCCTATTTATATAATGATAATGCTTGAGGATAGAATGAGTTAATCGGATGCTAATAGTATCAGTCCGTTAGAATTTCATGACGTCTTATCGCATTGAAGAAAATGTTTATGTTTAAATGATCCGCAAGGATCAGAATATTTATCAACAATTTGATTACAGTCAAAACCAATCAGTTCAATTGATAAACATTTTTCGTACAATAAGCGAGGCCTAGTATGTGTTAACGGGAAATTGCCGTTTGGCTATTTCCGTTCGGCGCTGTCGCGCTGACCTTCGATCGTGTGCAGCCTGCTGCATATGGCGTGTGTAAATAAACCAATCAGTTTCTAAAAGTTAAGTGTTTACTCCAAAAAGCATAAAGAGAATAGACAATATTTGTCGTTGAAAATTATTAGAAAAGGTATATACTGTATACACTAACATAGAATGTCAGATATTATAATAACAAAACAAAATTGCAAAATATAATGGTGAAATAATCTGGGTGTTCTCATGGAAAACCTTGAAAGTTCATAACAGAACAGTATTAGTTGATGATATTCGGAAGTATGTTTTGAGCTTAATGTACTTTAAAACGCAAATAGAACATTATCAATTCTAATTGTCACTCTGGAAATGAGAAAGGACGTATTTTATTTTACACATGAAATGTTGGATATAAGAGCAACAGTGCATATGTATAATGCAGAAGAAAAATACGTAGTGTAGGGTACCATCAGGAGAAAACTAGATATCATAAACAGACTAGCTTCCGTAGGAAACGTGTCTGGAGACAAAGACATATTACAAATATACAAACCGTTTGCAACCGGTTTCCGTCCCGTTTATCTTTAAGAAGCGTAATATGAAGACATACTTGTAGGTACACAGACAATATAATCAAATTTTTATAATACAGTTTTTTATAAGAGAAAAAAAAATACAAATTTTCTTGCTGCAAAAGTACGTCATAGCAAGTATTTAACACAAATCAGTGACTAAAATGCAGCAGGTACGAGATTTAGCGCCGTTGCTTTAATGCTGAACGATAAGGCTAATCAACAAAAATCAAGTTTGCCTTCACGGATACTGGTTCCATTGGAATACAAATAGTAGTAATATAAGATACAGTTGGTAATGCACGCGTGCGTCAAGTGGTAGCCGGTGCGTACGTAGCGTCCGAGTCTCGTCCTTGCAGCCCGGCCCTGTTTCTACATAAGCGGAAACTGGGTGACCGGGAGGATTTATAGGTGTAATAACGGATTTATTTTAGTTCGCGTCCCGCCATCCCAATGAAAACAGAAGCCATGCGTATATCGGGACAGAATATTCACTACTCCGATACTCGAAACAAACATTGTATTTTTAGAGAATTGTAAAATGTTGAATATATATTTGTGATGATATGAAATATGTTTGGACAATTTAATTTTATTGACATAACAAATGCCTGATTACTAACGGCAGTAGAATCTACGTTGCAACCTACAAAAACTGGTAGATAAGATGGCCTTCTCGCGAGCGACGCGCGAGCCAAATACGCTGTGTGACCCACTCACGTACGATAATGTTTATAGAAAACGGTGCAGTCTAATGAGAGTATTGTAATTACATGGACACTTTAAAATTACTATTCCAAGATGTAAATATGATGAATCTAGTTGATACAATTTTAATAATTAGAGATACAACAAACGAACAGTAAAAACAATAAACGAATTGTGTTAGAACAAATTTAGGAAGATTTGATAAAAACAATTACGTAATTATTAACGTGTTACAAGAACAAAATATACAAGAGCAAAGCAGTATATAGACGACAAGATTGGTTCTTACATTTATAAAATATCGAGGTATAATAAATGTCAATAGGTTAAACATTTTTAAGATAGCATAAAACCGGTTCGTTAGTATTGAAATGTACCTTTGAAATATGTGTATAGTTTGTCGTGTGTACTAAAGGTAAATAAAGTAAATAAATCTTGATCTCGATACCTGGACCAGAATGAAATACAGCAATGCCAATATTATTTATAATTGTTTTATACATACATACATACATATCTGTCACGCCTGTCTCCCATTAGGGTAGGCAGAAACAATGGAACGCCAAATGCTTCGATTCAAACAAACCTCTTTCGCTTCTTCCACATTCATCAATCTTGTCATACACGCTCGTCGGTTACGGGTACTTTTAATTTGGCCCTTCTTCAGCACGTCGCCTATTTGGTGACGTGCTGAATAATTGTTTTATATAAGAGTGAAAAGAGAATTTTACAATCAAGAGATAGAATAAAATGTAAGTAGACAACGTAAACACTAGTGCCCCCATTCAAGTTCAACAAATGTATCAGGCAGTTAGTAAGGCAGGGGCAACACCCACTTAGCACATAGGTGCGACATTACACAACTTGTTTGCTAAATAGTTAAAGTAACATTCGAAATTATAATCGTATACCGTTTAATACTGCGCACTTCTACAATGTATGAGATTGTAACGATGGGATGAGGTGTAAAAATTGAAATGGCCTTGACAATTTTCGAATAAGGAACGAAATTTAAATAACTAGTACTGATAAATTTAATTCAAAGTATAACTGAGATAGCAGCAGGATTCAAAATTGGAAATATTTAAAGAAACTTTCAATAAGAAGAAACATGAACGTGTGTGCGTGTGTCTTTGTGTATGTACTCGTACATAATTATGTTCGGCAATACTGAATCGATTTTGATAATCCACTGCAATAGATAGGGGATTCATTGCTGTGTTGTTAATATAATTTGTCACGACTATAGAAACATTTTGCATACCTAAATTCAACTTGTTTATTTATTAATAAAATTGGGTCGCAATAACAAACATGTTGTGTCCATCACGCCTTATTCTTAGGATGTCAACGATAACACAAAACAATGCGGGCTCATCTACGTCGAATGGGAGGCAAAACAAAGAAATCAGTACCTAAGTTGACACCGTAAACACATAATGACCGTATTCGACAACAATGCGTCGATGTGACGACATGTTGTTATTACTTGTGATGACAAATATATATATGACAACTGCAAATATTTGTATCTCTGTATTGTAGAGTAGCACAGATACGAACATAGACCTTGAAAGATCGACGGATAAGAATACATTAGTTCGTTCCTTGTTTTTATTACCGATAGCACATAAATGGGCAGCTTTGAGATAAACGAATACTATAGTCCATAGACGTTGCAAAATAAGAAATGTCAAGGACGAACAACGGGATGTTGACCCCTGGTAAAATGTAAAAGCAGAACGAGTAATATTAATAACGCAAGTGTTTCCTAATTATGAACTTATTGACAAATTAATTAATGCAAAGCGGCTTACGAAGGGAAACAATAAGGCAGCGTAACTGGGGGGGCGATTATTCAATCGCATAATAAGCATCAACCGATGGAACAACGCTCGCACTAATAGAATTGCAAGGTTAAAATAATCGTACACGAGCACGGCCACGACCACGCGCGATGTGCCACCACAAGTACAGACGCGACCCTTTATAGTCGTAATGTCAATGGAAATATCGTGAGAAGAACTAAAATTGGAATAGTGATCCAATATTTCAAGTGTCAGACCTTGAATTTCTGGGAGAGGTACTTCACATAAGTTATTATTTCCGCCCGTATTTTGTAATCATCAATTTATTTATTTGCCAATGATCTTGGTGACTGAATCCTGACATATAGTTAACGTTAATTTGGAAATTACGACTATATTAATATTGTGCTAAGTACCAAATCAATGTGACGGTCATATCCTTACAATGACGAAAATCCTTTTCACCAAACTATTGATATAATTTACATTTTCGCAATTAATTGATCGCTTAAAATTGATAATTAATTACAATCTAAGTATACTGAAGAGGAAAATCGAGTTGAACGACTGGCAAATTACAGCTAAATACTGAGCACAGCGTGTCGATTGTTAAGACAAAATAAACAGACTGGAATTTGCAAATTGAATAATACTTGTGGCAACAGTAGCGGCATACCATTACAATGTCAATGTCAACACGATACATACAATTATTGACCTTCCATAGCACGTAATACGGTACAATGATGTGTGTGTGTGACATTGAAAAAGTCTCAAACAGTAGGTGGACAAAATCGACGCGATGTACTCCGATAGCGCAGCTGTATAAATCTTCCGATAGCATACGGTGTCCGACGCGAGTACATAAAAAGTATTAACGTCATAAAGAAAATTATAAGAATCGTGACCAAAACAATGGACTGCGACAGAAATAAAGAGCGTTTATGTAGATTTATGTCACGTTCTATTTTCGGATTGGATCGCTGAGGCGTGAACTTGCTTGGTAGAGGGCGCGGACGCAAGCGCAACGATTGAATTGGAATAAATACGAGTAGCGGGAGGATAATGAGGTTCGTGAAACTCTTAACCGCGTACATGGTTCGCAGTACTTTAAATTTGACATTACACATTTGGCAGGCGTCGATTGATGAATCAATTGTGCTTTTGTATCCAAACGTGACATTAGTTTCCTGATATTCTAACTTGTTTACATGTCTAACGTCATCGATCAATTAATATATCCAATTATAAGTTTGATTTTGGTTTAATCGACCATTAAAATTCAGTACGGCAAGTTCAATCCTCGACTATTGGATTTCTCAGTTCAGTGAAATAAATAATTATTCATGTTTGTATTAAAAACACTGGGTTTAATTCGTACAAAGAAAGAAAATATTTTAATCAGTATAATGAAGTTCGACTAAGAAATTACAAATAATGAATTAAACTTGCAAATCTGACTGTTTATTAATTTATTTTATAGTTTGACCAATGTTAAAATCTACCGAATGTTATATGGTAATATATATTTACTTAGATTGTTTTACAAATATAAGTCGAAGTAAAAAATGACATATCTAATTAGATTTCATACAAAAAAAAACTCTAATTAAAGGAACAAAGCCAAACGACTAACCCAGAGTCCAGATCACCTGTTGACACTAAACGGAAACGACTTATGCAGAGTTTGATTTTTGGAATTTTCTATACATATGTCCCCATTAAAGTAACAGGGTCGCATATTGGCAATGTACGCTGTACATTATCGGTAACATTTGAATGAAACGCCGGAAGTTGGTCAAAGGTAATGGATTCCTTGCAGACATTTTGTCAAATTACAATGAATCACTTCAGCCAGAGATTGAACAGCTAATGTAAAAATATGCCTTAAAACACATATAAACTATATTTAAAAAAAGCAATAATACTAATAAGCCTTTTTATATAATAGTGATCAGTCATTTAGATAAAATTAATTACAGATATCACTGCTGTTCCATAAAGAAAATAAAATATATAAGAGATTACAACTATATATACATATAGATTTGTCGTGTGGTCCCGGTATAGAACGGAATAGAAATCCACTTTTGGCAGAAGAAGCATAAAAATTATCGAAGCATTTGGCGTTCCATTGTTTCTGCCTACCCTAATGGGAGACAGGCGTGACAGATATGTATGTATGTAAGCATAAAAGTAAGATAAATGCTGTAGAAATGAGAGCTTTGATAGAAGTACGTGTGGTATTACATTAAAAGATAGAGTAAGAAACAGTGTGATTAGAGAGAAGTGTGGACTGAAAGACAATGTAGTGACAAAAATCGAAAAAGGAATGTTGCGTTGGTTTGGCCATTTGGTGAGGATGGATGAAAGAAGAATTAGGAAAGAGATTTATCGAGCAAGAATCAATGGAGATGTCATTAGAGAACGCCCTCGACGGACGTATGTCGACCAAATAGGCGACGTGCTGAAGAAGGGCCAAATTAAAAGTACCCGTAACCGGCGAGCGTGTATGAAAAGATTGATGAATGTGGAAGAAGTAGGTAGGTGTTGTGGGTGACCATGGGCGGCGGTAGTCACTTGCCATCAGGTGAGCCGCATGCTCGTTTGCCCCCTGTGTTGTAAAAAAAAAAAAAAGAAGCGCAAGAGGTTTGTTTGAATCAAAGTATTTGGCGTTCCATTGTTTCTACCTACCCTAATGGGAGGCAGGCGTGACAAATATGTATGTATACGTATGTAGAAATCCACTTTCTTTCCCGTGGGGATCGTAAGAGGCGACTAAGGGAAATTAATGGTCGAGCGATGGGCAACATCACCACTTTTTAACATCACCAAAACCTAACTGCGATTGTCAACCGGCTTGCCAATCGTAGCAACTACTTGCAAAATCCCCAAAAAGGTGAGGCAGTTAGCAGTGGACAGTTCACAGCTTATATGATGATGATGATACGTGCATGGTGATAAGTGCAAAATTACATATAGCTATATGTAATTTTAGCCTTGACCTATCATATTTCATTTCATCGAATATCACCTACATTTACTACGGAAGCGAAGTGTAGTATTATAGTATTTTTCTGAATGGAGCGTAGGAACAGTTCGTTGAACTGTAAGGCGATGTTGTTGAGATAAAATATACATTGAGCGAATAGGTACTTGATACTTTAATGGCATTAGTAAGAAAAAAAAACGTAAATATTATAAAGATACGAATTGGACATAGTATGCAATTATGCGATAGAGAAACCTAGAGAACTGGGTGAAGTGTAATTCTACGTAAATCCAGAGTTTTGGATCAAAATAATGAAATTCGTTCGTAAAATTGGCCTTCAGTTAAAAAATGAATATTGCATATAATTTTAGAAATTATATGATTTTGATTGTTTATGTCACGTTGGCTTAAAAATTTCGTATAAACGAAAATGTCTGAGGTTCATCATGTCTATTATGATTAATTAGCAAATACTTAGAATTCGGTTAATTACCAATAGGGTTGCGCCAGCCAACACCCCATTTTCTCTACTTCCGATGAGAATTCCACAAATTCCTTTCTCAGTAATTAAACCGTCATTACACCCCATAAGAATTAACTGTTCCTCACAGGAAATTTCAAAATAATTTTCTTTATAAATGTTTTCATCCGATAACAGGATTACTTGCTTAAGAAATGAAATGTTTTAAAGAAAATGTTAAGTATGAAAGTTGATGTAAAAGAAGGGGACGACCGAAGGTGGATGGACAGTGTGAAAGATGTTACGCATAAAAGAGGAGTGAGCTCGGAAATGACAGTTGACAGGGATTTGCGGAAGAAGACATATTGCGCCGATCTCAAATAAATGGGATAACGACAAGGGACAAGGCAATGATGATGAACAGGATTAGTTGCCTAATTTCAGCTTACTTGTTCAAGTACTCGTACTTATTGTAAAATTAAATTTTTAAAGTGTTTCGGCCGAGAACCGACTTCATTGACCAATAGCAATGTATGAACTGTATCAGGAACGGTCTAATGGCCATTTCGTACATAAATTTATATGTCAACATAGACCGTTTACTTATTCTATAGAAGTAAGTACTAGATACTTGGGTATTTATTTCTCTGACAAACGTGTAGGCGGACGGAGGAGTGCGGGGGTTCGACCCCTATGATCTCCCCACGGTTTGTTTTATATCCAAGTTACATATCGTATGACAGGTTACTTTATTAGACATATCATATTTGTAGCTTAAGTCGTCCAATTAAGATTTCAATCTTAGTAATTGGAAACAGGAAATAGTGTAACAAAAAAATATAGATACTCGTATGTATTTATGGATGCTTGTTACTTATTAAAGCTTAAAAACTTATTTGGACTATAACGAATATTAAAAAAAAAATAGCCAATTCTGTATAAGCGTTGATCTTGTCAACGAAACAAAATTTTGTTTTATATAAACTAAAATATAAAATTATTTTAATTACTTCATGTAATGTCGAGGTTTTTCCAAGAGACATGAGAAAGCATGGGGTTTTTCAAAAAAGGGATAAAGAGGTTTCTTTACGATTAATGCACGCATAATGATCCTGATATTGCAGACGTTCATAGACTACATTCACCGCTAACAATCAAGTGGGCGGTATGCTTGTTTGTTACCTTAGTGGTATAAAAAAATTAGAGATATACCTAGAAATGAAATTATATAATACAGTTTGAGCCATGTACAACCATATATAATGACAATGTAATGTATTTGGCTGGTTTTCAGATCTACCTGATACGGAGAAATATTATATAGCAAACTCCCACGACTTATTACTATATTGTAGTGTATTGTCATAAATTCAAAGTGAGAAATGGTTAACGCGACGTAAATTATTTGAGTAGGTAGTGCAACTACGAGAAGGTATTGGGCAATTTTAAGTTGTCGAATATAATATTACTATTATGACTTTCCAAAATATATTCATTTTTACTCAGATGTTTAAGCATAAACAAATATAAATGAAAATAGGCGCTATACAATCACATTAATATTGAAAATAAAAAAAATAAACTAAACATCATGTTCCAAAAAAAAACCGACTTCAATTGTGGTAATACTAGTTACTTTTATATAAAAACCTACTTAATCTATTTAAATAAAATTTCCATGGAACCAATCTGCAAGAAAACATCCTTTAAAAAAAAATTATGCGATTAGTTTAACAAGTTGTTATACTTGAACAACAGTTGGTTTATAACTGACCGAGTTATGAGGCAACAAACTAAAAAAAAATATCAACGAATTGACGACCTCCTTCTTTTTTGAAGTCGGTTAAAAAACATAAAATGAAAAGAAAATGTCACTACATCAATCACTTGTAACTGATTGCAATAATGGCACCATATATCAGCGTATTTTGCTCTACAACAAAATAAATTACGATATATAGCGTAGACACGTTACATAGAAAATATATCAACTTGGCTACAAAGACATTTTGATTCGTAACAAATTTTTTTTATTCCGCAAAGAAACGGTGGCATTAATCGTTTCATAGATCCTATATGTTAACGATATCCCGCGGTTCAAGATATCTGTAGTCGCCTGCCTCTGGATAAGGCGTTCCCAGTAGACTCTTACGCATACTTGAACACATAATAGCATACAAAATATACAGACAAAACGGGACTACACTCTTGCTTTGGAAGTATCTTAATTAATAGGTGAAGTTTATTATATTTCCTACACAAATATTACTAGGTATTACTTAATTGTAAATAGATCGAACGTACGCTGAATAATGATTGGGCGTAAACAATGAGAGTATTGGAATTATCTGACGTAAGTATTTCATTATTACTACAGAGATTGGTATCTGAATCTATAGATTAATTAATGAAACATTTCCCCGCGATCCACTTTCTTGGAATATTTATTGTTCGGAGGATGACTTCGCAAGACCTTTATAATCTGAGGGTTAATTGTTATCGAAGACCTGCACCGCGCCGGTTTGCTTAACGAGCTGTTAAGTTGAGGTATTATGCTACTTCTAGTCGTCGTGACAAATTATTGCCCGATTGTTCTGCGAAATGTTAAAATGCTACTTTAGGCGACTCCTAACAAGATTCGTCGGAGACAGAGATTGTTAGTGATTGCTAACAACATACGCGAACAGGACGAGACCCTCACGCGGTTGCTTCTAGAATTAATTGTGGAATTCGTTACGATGGGCCAACTGACTTGCTTTCATCCTCACCTATTATGTCTCACTGGTGTGCCATTAGTGTATGCCGATAGCGCAGACGGATATATTATTTCATTTTCATCCGTAGAAAAAAAAAAAACAAGATTAATATCTTATAATGAAACTATCTTAGTGCGTCAATATTTTGCACCCAGCAACTTTATCACCAGTTTAACATGTACAATACCCTATCCATATAGACTGCACCTGCACCACCACACAACGGATGTTCCTAACCGGTTTAGTGACCTCTAGAACAGTAGAGAATATTTGAATATACATCACTAAATATTGCACATTTAAAATCCAATTTAGTGGTATAAATAGTTGTGGCAATACTCACGACTTGCAATCAACTCTGGAGCAACGAGCCCGTTCAGGTCGGGCTCCTCGCCGTACCAGAAGATCCAGAGCTCTTTGGCGGCTCGGAGGGAGAGAGGCGGCGGCGCGGGCGCGCTCATCTCGTAGATATCGGGCGGCTGGGGCGCTGGCACGCGCCGCCAGACGCACAGGATGTCGCCGGCGAGGCAACGAGCGTAGCTGCTGATCACAGGGTCGGCGAGGGGAGTCGCACCTTCCTCGCCCTCGCCGCCGCCTCTAGTCTCCCCCCACACGAGCTTACGCCATTTTATGCCATAGAGTTCGGTCTGTAAAGAGAGATTGGATGATCAGTAATGGAGTCAACGACGATCAAATAAAATTACTATACCTAGTACATTTAAGAATTAGCATGGCTTTAGAATAAAATAATAGGAGGCCTCTAGAAAAGAAATCCATAATAAAATTATTTCAGTTCTAATGTTTCACGGGAGTTGTAAGATCTCATGTGGAGTCGATTGTCTTTCAATTTTATAAACGAATCAATGAAGACATCATTTCTGAATCCTATATTTAAAAGTTTAATAAAAATAAAATATGTAATTTACAAATTATACAATGTACTTCAGTCAGCTTCTTTAAACCCGAAAGTATCATTGAGTTATCGTTCGAATTATTTACCCCACAAGAATGTAATTAACAAAAGTGTAGTCTACTCATACCAAGAATAAATTGAATAAACAATTTAATTAATAAGGATGAATCGAGAATGCATGAAACCTCGAATTTGTGCTAAATACGTAATTGGCAGGCGTCCAGCAGAGGTACCAAGGTGGAAGAGGGATCAGCCAAAACACCTTCCCGGAAGAGACGGCTGCGCCTTGTGCAAGAAATGTCCAATAAGAAAGACGCTTTCTGTCCAAGTTTTATGGTTTGCGTACATGCAAACTTTTGTTCTCGGTGGATAAAATTTTCCGTTGTACACACCTTGAGGACGAGTAACAGACTCGTATGTACGTAGTAAATAAATAGACATGATGATTTTATTTTCCTAAATTAATTTTAACCGTTTGAGAAACTGCGAAAATTGTTGCATTTGCATTTGTTTTCGAAATTAAAAATAATTAGATTTTACTTGCACCAGACACTAATGAAAGTGTATCCGACGAAATTTAGAATAATAATTAAGGTTTTGGGCCACAAAAAAGAACCGAAGGAAATTGTAGCAAAACCAGTTATTTTGATTTAAAACTAAAGCACAGAACAGAATTTGAATAAATTTCTATAAGATCAGTTTGTAAGTATATCTTTTAAGATAAAAAAAAAGACTTCTTACATAAAATAACAATACACCAAATTTAAAAACTTATTCATTTCGAAGTAGTTTGAAAATAGACGTATGTTTGTTCGCGCTCAATTCTGCCTGTCCCGTAATATTACTGGCGTGATATAAATTAATTTGAATTTAAAATTAGTATGCCAATAGTTGACTAATAAACTTTTTTTTATACAACTTTTATAGAATGGCAAACAAGCTGACGGCCCACCTTATGGAAAGTGGTAACCGTCGCTTATAGACATGAGCAGTACCATAGACATAACAGAGTATACTGTTTCGCCCATGATACCCCCCATGCGTTACCATTCCTGAGGACTCAGATGTTATTCCTCCGTACCCTGTAAATTCACTCCATATCCCACCCTTCAAACCGAAACACAGCCATGCAAACACAACTGCTTCACGGTAGAAACACGAATGGGACAGAGGTACCCAAGCAATCGACTTTTGTACAAAGTCTCCCTCTGGTAAACTGATTCAATATCGCAGTTTACAATAACATAACTTTAAAAAGTATTGCAATAAAACGAGTAATAAAAATGAAAACATATTAAAAGATGCATACATTTCCAAAGGCCGATCAGTAGTGGGCGTTCAGCTACTTAAATAGAACTAATAAAAGTTCAATGGACTTGATTCCGCGAGGTTACCATGTGCAGCGCGCGAGGGGCGACCGTCCACACCACACCTGGCAGACGACGGCTCGACCCGACCTCACATCGAAGGGGACGATATAATTACATACAAACAAGTTTTGTGTTAAAGGAACCCTCCTTTGGGCGTAATGGTTTTAATATCTGATAAGAGCTCTCATATCTAAAACAATGTGTAGTTCACAGTCGAACCGCAATTTGATGTAAATTAAGTTAATGGGTGAATAGGTTCTATTGAAGTTGTTGAAAGAATGCAGTATATACAGTTACATAGTCCTTTTTTAGGGTTCCGTACCTTCAAAGGAAAAAACTAAACCCTTGTAGGACTTTTTTTAGGAATGTGTGAGAACATTATTTTAAAATTAATATTATATACTCAGGTCCGCAATCTTTTAAAGTAGTGAAAAAATCACGCTTCTAAATCGACGCAATCCAAAGATACGGTCGTTTATGTTCCATTTATATCGCATATTTAGACATTCGCAAAGGGAGTCAAAACCTATAGGGTAATAACCTATAGTGTAATAAACTTCTCGTTGACCCAGAATCATGAAATTTGGCAAGAAGCAATGTCATGTAGCACAAGTAAAGGAAAAAATCCTAAAACTGTAAATTTGTAGTCATATTACAAAAGATGTTTTTTAACTTGTCGATTTTGTACGGAACCCTCGTTGCGCGAGTCCGACTCGCATTTGACCGGCTTTTTTATTAGACACTACAATATCCGGTTGGGCAGCCAATGGCAAAAACAAGCCAAATGAGCCTGACCACACTAACCCGAAGCGTACTGAGACCTTTAATGAATGTAGTAAATATAAAACATTCCGACAACTTTCTGAACTTTTCATAAATATTTTTAAACATTCGCTAGTTTGAAACAGTGCAAGTAAAGTTTATTTTTAGTATGCAGTTACAACAAAGCAATGTTTAGGTCGTTGTATGTATTTATTATATATTGGCAATGTGGTCCCAGCATAGAATAGGCCATCCCTTCCTTTCTCGTGAGTGTCTAAGAGCCGACTAAGGAAGGACGAGGGATGGGCAGCAGCGTCTCTCTAAAAAGGTCTCTAAAGCCTGACTGCGGTTACTAACCAGCCTGCCAAGTGTGGCAACTAATGGTAAAACCCCCCAAGTGGAAGGCTTATATTTAGCAATAGACACTTAAAGGCTGATGTGATAATGATATATACTTGAGAAGCCCTTGTACATATTCAAACCAAACCTAAAAATTGACACATTCAGTACAAACATATACAAAGAAAATACAGCATAAAACATGCATACAAAACTTTAAACCAATAGAAATAGATAGGGGGGAAGGGATTGTTAGTAACGGGGAGATTAGTCCCCATCGCTATCAATATACCTTATCAGGTCGACCTCCACGCGGTTCCCCCTGGAAGCCATCGTGACTAATTTATCGTTGAATTCGTCACGATGGGCCCCACTAGGGTATACCGATAGCGCAGGAGGGGTTACCATTCCATTATCATCCATCAAAAAAAAATTTAATCGATATATTCATGAATAAATATGATAATACTAATTACAGTTGTACAACAAAACATTTAACTGTTTCCATGTAAGCGATTGTGTGATTTTGGACAGCTTTCGCATCCACAAAGTACTTAATTTACTTTCCTTCTCAAACAAATCACTACTATGTTGCTATCGCTGGTTGATGTAAAGAATGCGCCATGTTTGTTGGTGTGAATGTGAGTTCGGTAGACGGGCCCGGCCGCTTTCTATCGCGCCCGATGCGCCCGCGCACGCCTGCTTCACTTTCTATTGTATGACGTGATGGACTGCCATTTTTTTTTTATACATTAACGCATCTTTTTCAATACCATGATAATATTATATTTACTATATAAACAATAATTGTACCAAAGTCCTATCAGTTCAAACTACAATCGATATTCTACTAAAATTCTAAAAGTTCCTTTTCATCTTTGCAAGCGTTTGGGCATTTATTGACGACGAATCACGCTTTAACGGTTGAATGAATTACTTTGATACACAGAAGGTTCGTCCTTGGATCATCTTGGATTAAAATATAAGATATTTTTTTATTTAAATTTACGTGAACAGTCTCGGGATATGGATAGTTTTATAAAAATTGCTAAAGACGTCGCTAAATTAATACAAGGTTGGTCTATTTAGCGCCATATTATATTATTATGTACATATATAGGATCATATCTAAACTAACTAAATAAACTAATCCATAGTAATATTATAAATGTGAAATTTAGTTTGTATGTTTGTTATTCTATAACGCCTTAACGTCTTTATCAATCACTATAAAATTTGGTATAAGCATGCTATTTGGGACGGAGAAGGATATAGGTTTATTTTCATCTCGGTCACGCGGACGAAGTCATGAGTAAAAGTTAGTGTGAAGTGTATAATAGTAACTTTTATTTTCAAAACTAGTTTATTTGACAATTCACTACAAAAACATAAATGCTCCAAATCATGAAATATTTAAAAAATATATTACAACGAACCGAAATCATTAATCCAAAAACCAGTACAAAATTTCATTTAATTTAGTTTTTGATGATCTATAACATAATATATTTTTGATTTTAATAATAGAGATAGGTTTGGGAAACGACATTGCAAAATGAACTTTAATTTCCAGTGATTAGGTTCTACATGAACACATTCTCCGGAAAGGCCGGTTATAAAGCCCACAAAAATTGTACGGTCATTTGAATTTAAAATATGAAACGAGCGACGAGCTGGCGAACATACCCGGCGATAACACCCGGATGAAGCCTGGCGAAAGCCGGGCCTTTTCTGGAATAATCCGGCTGTAACCGGTTCTAAAGAGGAGTTACGTCACTTAAACACAAGCTATTGAAAAGCTGGCAGTCAAATGAGGCCAGAAATTTTTAATGGAATGGTTTTTGTAATATATCATGATAATATTGTCAACAAAATCAGAAGCAATCATCTGATAAGATACTTATGACATAAACTATTTGTAGTTTTTACTCTAAACTAAAAAATAATTTATGTACAGTGTATATAAATATTGTTAAAAAATCTATATTTCATATAAATTTATATAAGTTGTATAAAAATACATCTACAGTACATTCTCATTGAAAGATAGGAGATAATATTGACACAACTTTAATTACATAAATAGAACTACAATCATTCATTGTGTTACAAGTATTTTTAAACGATAACTGGCCATAACAGATGTACTCTACTCCCGTTTGGCTTATCACGGCCACTTCACTGATCTGGTGCACAAATGAAAATGCGCGAGCGCATCACAAGCGTTGATGTCTTTTGAATGGCTGTACACGGACCCGACTCGATTGTAAGTTTGAAATGTCTAAAACATAGCATAGAATTTGTTCTATTCAAATCTGTTAAACCAACTTTGAAATAGACGCAAAAACGGACAACTTCCGTGTAATAAAAGCAATTACAGTTGCCCGTAAACAATAATAACCCCGTAAAGAGATCATAACCGAGAACGGAAAAAACTGCATGTCCAAAAAAGTCGAGCACCGCTAGTCGAGGAAACGAGACGGGTATATTGAGGTGGAGCGGGACGGCGGCAACCGCGAAAGTGAGAGGAGGCGAGCACGGAGCGGCAACGTAGCACGTTACGTTACTTACTAGCGGGGTAAACAATCGAGGATGATGTGACGGTGAGCTGCGCGTGCGACCGCCCCCGGCGCAGTGGCCGTGCACTTCGCTACTGCATTTTTGACGTGTGACGTCAATAGGTGAGATTTAGGGGGTAAGAAGCTATAAATAATTATTGCACGAGCGTTTCATGAAGGATATTACAAGTAGTTTCAAACAAAACTGGCAGTTATATTTAGTTTTAGTTTGTATGTAAACAAAGTAGAGATTGCACTGTTATAAAACGCAGCGACCTTTATTGGGTTTACTCAACCGTAATCCAATTAAACGGTGCAGATTTTATATTCAAACCGTACCTACAACGGTAAGCGCAGAATCGTCTATTTTTTGGATTGAATAGTATTAAATACGTGGACCAGAAAACGATTAGTTTGGAGTATGAGTAGGTTTCGGAGATCACGTCAACCGCATGGGTATAGATCACGTTATCCATGAGATCTTTATCCAGAAATGTCGGTCCATTGATAATCACGTTATCAATGGACCGACATTTCTGGGTAAAGACACGGAGACAAAAAGTGGTAAAACGACACAGCTAGATTTTACTTCCGGAAATGGAGAAGACCTTTGCTCAGCACTAAAAAGCTTGACAGTATACAGATAAATCTCCTTATCGTATTAGACAAAACCTATAAGGGATTTATTATTGAAATGATCGGCCAGGTGCAGGTAATATATCCTGATTCTCTTGATTTCCTTGGACGTTTTCCAAGTTTATATGTAAATAATGGTGGTAGTGCTAAGAATTATGGTATTCTTTTTTCATTGCACATAAGGTTTGAAAGAAAATGGGACAGTGCGTGATAGAAGCGCTACGTATACAGTCCGCTGACTTCCGCCATTGTCATCAATATGTAATTCATGTATGACATTATGTTACATACGCACAACGGTATGTCGCCTCCTATACCTGTTGCCACGGCCATTTTGTTGCGCCGTAAGAACATAAACCAGTTAGGCGACAGAGGAAAATGCCATTATTGGAAGAAACTAACGAAGGCCTCCTCAAAAACCTATCGCAATTGAATTTATACACGAACGATGTGTATGACGTAAGAATACTTAATTGAGTTACTTAAATGACAATGTGCCCGGGGAAAAAAGAGAAAATGACTAACTTTACAAAACTTGTGAGTGAAGAAACTTTGTTACGATTTCTTATACAATGGAATTAGGCACTAGGAATTTTTGGAAATATCACGAGAGCGTTAAGTTCGCATGGGACAAACTGCGAAATTCAATAGTTCTGATCTTCTGTAGATTTCCACTGTTGTAAACATGTTAGTGTACTTTTCTAACTGTACTATTTTTAGTTCTGAACTTCGGCGTGGATTGTGGGCGACCGATTGTTACGACAGTACAGCAACCATCACCGTTATCGGCGTTGCTTAATGCAATGGCCCTGATTCACCGCACATGTTTTTAACTGTCAAAGAAAGATCTACGATGAGTGAAGCCGTTTGGTCAAGTCGATCTCTCTTTACATTAACACGATTACGTACATGTTGAAATTTTAATTGCCAAAAGATAGGGACGATAGCGATTGGATACTACATCGTGTAGTTCGTAGACATTTTACGTGACGCCATTTTTACGCGCAAGCTTATCAAGTCAAGAGTTTAATTATTAAGACATAACTTTTGAATTCACATTACATTGACCGGATGAATACATTGCAATATTCCGCTACGCACCGTATGTACCTACTTCAAACGTAAAAACATGCTGGCATTAAACTACCACACACTGGAGTGGGTGGCGGCAAACGACTAGTTATATCGTCTATTCTTTCATCTAAACTGTTTACAATCAGGCAGAGCGAGACGGCGGATCAACCAAACTCGTTATACTCGTAAGTACGCACGAACGGGAGTTACTTGTGTTGTGATGATAAAATGATTACCTCTGACCTCAGGGATACAGATTAAACGGCTGTGACATCAAACCGACACGGTCGACATAATAAGTCGGAGTACTCTGGTTCGAGTGAAGCGTTCGTGACATCTTGACATATTATGGAAAATACCTAAGGTAGCGAGCTGTAGTAACTCAAGGGCTAGTTCACTAGAAAATAAACATTTTAAGAGTATAGTTTATTGTTAATAATATAGTAAAAATTATTTTTGAACAATTTTCTAAAAATAAACAGTATTAAATTATACAATATTACGTATAAGACAAGTATGGCAGACGTTTCATAGGAATTTAGTTATAGCTGTGTGGAATATCCAGCCGTACCGCCGGTTAAATTCAAGCGTATTGGAATATTAGGGCATTTGGCACCTAGACGTAGTGACAGCAAACGCAAAATACCAGGAAGTGATCGACGGATGCTGAAGAATCCTAATAATGTTATTTAGAAAAACATTCTGGATTTTACTTTTACGATAGTAAATAATACTCTAGTGGGATGCGGAGTGAATTCTCTGTACTAAACAAGTATCGAAGTAATGTGTAAAATTGAGGAGTAGTAAATAGCTATGAATGACAGTGTTGTCATTTATTGCCATTCATGTCATTAACTTCATTAGCATCATAACCATTTTTCATTACATATATAAAACATTTTTAATTTATTTATTACAGTTAATTATCGATATAAACATGTTTCAAACGATTTGCAATTAATACAACGTTCGTTACTTGAAATTATATTCAAAGAAATTCTACAGTTAGCCTGGAATTAAATGCGACGACATTAACGACAACTAGTTACTAGTAAAGAAACATGGCAGTAGGAAAAACGTAGTTTAGAAACAAGATTTACATTCTTGCGTGGCCACAATACTGGTTTCTTGTCAAGGGCAAGGACAACAGTTCATGTGGAGTAGTCTTCATAAATAAACAATATTTATGTCGATCACGGCTTAGTACCTACACTGAGATCTATTTTGGTAGCTTCTCCTATTATTATGTTAGGTATTGTATCGAAAAATAAAATTTATAGAAGGATAAACACATTGCAGTGAGATAATTAAACTTTATTATGGTAACCAGAACCCAACGGAAAGGTTAGAATTTTTAAGCGACTTAATTTACAGTGTTACGAGATATTTTCGTTAATTCTGAATAATATTTTTGGATCAAATTTACCTCTGTACTGATCCCCATCGTGTATAATGTGTTTTTGAAACATCTCCGTCCATTAATTCATTTTATTCGTCTATAAAACAATGAGGTAATTCGTAATTTTTTTTTGTTACGATTTTTTGCGACACAAAATTTATGTTTTAAAATTTCATTATAATCTATCGTCTATTGTCCACTGCTGAACTCCTGAACTAAAAAATACCATCCTCAGACGATCAGCATTTTACTTAAACAAAGCGATTTCACTTCCCCAACTAATAGTGCAGTAAAACCTTTAGAAAGATCAATATCAACGCAAACAATAAGCGTAATTATTATATATTTACTATGATTTGTCATAATTGTCTTATGTCAACCGCGTATACGTTGACTTAGCATCCCACTGACCTAGAGATAATGCCACTCGCAGGGAATATATCGTAATGTTGTCATACAAGTACATTGCATAATATATAACAAGTGATAGAAATTGAATCATTATAAATTTGCTAAATCATATTACACGCTATTGCACAATTTAAATATCTTTCTATTAAGTTCAATTTAATCTACATTTTATAATAAATAGTAACTATTTCCCGCGGTTTTATTCATATGCATCAGTATATGATGTACTAGCTTTTACTTGCGACTTCGTTCGCGTGACCAGGATATATTTACTGAACGAGATAAGAAGTAGCTCCATCCCATACTGTACGCGTATACCAAATATCATAGTATATTATGTATACTATTAGTAAGGATGTGTTAAATTATATATTTATTTATTTACTCTTTATTGCGTCGCTTAAGATATATATATATATATATATATATATATATATATATATATATATATATATATATATTAAGCGATATATATATATTACATTATAGATATGTATATTACACATATGAAATACAAAAGGTCACCACTGCTTTTCATTCCAAGGGCGTCGTGATTAGGGGAGTAAAAACCAATACATCAGTACAAACAAATCACGAAATAAAACCCTGTACTTATGAATGAATGAAACGAACGAGTGAATTTTATTTATTAAATATTAGTGATTGCCAGTTTTTTTTTTTTTTTCATTTAAGAGTTTCCTCTTGTCGATGCAACTAATTCATGCATCTTCCTCCAGCCAGCTCTATCCCAGGTCATATCCTTTATCCTGATTACCAGTAGCAGATCTTACAAGCCGATTGACCAGCGCGTAATTGTCAGATATGTGGGCATCGGTGGCAGGTGATGGCACGTCAATGAGTTATTATGAAGAGATAACACATTGTGAAAGTTATCTTAGGGGGGGTCACTCTTAGTATTATAGTACCAGTACGACTTTACATCGGATACATGGTAAATACATGTATTGTTATGCGTGAAGCGATGCTAGCGGCACGCGCTAGCGGCCGCGGAACAACCAAGCAAACCGAACTGAGCATTGCTTGCATACAATCCTATTAATATCATAAATGCGAAAGTTTGTAACGATGTATAAATGTTTGGTGCTCTTTCACACAAAAACTACTGAATGGATGTGAATGAAATTCAGTACACGTGTAACTTATAAGAAATATGATTTTTCATAAATAAGGTAAATGTTTTGAAGAACGTAATTGTTTAAAATCACTACATAGTATAAAACAAAGTCGCTGTCTGTCCGTCCCTATGTATGCTTAAATCTTTAAAACTATACAACGGATTTTGAAGCGGTTTTTTAATAGATAGAGTGATTCAAGAGGAAGGTTTATATGTATAATAAATGCATAATATTGTAGAGAAATACTGATAAATTTAGATGTTTCTAATGTGATGTCGTAAATAAACACATTTTTTGTGCTTACATTTGCAAACGCTGGCTGAACCCCATGAGATAAATCAAAATAATGTACTACAGTATTGTACTCCTTAAAAAGGTCAACAAAAAAGTCCGCGATGGTATATGTCTATCTCTTAAGGATAGCACACAATAACAATTTTTTATCCTTCACATTTTTACGTGAAAAAAAAAAAATGCTTATTTACGAAGTGATTTTAAGCAATACAGCACAAATTTTATCCAATTAAGCACCTTAAATACATTGTCCATTTAATATAGATCAATATGGCCCTTTACAGCATGTAATTTAAATGAATATTTCCGAAGATATTACAGATTTTAAATGCAGGTACATAGCGGGCGAGTCGCTAGTAAATTATAAATAAGAAGTTAAGAGTAGGCATGGGTAATATCGATATCGCTCCGTTATCTGTATATTGGGTTTCTCTGAACATTCATTGCAAAAAAAAGGTCATTACCCATTTCGATATCGCCCATAGCGGTCAGATATCTATATTAACTCGATCATAACATATACATATTGTAATAAATTAATTTATTATGGTTATGTTTAACATTAAGTAAGACTATAGACAAATAATATTAAAAGCAAACAATATCAATCTTTTCTCAATTTTACTACGACTTAACAATAAACAAAGGAGTACATATGCATGTTTGTGTCGAATACATGGTAGTGTGTGTAATGCTTTTTTTATAGATTTAATGCATTTTTTATGGATAATTTTATAAAAATATTAGCATTCTGCACTCCTTCTCTATACAAACTATAAGTGTGTCAAATATCATACTCCTCCGTCCGCACAATTTTCGTAAAAAGGGGTACAAAGTTTTTGCTTCACGTATTAATGTATCTATAATAATTTCAGCCGGGTTCTTTTTTTCGATACTATATATGAAATAATTGATATTTAATACGTCCATTATTGAGCAAATATATAGATATTGTAACTATAATATACAGGGGGGAAAGGGATTGTTAGTAATGGAGACTGAGAATCCTATTGCTAGCAATATACCCAACCAGGTCGACTTCCTCGCGGTTCCCCTGGAAACTATCATGCTTAATTCCTGATGAATTCATCATGATTGGCTAACTGGCCTGTTTTCATTCTCATCTATCACCCTTCACTGGTGCTCCGCCAGCGTATCCCGTTAGCGCAGACGGGGTTACCATACCATTTTCACTCATCAAAAAAAAAAAACTATAATATACAAATGTTATACTATATATTAGTCACCCCTAGATAATAGGCATTCTGTCTACTTTTGCCGTTATATTTAACGTAACAGACTACACACGTCCAATTGTCCACATTCCGGCAAACGTATTGGAATGTGATGTGGCAGACGGTGGGGCTAATTTAGCATGGATTGGGCCGACACGTGAATTAGGTGTGGTTTACCGGTATTTACTGTGCTCTGTGTTGTCATAGGACTGTTGATCGGAAATTTAAACAGACTTTTAATATAATCAGACGCCACCACGTACGACAAAAGCGACCTAACCTATAAATCTATGTTATTTTTTTATGTATTTTTTATAACTATATTTTTTATTATTTGTGTGCTGCAAATAGTAGACATAAATTATCTATTTATATATCATGACAAGTCCTGATATTAGAGGGTTCTGTCCTCACACACTAGTATAAACAATTTGACCAGATTTCAATTTATATCATAGATTTTGCTATATGAATATACCAAATGTATAGAATAACACACAAGCATATGGTCCGCCGGATCTTAAGCTAAGCAGGCAGCTATCTAAATATACAATGATTTGTAACACCAGAGAAATCATCTACACATTGTCAACTCTTAAAGGTCTTGGAGTTGAAGATCAGTTGAGACTTTGTTCGTATAAAGTCTCTATTTGATATCAGAAAGGTCTTCTCTAATCATTGATTTCACAAACACAACTGATTAACGGCAGAAACATGAATGGGACAGAAATACCCAAATTAAATTCAGTTCAGTCAAAGTTAAATTCGTGGGCCCGCGAGCCCCATCTTAGATCACATCATCACTTTCCATCAGACGAGGTCATGATCAACAGGAACCCTTAAATAGTAAAAAAAAAAATTTGGCCCTCTGGTGAGTTTGAAAACAATTATCTCTGAAGTAGTTAAAAAATACACTATTCTAGCATAATGTATCCAAATACGAAAATTATGCTATTTCTAAATAACATTTAAAGATTAGACATGATAAATAGTACTATAATTTACTATTATCGTAAATTTTATTGCAAATTGCTCCTTTATGGATTTTAAACGACGTTGGAGCAAAAATGAGTCCAATCTACATAGTTGTCTCTGTATTTAAACGGCAGACGATCAGAGAAATTGCTTTATATATAAAGAGACATAAATTAAGAACTATTGCAATAAAAGTACGTAGACGAGGAGCTACCCTTGGCGTACTTTATTATACATCAAATAAAAAACATATAGATAGATAGATAATTTATTAACACTAATAAAAAAAATAAATAAACAATAAAAAGAAAAAAAAAATCATTTTGCTGGTAATAGGATGATACATAGGATAATACAAGTACGAGTTTAATTCGTTCCGTAACCTTGCTGATATGTCAAATTGCTTGTATCTAAAAACAATTTTCCCTATTGAAATTTATTGAAATACCATTAATCCGTACTCCCAAAAAACCACCTCAGTTGTTTTTGTTAAGTGTTAGTCTGAGGTGGGAGACACTGTTAGACACCAACATCCACCCCGCATGTTGGGGTCGTGTGCAGCGGTGCAGCGTGCGATTCCTCGTATCTCAAATCTTGCTCTCATCTCAAAGCAAAATATCGCTCGCTCGACGGCTCGTATCTCAAAACATTCATATATCGAGGTACCACTGTATTATAAACGGTTAATAAGAAATTAATACAAAAAAAAAAAAAAAAAAATTAATCAAGTGGTCCAAATAATTACTACAGAACATTGGTCCACCCTGGACACGGGTATGGATGAGGCATGTAGATGTGCGTCTACGTTACGAAGTAACGGGACACGAGCGGCGGTCGACGACCCCGCGGCGCGACCTTACCGTCTAGAATTTTGAGGGTATGGCCTAGTTTTTAAATGGAACTCAATTCGCTATTGTAGGTGTCCGGGAGAGTTTGTTGCAACTTTCATTAGTTTCCCCTTCAACAGATATTTAATTCATTACATGATCGAAACAACTGTAATTTGTTTTTGCGTTCTAAAGCTTCGATATAATATAGAGTATAAACTAAAAAATGAAAACGAAACAAAAATTGCTACCGTTTACCATATACATACGTGGTGTAAACTGAACAAACTGCAGATAGGTACATTACCAATTAAAAAAAAAAACTTATTACTATTTAGTAAGAGCATTTATGCATTTAGGACATGAGATTACATTGTGAATGGATAGTACTTTAGATGCTGCGGCACAATGCAGCCTCCGGCTTAATAGTCGCGAGCTTTTGTGCATACAAAGCACTGGGAGACAGTCGGGAAGCGAGGGAACCGCACACTCAACGGGATGCAATCAATGTTGATACACGATACAACAAACGATAGTGAAAGACTTCACTGAAGTATCAAAATCCATTTCGAATCAATACTGTACTGTTCTGTTCGAAATGAAACAAAAAAGAATTGAGCAACCGCTCCGTACTAGAATCTTCCAAGGCTGCTCGATAGAGAAATTACTATTCTATCACTGTCTCGCGTTAATGCAAATCATAACGTTGTCTCACTCCCCCCAAGTACATCTCGAGGTTCGAATGGCTACAGCCTCTATGGTGACGGTGACACGAAAACAGCTTTGTGCACCATTTGGCAAGTAGCACGCGGTGAACAGTGGTACGCAAGATAATTTGTTTGGACGTACAAATTTGTGTTATAAATACATAAAATTGTTAACGAATAAGCACTGAAATGAGTGGAGAGATCTATAATGACCAATATTAATGTAATACAATAGAGGAATATGATCTACAATTTTATCAATGCGTTACACTAGATGAACAGCATGCAGCGTGTTACAACGTAAGGATAAAGCCAAATCGATCCTTGACGAAGTGCGTCACAATTCCAATTTGAAATTCAATCGCAGTCATAAGTTATTGCCGCCTAATATAATTTGAATAAACCGAACAATGCGTCTATATTAGGGTTGCCATCCCCAAATTTCAAAAAGAAGGATTTGAAGTTGGAATAACCAAAATAATTTGGTTTAGATGCAATAATTGAGTGGCAATAATTAAATAATATGTACTTAAAATAGGTTAAACGAAATTAAAATAATATTAATTATATTTTTTTTTATTTAAGAGTAATCAAATTTTTTTGCAAAATATTCGAAAATTATATGTGTGATAAATATTACTAAAATATTAATAAACATTTAGTTTCTAACAAATTCTTTGAACTTAGAGTTCCGTATCGTATAAAATCTAATATTATAAACATATTTGTTTTTAATATACTTCTCGATTCCAATTTCGCCCGTCCGTAACCTAAGAAAGACCGTCCATAATGCAAAAGTGGCGTGTGAATTTTAAAAATACATGACCTTATTAGAGAACGCTGTTAAAAATATATTCAAGACACTTCAAAGACCAGAACATGTCCTGGGAAAAGACGATTGGCAACCCTAATAGTCTAGATGGACCTGGCAGGTCGTAAAATGTTGGCCGGCAACATATTTATGACAATTAGTACGAGCGCAACGCACGAGACGGTCCGCGCAAACGAGTTCGCATATTCGCGGCTAACCAATGGAAGGCGACAAAGTGGGGGTGGTGGCAGTGAAAGCGTTTTAAATTGAATCGCATGCCCTCAGCCGGCCGAGTTTCCCAACTACCAGGCCCTTCAACAGTTGTACTGCCACCTTGCACAATAGATTTAATGACAACCGCATTGTGTCATCCTAAATGCATTCTTAAATCGAGGGAAATTGGTTGCAAATTGTATTGTTGTAAGTTATGTGAGCTACATTGATTTGTACGTCGCTTGCAAATGAGGTCGAAGATGTAAAAAGAGCCGTTTTGTAAACAACGTCGTTATGTAAGGTCTCCATTTCCAGAGTATCGTTGGCGCTGGAAATATTTGCAAGCGCCGGATACTTGAAACGAGTAAATTTTCAAGGGCAGTCCTCAGATGTACACCTGTACCATGAATTATTTATTTTAAATTGTATAGGAATTAAAATAAGAATGAAAATAAGACAACTACGGCATTCTTTGGTTGATTTGAAGAAGTTGTAAAGAAAGAACACGAGAGACGCAACCACTATTTACTTATATATGTAAATATCAAGATATAAAAATGATTTGTTATTAAATAAATATGGTATGAATTGAATAAGAGACACAAACAGTTTAGTTTAAATTTTCGATAAATTCTGTTTGAGTATTCCATTACAACTCGTTTTATATTATCATGCTATTAAAAATAAAATTGAGACATTAAAAAATATATCACTTCATCCCACCGACACAAGAGAGCAATTATTGATTTTGATAACCTTTGATAAAACAATATCAGAAGAGCACATAATTTTATGACAAAATATATCTACGGATCTAGATTTAATTATTTATTTATTAATCAAGGCATACTGACATTAAAAAATATTTTTAGATAACGTTAGGGCCGAGACATGTTATATGAAATATAGATATTAAATATATAGTTTCTTCAGGGGCGGCAACGAGTGCGTAATGCTCCTGGTATTGCAAGCGTTCATGGGCTGCGGTAACCTCTTGCCATCGGGGGAAAGGGATTGTTAGTGATGGAGACTGAGAATCCCATTGCTAGCAATATACCCAACCAGGTCGACCTTCTCCTCGCGGTTCCCCTTGGAAACTATCATGGTTAATTCCTGATGAATTCATCATGATGGGCTAACTGGCCTGTTTTCATTCTCATCTATCACCCTTCACTGGTGCTCCGCCAGCGTATCCCGTTAGCGCAGGCGGGGTTACCGTACCATTTTCACCCATCAAAAAAAAAAACTGCGGTTGCCATAGATCGACCTCTACACCTACGAAACCACTTTGATTAATACTTGTCGCATTCGTCACGATGGGCTAACTGACCTGTCTTTATGCTCACCTATCATCTCTCACTGGTGCCCTGCCAGCGTATACTGATAGCGCAGGCGTGGTTACCATTCCATTATCCATTAAAAATAAAAACTACGGTTGCCAATCCGCCTGCCAAGCGTGGCAGCTATTGGCAAAAAATCCCTTATGGCGGAGTTAAACGTTCAGTAATGGACATTCAACAGCTGATATGATGATAATGATCATCATGTATATTTAGATTTTTTATGTGTATGACTTTTTATATGTATGTATGTATGAGTTGTTAAAACGACTTTAAAAAAGGCGGAGGGAGTTACTTATTTTTTTTTTTTTGTGGCTTAACTATAAACTTATTAACTTACAAAGTTAACAATAAGTAACGACATTAATTTATTGCTTAAACATTGACCGAAAAATTCTTTCGCCTCGTGTGATTAAGGTCACTGCATTATTTATGTGTACATTATATATACACGATAAAATTGAAATTATTCAAGGGAAACTTGTTTTCCGTTAAATGCGGTTCCGAAATATAGTTAACATACACATATCATAAAACATATTTCATCAATTGCAGGCGTTCATAGGCTACAGTGACCGTTTACATCAGATCATCATCAGATCACTATGATCAGACGGGCTGTATGCTTGTTTGCCACCAACATTATCATATAAAACAAAGTCGCTTCCCGTTGTCTGCTCTATGTATGCTTAAATCTTTAAAACTACGCATCGGATTCTGATGCGATTTATTTAATAGAGTTTTTTTTTTATACAACTTAAAATGGCAAACAAGCTGACTGCCTTGCCTGATGGAATGTGGTAACCGTCGCCTATAGACACGAGCAGTACCATGGACATAACAGAGTATACTGTTTCGCCCATGATATCCCCCATGCGTTGCCATTTCTGAGGACTCAGGTGTTATTCCTCTGTACCCAGTAAATTCACGCCATATTCCACCCTTCAAACGGAAACACAGTCATGCAAACACAACTGCTTTACGGTTGAAACATGAATAGGACAAAGGTAGCTAAGAGAATTCAAGAGGAACGTTTATATGTATAGTAAAGAAACACTGATAATTTTAGAGATTTCTAATGTGATTAGATGTGTAGCGACCCACCCGTGCGAAGCCGGGGCGGATCGCTAGTAGTAGTATAAAAAAAAAATAAACGAATAACGAATCAAAAACATTTCAAATGGACGCTTTATTATAATCTGCACCACTGCATGACAATACGAAAGATTTTGAAAACGTGAGTCGCTACAATAAAATACTATTGCGGTTTTCGTTATGAAATCGAGCTGCAAATGTTGAAATGACCACATTTTTGTGACATAAGTCAAAAATGTGTCAATTCCATTCTTTCGTACATTTCTTCTAGTGGTATCGCATAGTAATATACTTTGTGTAGGTAAATAGAGTAATACGTATATATTTCAACGTCAAAAAACGGGGGGCGAAGAGGATTGTTAGTAATGGGTTTTGACAGCCCCATTGCTAGCAATATACCCTGTCAGATCGACCTTCACGAGGTTCTCCCTGGAAACCATCGCTGCTAATTCTTATTGAATTCGTCACGATGGGCTATCTGACCTGCTTTCAGCATATACCGATAGCGCAGGTGGGGTTACGATTCCATTATCACCCATTGAAAAAAACGTCAAAAAACTAGGGGAGATGGTTTGTTGGTAATGGGGATTAGTGGGTCCCATTGTTAACAATGTACCCCTGTCGGTCGACGTTATCGTAGTTGCAAAATTCCTGGTAAATTCGTCACGATGGGTAAACTGACCTGGCTTTATCTACGCCTATCTTTATTCACTTATACTCGGCCAGCGCATACCGATAGGGCAAACAGGGTAACCATTACATTTTCATCCCACTAAAAAAGTCACTGCATGTGCATTCCGCTGTTATCTTGACCCACATTTGGCGAACAGGGTCGCGGGCTCGGACCGCTGTCGCCAATTTAGCGGAAGACCTTAATTGCCACATAATTGATTTTACTATGAAATAAAGTATATACCGACTCTAAGCACAGTGCTATGACAATATTTAAGTCAAGCCCTATTTCCATTTGACACTAATCGAATCTTCTATTAACTATTATTAATTTATAAAAAACGACTAATACTCGACAACTCATAAACCTATTTTAGCTATTGAAGTGTTTTTTTTTTAACATCAGATTCTCAATTTGCAAGACAGTGACATAACAATACTAATAGGTAGGACATTTTATTTTTTATGAATAAAAGAATAAATCATTAAAGTAACGCAGGATCACACTTTGCGAAAATGGGGAACAGCTATTTTCAATAGCGGACAGATGAGTTAGAATGATGATGATAAAATCAGTAAAACAAAAAACAACTTATTTATAAGCATCGACCACCATTACATCGATAGGAATCTTATATATGCATGCAAACAATGGGGTCGAACATGATTGAGTCAACTCAGGACTGTTCCTTATGGTGGGTCTCTATATTCAACAATGGATTACGTTAGATTGTAGTGTGAATGGACATTGGGGACTTTCAAGTATTACGTAACACAATCCCCCTCCCCTTCCTCCCCCCACCCTCCACGTCACGCAACACCCAAATGATCATTTTTACCTAGAAGTCACAACACTAACGAATACTGACAACGAAAACAAAATAAAAATGTTGTACAATACAGTCGAGAGATTCTCCGTAAAACATACGAAAAGGGTTGCCAAATTGGGAGATTTAAATCCCCTTATGTTTTTTATTTAAATAAAAAAAAAAGTTATTTGAACTCTCTCTAAAATGCGTTACTTGAATGCCTTTTATTTGAACGCTTCTTTTTTTAAGTCAGTTAAAAAGATGACGATGCAATATTCAATATACTTTTACAAGAGTTTTGTTTATTAGTTTACGCCTTTTAAGGAGTTATGGTATGAAACCGTACAATCGTATAGGTTAACTGATGGCCAAAAAACATGAATTTTAACAATCGTCAATATTAACATGGGCCAATAAAACATGGCCAATACTGTTTCCTGCGCGACGTACTCATCAAAACAGAACCTTGACCCAGAATGTGTCTCATAATAAAACAAGAGGAAAAGGACCGCGTAAGTTGTATATTTCACTCAGGGCTGGACACGAATGATCTCATCACGTCGCGAAACATTTTTGATTATTTTTGTATACGCGTCAGCACGGTTGTCAGGTTAGCCACTTTTTTTGGCTAAATCTGAGTAATTCTGGAAATATTTTAATAATATTATTATTTAGACAACTGTTATTACAGGCACATCGTTTTTATTATTGACATGAATAATAAAGTAAAATTATAAGAATAAGGAAATTCGGACGGAACCGGAAACTATGAGTAATATTTATAATTAAAATTACAAACATGTACCTATTTAATTTAAAAATGTACCAAATATTTGCACGCCTTCTCAAAGGCAGAATGCATAAGGGCAATGTTCAATACTCCTATCTAGTATTCACCTACATTCCTGCAAAATATAAATTAATGTCATTTCTGTCAAATTTTCGACTCGTCATCTAATATAAAGTCTAAATAATTTTCTTACAATTTCTATTTAATTAAACATTTCTGTACTTACTCAATTTAGTTTTATTTTTCCGTGTAAGATATTTATAAAGAATAATACTAGGTCGAATAAGCATTCTTGTTGTTGATGATTTTGCATGATTCTATGTTACATTTTTCGTTTAGCAACTATTAGAATTATTGCAATATTGCAATTTAGCCGCTTTTGGCACAGTTCAGCTACTCAGCCCGTTCGTTGTCGAGGTGGCAACAGTGTGCTGCACTCTAGTAAACAAATAATACTCGTTTGCATTACGAGAACTCGATACTTATAGGTTTGTTTATGACAAAGTTGCCTCGTATCCGAACAAGGCCGACGGCGAGAAAGAAATGCGAGCGGCGACAAAAAGTTCACAGATTTTAGAAAGTGAAACGCACAAGTCTGTAACTTAACTAGGTTATAAACTTCGTTTACAGAGCACTGTCTGTTAGATAAAGTAGGCGAAGGACGTTAGGTTCGCTCAAGGGCTGGGGCGACTGCTTGAGGAATAATACAAGTACATTCGGCTCCATAAAAACATATCGACCTCAAACGTATAAACGTAGATTTCGCTTCGTAGGAAGCGGTTTTTTTACCAACTTGCAACCAAAAAACGTCAGAGAATTAATATAGTACTAACATAATAGTAAACAGATTGCAAAAAAAAATTATTATTTTTTTTAATTAAAGACGTATTGTTTGAGAACCTATATAATTTAGAAGTCGCTAAAAAACAAGACCAAGTAGGTACTAGTATATAGCGAATAGAATAAATTGCGGATTTTGGTAATTAAACGCTAAATATTCTAAAATGATTGTCAGTGTACCGTTAAAACAGCACATTAGATATTATTAAACATATAATACCACAAATCATTAGGCAATTTACAGTGTTTGTAATTAAACGGATCATTGTATTATATAATTATTTGCTAATAATAATTCCTAACAAATGTAATAATTGGGTACCAACTCACTATCTAAACGATAAGTACAATAGCGTTTTTTTTTTCTATAGAATCGAGTTTCGATAACAAATAAACAGACAAAATTAATCGAGAACATTATTGCTTATTATAAACACGTTTTCAACATACGTTCACATTCGCTTAAGACGATGTTTTTAAACAACTTCTAAAATTCACAATTTTTTTTGTGTTACGTATTGATATTGCGAGATTTTCATCATTACTAAACTAATTTTGATAATGCTTTTTTACAATCGATAGAGTTTATACTCGTGTTGGTCTCATAATGACTTTATTGAGGAAAACATCTGATTACTAGATTAGATTGGATTCCTATTTGCTCTTCTATTACAGTTCATTGTTTTATACAGTAATATTTTACGTATTAATTGTAGTTTTCTTTTTCTTTTTTAATTTTATATTCTTTATATACACACACACACACACACACATATATATATATATATATATATATATATATATATATATATATATATATATATATATATATATATATATATATATATATATATGTATAGATAAATATTTTTTGTGTTGTTTCTTTATTATAATTCTTAATATATGATTTTTTTTTAACCTCTGTTTAACCTCGCATATTTCTGTGAAATATAGTTACTTTCTTTCTTTCTTTTAATTTATATGAATATATCAAGTATTGCTTTAATTTTCCTCTATTTAATAATACACCGCCTACTTATTTAATGATTAGCCTAATAGTTGACTAGTAGAGAACACAGTCTGATGTTAAATCCGCTAAATGTACACACAATTTTATTATGTAGTTTAAATAAATAAATAAATAACTTAATCATCATTTGAAACAATACTTAATTTACTTCCTTGGCGTTGTATACGATAATTAATTTAGCCAATCTTTTAAATATTATCGATTTGATTAATTCGAGATAAAAAAACAGGTATGTATGTATACGTCACTAAATATATAGTATATTTCCGTGGCTACGTAATTTTTTTAATAGTAATTCTTTGTTTATAATTTCAAGGCTTTTATCTACATCCATAATACCGTCACAGCCAATTACAGGCTGTCCTATTGGCCATTACACGATAAAAACAGCAAACTAGTTTGTACATAAACAATCGAAGTGGTAGTTGATAACGTTACCGCAAATGTTACCGCTATCAGGAGTGATAGCGATATTCACGGACCGCTTACATTGTTATGATCTTGTATATTACCAGAGGGAGACTTTGTACAAAAGTCGATTGCTTGGGTACCTCTGTCCCATTCGTGTTTCAACCGTAAAACAGTTGTGTTTGCATGGCTGTGTTTCGGTTTGAAGGGTGGGATATGGCGTGAATTTACTGCGTACAGAGGAATAACACCCGAGTCCTCAGGAATGGCAACGCATAGGGGATATCAAGGGCGAAACAGTATACTCTGTTATGTCCATGGTACTGCTCATGTCTATAGGCGACGGTTACCACTTTCCATCAGGTGGGCCGTCAGCTTGTTTGCCATTCTAAGTTGTATAAAAACAATATAAGTCTAGTTTACGTTTGTGACATAGAATGAGTTCTCATAACAAATTATTGATTTATCCGTAAGAGGAAACAAGACACGGGTCACGTGCGCTTGAGGCTGGAACGCGAGAACGTGTCACATATGTAGCACTCAGTAATTCGCATTCGTGATCTTTTCAATCGGCACGAATGCGTTTCAATCTCTTGATATACAACTAATCGAGGAGTGTTGAGTAATCGTAAATTCATTTCATTATTACATCATTAAATTTCAATATATAAAAATTTCGTTTCACAATAAACGTTGACGTTAATCTCCCACTATAATCATCAACATAATATCAGTCTTTAACCGTCCATTGTTGAACATAAGCCTCCCCCTTGGGGGGTTTTGCTAACAGTAACCGCTTGGCAAGCGGATTGGCAACCGCAGTTAGTCTTTAGAGATGTTTTAAGAAAAACGCTGGTGCCCATCTCTCGCCGTCCCTAAGTCGCATCTTACGACACCCATTAAAAAAAAGGTGGCAAATTCTATGGCGAGACAACACGGCCATATCTCCCATTTGCATATAATCTTCCATATAGCGCAATAAATTTTGTATATGTGTCTCGTATCCCATAAATTGTGAGGTAGGATAATTTTTATGTTGGTAAGAAAAAACTCGGTAGGTGGCGATAGTGGACAAAATAATGTCTACAGAGTCAGCTAATTTATACTATCATAAAGGGAAAAGATTTGACTATTTGTATGTAAAGGATAAACTTAAAGACTCAGTAGTCTTTTAACAATTCAGTGAATTATTTTTAAAAATTCTTTCACCCCTTGAACTATATCAGCTACTAATATACTATTTTCTAAAATTCTATCTTGCATGCAGCAATTGAGTATCAAAAACGTTTCCAAAAAATATGTAATTTAAAAAAGAAAAATCTTTGAATCGCATGAAGTTAGTGAGAACTAAATAATATTAAATACGGTTTGAGAACAGTAGTCGGTCACAGTGACCGATAGCGGCGTTGTCACACCGTGTGACAACGATAGGTTATCATAACGACCCCCCGCTATATTTCTGCCATCCATAATCAAGTTTGTAGATTTTGTTATACGGATATAATACTCATACGATCCGTTAGTCTTAGCATGATTATTTTTATGTAAACTGTCACTGTAGCCTATGGACGCCTGTAATTTAGAATGGCAAACAAGCTGACGGCCCACCTGATGGAAAGTGGTAACCGTCGCCTATAGACATGAACAGTACCGTGAACATAACAGAGTATACTGTTTCGCCCATGATACCCCCCATGCGTTGCCATTCCTGAGGACTCAGGTGTTATTCGTCTGTACCCTGTAAATTCACACCATATCCCTATATCAAACCGAAACACAGCCATACAAACACAATCTTCAGAAACACGAATTGTGATTACAGCGATAATGTACTATATTAAATTATAATTTATACATAACATTTACACATAGAAGTTTCGTCTCCAAAACATGAATCTTCGCTACGTATAGCGGAGATTTATCTATCACCTGTACATGACTATATCTTTAGTACATTATCGCTGTAATCACAAGTGATTGTGAAGATATTGCACATAAGTTAAACCGGTAGTTATTATATTAAAATATAATTATTAAGTTCATAAATGTTTTCATTAAATTACGAGAATTCTCCAAAAAGTAATATTAACTTTTCAAAGATATTGTTAAAATGTTCTGCAAGTGTATAGGTAGTAAAAATAAAAATATTGTACGCGAGGAGCTCTGAGGGCCTACCATGAAATGTTTTACAAAATTTTTGAGCCACACAAGACAAAAGTTTAATATTAAAATTACATAATACAATACATACAATTTAAAAATTTAAATATTTATCTTTTTATTGAACTTTGACTTGATTTATGACGAACTTAAGCTCCATATACTGGGCCGATTTTGGTATGAACAAAAACATTAAATTTGATTCAGAAAATTCGGAATTTCATTTCATTGTAGGCCCCCTGGTATAGCAGGCTATTGTAACCGTTTATCAAGCCGGTCGTGTGTGAGGGAGACTTTGTACAAAAGTCGATTGCTTGGGTACCTCTGTCCCATTCGTGTTTCAACCGTAAAACAGTTGTGTTTGCATGGCTGTGTTTCGGTTTGAAGGGTGGGATATGGCGTGAATTTACTGCGTACAGAGGAATAACACCTGAGTCTTCAGGAATGGCAACAGTAATGGGCGAAACAGTACTCTAACTCTGTTATGTCCATGGTACTGCTCATGTCTATAGACGACGATTACCACTTTCCATCAGGTGGGCCGTCAGCTTGTTTGACATTCTAAGTTATATAAAAAAAAAAAGTCTAAACCGTTTATCAAAATGTGCTTGTTTGTCACTGTCGTGGTATAAAATGACTAAAACAAGTCGTCAGTTTGTCTGGCAATCGTTATAATGTTAAGACGATTTGATCTATTTCATATTTAATAATCACTAAAGTGGTCGTCAACAGGCGCGATAGTTTCTATACGAAGCTCCACACACAAACATTTCATTTTCATATCGCTTAACATCGTGGAAATTATCAATTGTCCTTGTTACTTATTTACATGAGAATGATAAAAACACGCTACCTACTGACTGTATGTTAGAAAAATGTAAATAAACGACAAAAAATGTATGTAATTCAATCTTCACGCTAGTGCAATTCCTCGAAAATTAGGACTCAACCGCAGCTCAATATAGTTCAAATAAACAATTGAACTTAGTAAGGGATGTAATCGCAAAGACGCGATTTAACTCTAATTATAAACGCGATAAGTTCTAAAATCGGCTGTACTTTTGGAGTGTGTAATACGCTAATCATTCGTCGATTTTGAGCTTAATTTTGATTGTTTGCAATCGACGGGATTATCTCCGGTCACTTAGATTGACCCCTTTACTCATAACAACTAATAAAGATGGACACAATCTTTCACAAAAAAAAAAAAAAAAATTGTTACAAAAGTAGTTATTTTGATTGACTATTGAACCGACTTTGATAAAATTTCTAAGAGACCAATCTGTAAGTATATCGATTCAGATAAAAAAAAATTACAAAACGGTTTAGAACTGACGAAGTTATTATGCAACAAACATTAAAAAAAAAAACCTAATTTGGAATCTCCTTTTTGAAGTCGACTGAAAACTCCTATAAACCTATTTTAACTAGGTATTACACTTTCTTTCAAATTGCGAATTTAATGCGAAAAAAAGGAACAAAACAGTTCTAGGTTTGACGTTTTTATAAATAAGGGGAGTAAGACTTCCATCGATTTTGGATGGAACGACTTCTCAACTATGAGCGGTTTGTTTTTATGGGAATCGAGCCCCTGGCCACGCCCTCGCGGACCCATGGCCCGCAATGATTGGCTAAGCTCCGCAATACGACGGCTACTCGGTTTTTATTTTGTTACATTTTGTCGCTATGGGTATGCCTTTCGGGCAATATAACAGTTGGCGTATTGCTCCACTTTCAACTACCTGTTGCTTATGTAACTTTATGTTGGCTGCACTGCATTTTATTTATGACATATATTGTCTGACACTGAACACTCAAGAGGCTGCAGAACCGGCTTGCGTGTATGAATATATACAGAGGAATAGATAGAGAGTCTGAAGATAGTAGAGGATAGAAGTCTGTAACCAGAGGGAAACTATGTACGAAAGTCGTTTGCTTAGGTACGTCTATCCATTCGTGTTTCTACCGTAAAGCAGTTATGTTTGCATGGCTGTTTCAATTCGAAGGGTGGGATATGGTAGTGAATTTACAGGGTGTAGAGGAATAACATCTGAGTCCTCAGGAATGACGACGCATGGGGGGTATCATGGGTGAAACAGTATACTCTGTTATGTCCATGGTACTTGCTCCTGTCTATAGGCGACGGTTGCAACTTTCCATCAGATGCGCCGTCAGCTTGTTTGCCAATCTATGTTGCATAAAAAAAGCTGCATCGGCCTTGAATCCTTGAATAGGGTAAAGTGAGATTGTCTTTCGCTCTTAGGTCGATGCTTTCACTTCACTACTTTGGTTTTACGTAAAATAAATAAATTTTCTCTTATTTTAAAAAATCAACGTTCATTGCAAATACTGGAAATGGTTTTTTGGATTCAGCTTTTTGGCGCCCTTTGCCACCTGGCGCGTAGAGCGACCGCTCCTCTCGCTTTACCCCAGGACCGGTGCTGTTTGTAAGGACCTTTTAGATTTTACTCATTGATCTACTTCTGAATAAGAAACCTAATTTAATCATAAATTGACTAGATAACAGTGAATTTCATTCAGGGTTTTTAAAAGGAGAATATTTGCACATGGCTTACTCTGTCTATCTCTGACTTCCTCAAACAAGAATCTTGGTTTAATCATAGATTAAGTGGACAAATATTTTAATTGTACAGACATTCATTGAAGCGAACAGATTCGTCAACATGGGACATTAAGGTGAGTTTAGAAAGCGCATTCTTTAAAGTATCAAATAGTAAGCCTATTAAGTAACACATTGGATTACGTTTTCACTTTTAACCACGTAGTACCTACTTTTACGTCAATTTACATTTTGTTTCCCTAACATATTATTCATTAATGTTCTTTGAAAAAGATATATTTAGGTTTTTTCAGGGTTGGCAACACGCACGTGTACACCCCTAGTATTGCAAACGTCCATAGGCTGGTTTAAATTTGAGATTACCAATATAATAAATAATCACAAGAGAAAATAAATCTTATTTATTGCATATAATACAAATAAAATCATTTAATAATTTCACAATCGTTTCAGCAAACTATAAACATTTCCCACGGCGCGGAACGGAATAGATATTAGATAAGAAAAACATTTTTCCGTGCCTTTCTCGCTATATGCTGTACTAAGGACTCATAACGGGAAGGAAATGAGCACATTCAGTGCAAAATTGAAGTCGTGCTCTGTATGCATAGAGGGCGATAAGGGCGGAGGCCGCGGGTCGTCGGATACCATGAATAAGTTAACGACGAATTTCGACAGTCAATGGACAATGTCTTCAGAAGAGAATACATATGAAGGATGCCATTTCTCACGACCTTGGAATGGTGTAAGGGTATAATGCACTATCTCGTTTTCCGTTGCGGTTACGAGTTCGATTCCTACACAATAGTAACGCTCATGAATATCGCTTTGTATTGTTCCGGTTGTATTTACATAAAAATATATTTAAGTCCATCAGTTGTCTAGTACTTATACCAGCTTTGCGTAGTTCGAACGCTGTATAATACGTTTAGTGTTATTTTGTTTCGTCATTTATTTAAATAGAACCATCATTCTAGTAATCGACGTTGTGATCATTCTAGAATCCGATAGTAAGTACACGAGACAAAGACGTATGAATAGCTAGTTAATCGCGGCGCACAATTAGGGTCTATGCGGAGGCCCGCTTATGGGAAAGTTACAATCATTACGACCATTCATAAACGGTTGAATGAGCGCAAGACGCCTGCGCAGCCGGCGAGCGGCGAAGTGCGCGCGCGCCGACCCCGCGACATCTGCGGTGTCAGCGGCATACCTCACAAACGAGGGTCAAAGAAATTAGAGAACGATCCATACTCAAATATCTTACTTCAATATTTAAATTCGACCTTCGAGACTCGGACAAGGACCGTGATCCAAATTTTGTACTAGCTACTCATAATATTTAGTTAGTGGACGAACGTATCGAAAACGTACTCGTCAGTGCGATCGCAGCGGCGGCGGGTGTATTGAACCCGCGCAGTGACAACCTAGTAGCACTCGATGCGTCACCACTCACTACACGGGCGGTGCGATTGAAAAATTCCACACGACAAAAGCCGCGATGTCCGCAAACGACGCATAAATAATTAGACAATAAACAGGCAGGGCAAGAAATCGGTAATTTGTATCGCGGCGAGATAGGCGGAGCGCAGAGGGAGACGGGTGCAAGCAGGCGCGCGCCGCCGCGGCGCGGAGATGTGGCAACGCGTCAGGTGGAAGTGGCGCCGTGCTGTTCTCGGTCTCGCCGAGGACGACCGACCGTCCCCGCCGCCCCGCGCCGCACACCCGCTAATCCTCACCCGAACACAATCTGATAAAATTCGCGCCAGCTATGAACATTACGCAAAGCGGTTCTACAATACAACACGGTGATAATGAATGACCCCGACTGTTTCTTCGCCATCCTCATGCATCAACGAGCGCTTCCTGTTAAGATGCTCTATACATTTACATAAAATCGAGCACAGTCAGTTAAAACTGTAGCAAGAAAGTTATTTCCTCGACCTGGCGAAACTAGTCTTGCGAACGCATTACGGTCGCGTTACGGCCAGGTGAATTCAAAATGACCTCTATGGGCCGGTGGCTTCTTGTGGCCTCGCTCACCGAAAGCGTTGACATTTTGTGGGTTAGCAACGCAACATGACTCTGTACTGTGACGAAAACGATGCCAGGATGACTAACGGCCGAGCGTCATTAGTAGCCTAAACATAAATTGTCCTACACAAAAACTTTAACGCAATAGATCGATTCAATTGCCGTATAGCAATAAGGTGAATTTTGTATCAGCGTCCACTAAACGAGAATCAAGACTCGTATACTTATCGTGGACTCATTATTTAGGAATTCATAAACATACCACACGAGATCTCTTAACAACAGTATTCGATACTGGTACCGCTTAAATTGTAATGATTTCGAAAGAAAAGTACGTACTACTTCTTTCATCAATGTAAAAGTGACTTACCAAGGCGAAGAAGTTAGTGTGGCAATCCTCGAGACTTGCACCGTTTGTTTGGTGATTTTGATGCGTCATGGTAGTCCGAGACACTTCATTTTCATTTCACAACACTAAAAACAGGTTCAATTTTAAAGAAACCACTCAAAATCTTAAAATTATCACCGTCATTTAGCGTAGTTTTCACCTCTCAATGGCGACTAAAGGAAAATGGCGGATAGGAAACAACAATCCCAAGCCGACAGTGCTGCTTGCAGCGGCAGACTTAAGAACTAAAAACAGAAATATTTGACGTTCTGATTCATGTTATTTTACGAAATTACAAATGTTACTTAATACGAAATTTATTATTTTTACCCTAACAATTTATATATTTTCATATAAATCAATTCAAAAGCCATAAATACTTAATAAACTGTTTTCAATCATATTCTTTAAAGAATAAAATCTGTGAATTGCTCATGTCAAAGGAAATTGTATGACGTGTTATCTATGTAATCGCAAATGAAATCGTCGTATAATGAAATATTAAAGTTATGTCAGAAGAAGAGTAAAAATATAATTGTTTTTTTGAAAATTTCGCAAATCTAAATAAACAATAAATTTACAATTATTTCTATAAGTAGTATACAGTAATCACTAAATCATTACATTAAATAATAAAATGTTACGAAATGTATTATTGCCTGTGACCCGTACCAATTTGCAGGTTATTATTTTTATTGTTATTTATGTTAGATTTTTTATCTTTCTCATTCTTGACATTATTAATTATCATAAACTTTAATGTCTTTATTTCTTTAGATTATACCAGTACGCAATGCTCAAAAGAAATTGCCAAAAATCGATAAAAAAATACAAGCTGCCGCTGAGTCTCTAGCTGCACGAGGGTAAGTACTTATAGTAACATTTTAATTACTGCTATATTATATATAAGATTTAGATAACTGTGGTGTTTATAGACCAACATTAATATCTTAGCATCTTATATATGAAGAATACAGATCCATGAGGGATACCACTATCAGTGTATTGTCGTGTTACCGTTCATGTCTACAGGCAATATATTCCATTTCAAAATGCACAAAAAATGAACTATGAAGAAATTCTGAACACATTACTACTTAAAACAGATATTTTATTAGTAGTGGTGCTTGCTTCTAAGCACCCCTTATGCATCTACGAAGCTTTTTATAAGCACTATTTATTAAAAGAGTATAAGCTCTTTTGATAACTGGGCACATCATCATTATTTCAGCTGAATGATGGATATTGCTTGCTGGACATGCAAACATGACCTAAGCAACAAATAATGAGATGAGGATTATTTTAATTACATTATGATGTCTAGCATCGTGGGTGCTCCACACCCTCTTTTAATCTCTTGTAGAATCTGGAGCACTCAAGCACCCATAGTGTTGGCACCCCTGCTTATTAGAATTTGTCATTAGGTTGAATACATGACAAAAAGTCACATTAATTTAATACCATGTTATAGGTTCTTACGTCCAAACAAACCATGGGATCCACCAGCTAATATTGAAGAGACCATTGTCAAGATATGCACAGATAATGGTTTAAAATCTGACTCAGAATTTGAAGACCTCGGTAAAAAGTTTGCAGTACTAAAAGCATGTTACCAGGAAACAGGTTACAGTGTACCAAACTCATTGTTACATACTATTGAATGTGTTGGTAAGTATTAAGGCATTTTTTTATAGTTTTAATATAATATTCCTTAAATCTGTAACTTTATTCTTTATCTATAAATAATAATTGATAAGCTCATATCTTGAAAACAACTGGACTGATTAGCTATTCTTTTTTTAATATTTGTAATAGTTTGTTTAAAAAAGGTTTTTAGGGAAAGGAAAAAAAATACTTGAATATGGACAGGGTAATATTTTTCAGAACTAGTTAGTAATAGATATATATGGCTGACAATAGACAATAAACTATTGACCATACATATGATGGACATTTTTTTTAATGCATAAAAATTCTCTTTTTTGATTGTAGTGGATATCACTCACTTGAATACTGCACTTGAGTGTTACACAACCACAGTGCCATAAAGTTAGGTCTATGTGTCATTTATATAAATAGTGTATAGGCTTGTGATATGGCTAATTGAACATTGGCAGAATTCTAATATAATTTACAATCTTACATAAAACTTTTGTAACTTTACAATTTTTTATACAGGGTCTAAGGGACATTCTTTCGTTTTTTCTTTTAAAATCCTGTAATCTATGGTATTATATCATAATATAAACAAATAATAATATTTTATAGTAAAATACTATGCAGTACCAAAAAAAGAGCAATATATTATTTATATTAAGATTCTACTGTGACGCACAGAATCAACTGTGTAATGTCAACTCCATAAGAGTTTGTGGAACACAGTATGTTGAAAAATTTTATAACATTGCGCTGCATTAATACTAAAAATCGTTCATTATATGATTGTGGTGCACTTCCGGTGGGAAAACATTCTGCCATCTGATTCAGACCATTCATCTGAATCAGCTGTTTTCATTTTGGCCACCCTGTCCCTTCCATCCTGTATTGTAAGGACAGCGTTCAAGCATACAGTTTGCTTAGTGCTTGCAACATTAAAGATATTAAAAAACTTCTTGTCACTGTATGAAAGTAATTGATTTTGTATCTTCTTAACATAAATATCAAATAATGCCAATGTAAGCTAAATTTCCCTTCCTTTCTCATGGGTGTTGTAAGAAGCCACTAAAGAAACTTAAAACATCATCCTATAGTGATGTTTTAAGATGATTTTTTTTTTACTGTTGGCTCCAAACTGTCTGCTAAGCATTGTAATTACAGGCAAACCCCATATGGGGGAAGTCTATGTTCAACAGTAGATAGTTTACAGCTGATATAATACTTCTAAAAGAGAGATTGATATATTACAATAATTATAGCAAATCAAATTTGTACCTAATTGTAAATTATATAAAAAAATAAAAGTGATTATTTTCATTTTCCAGATGATCTGAAACAGTTTTACAAAACACCAGTGGAAACAAAGACTCCATTTGATGTATTGGTGAAAATGGACTTGCCCAAAAATTTGCATATTCAAGAGAACTATGTACGATTCCACCCTGGTTAGTATTAAGTATACAAATACAGTGAAATAGAGAAAATTTTCCAGTACAATCAGCAATGTTAGTTTTTATACTCTTTGCATGAAAACATTGTATGGATGACAGCTAACACTTTGGCTAATTTTACTTCAAAAAAGTATTAAATGAGATTATGAAATTCAAATCAATCTAATAATCGAAATTCATACTTTCTCACAAACATATATTTTGTTTATTATAAAAACATACAATATTTTTTTAATATTCTTTATTGCTCTTGTGAATGACACAGATAATATATTTATAAATATTGTGAGCAAAGGTGGATTTTTTTATGAAAGAGATCTCATCCAGACAACCCAATCATGTTGCACGGAGATCGCAGCTGATTGAATAGTACATGGCTGACAGAGATATATTAGATATCTTAGCGGAACTTGAGCTCGACACTCTCTTGGACTACAGACTGATTTTGTAAGCATCTACCCCCAATGTGATCCCAGATTTGATTGGGAATATGGATAGGTAAGGAGGGTAGAAGAATATAGAGCAGCAATGCGTTCAGAAATGTTTAAGTTTGCATAAAAATGCTAAGATTATATTAACCACATGATGATGACAGACAGATTGATCATTCCTGAATTAAAATGTATGGATGCCTTTTATTCTAATTCATGCAAATAAATTCGCATGTTACTGCTAATTTTTACTAATATTAGAAATATAAAAATGAATTTGTTTAATGAATGTCTTGACATTTTAGTATAAACATAGTATTTGGGATAGAGAGAAACAGCTACTTTTATTTTATCTCTGTCAATCAATATGTGCTACACAACATGGACGAAGTTGCGGACGTAGATTTATTTTTTATAATTATTTTAACATTTCAGAAAAAGACACTTTGTTCAATGGAAAATCTGCGTTCCCCAAGAGTTCCACCATAGTGACGGGCTTGAAAACAAGGAAAAAGTATGAAGGTTACACCGCCAAGAGATCATGGCCTTAAGTTTTTTATTGTTAAAAATATATCATGTATAGTTTAATTTGTAGATAAATAATAATTATAATGTTGATTTTATTCACTTTGTTTTATTTTCTGTAAATAATTTTTGAGTCTATTGATTTAGTTTTCAATCAAAGTGATACGGTAAAGATATTGAAAAAAAAAAACAAAGGAACATTATGGCGCGTGAAAAATTATTATTGTTCGTTATTCGTCATTGAACTTAAAAAGTAAAATTGTGTTTTTGATTTCCGCGCATTGTTTGAGAAAAGTACTATACAAGCCTTGGCCACAACTAGGCATCGATGGACTCATATGTGTGCCTCGGCTGCGCCTCGGCCCACATTTGCACGTTCGTCCATCAATGCCTCAGTTGCTGGCCACTACAGTAATGTACTATTGTTAGTTCATTATTCACGTGGTCCCCTGGAAATCATTTGAATAATTTTAGATGAAACTTAACACAATAGGCTAACTTTCATCCGTACTCGTGTTTGATCAACGTACCGTTATTTAATATTTATTTATTTATTTAACACTTTATTGCACCAACATAATAGGATTTGTTGAACAATTTTCAATACGTATAGTGTAGTACAAAAGGCCGTCTTATTGCTAAGCAATCTCTTTCAGACAACCTTTGGATAGAAGGAATTAAAGCATAAATAGGTAGGTGGCGCGTTAAAAAGAATAGATCTGTAAAAAAATAATATCTGTGACAGCATAGTCATATAAACATACATAAATAAACACATACATCCAAATATATACATATGTATATATACATACACAAATATATATACATACATACACATATAAATACATATATACACGTAAATACATACAAATATAACACACTAACACACATAAAACTAGAAATACGTAAGGCTAAATGATTATAAGGATAGGTAGTGGGATTTAACTAGGTTTTCAAAAATGGGCAACGATTAAGCGCACCGTAAAGAGGTAGGGAGTGAGTTCCACAAACGAACTACTTGCACGAAAAAGGATTTGGAGAGGAAAAAGAAAGAATTATGAGTTGGAGATTGAAGAAATATAAAACGTTAGAGTTATATTTCCATTTTTATTTCATTAATTATAATATGTAAAGTTTTGCTACCACGTTAGTTCTTCTTTTTTCAAGTCAATAGGCAACCTAAATATATTTGGACCGTAACTTAGCAACTTCCACAATACAGTTGATTATTTTATTTAGGTCCTCCGTGCAAGATAAAGGACACAAAAGACAGGGTAGGAGGTAAGACATGGTCTGCGATTGCACTCCACAATCGCAGGCCTCCCGAGATAATATGATACCCCCATTTCACCTAGTTTTTTTTTTTATTTTTAAATGGTATGGTAACCCCGCCTGTGCTAACGGAATACGCTGGCGGAGTACCAGTGAAGGGTGATAGATGAGAATGAAAACAGACCAGTTAGCCAATCATGATGAATTCATTCAGGAATTAACCATGATAGTTTCCAGGGAGAACCGCGAGGAGGTTGACCTGGTTGGGTATATTGCTAGCAATGGGATTCTCAGTCCATTTCACCTAGTTGTATCAGCAGTGGTCAACCTTTTTTCGTAGTCTTCCACGTCAGTAACATATGTAAATACATTGTCGGCGCTGAAAAAAATTATGTCTGACATTGACATTGACATTTTGAGTTGGGATTAGGTTAGAATTAATCATAATAATTCCGATACATAAATATTATGTTTTTTATCACGATTTTATACGATAATTATTCTTTTAAAAGCTTTGAAATGGTATAAACTCGCCAAAATGAATATCTTTTTCATATTGCTATTTATTTTTGTGGCTATTTACTCGTGTGTTTCATGGTAGGGTTGGATTATAGTATGCCAATAATCTATTATTGTTTTTGTTTTGTTATAAATGTACAATAATAGAAAAATGTTTTAGGTTGTTACCAGCTCTGTTATCATGGTTGTTCAAAAGAAAGTACCACATCAGACTAAAAATTGGTAGAATCGCAGTGCTTAAATTCATACTCAAAGACGTGAGTCTGTCGAAGGATAGATATTTTGTAGTAAGTATTTACAGATCTCCGAATAATAGTATTTAATTAAATATCTGGTACATAGGCCGATGTTGATAATTCTTATCTATTAAATAAGTGCTAAGGTTATATTTTAGATATGGAAAAGCAGAAAGCAAATGAATTTGAATAATTTATGTGCTCAATATAGTATTACAAGGGGTCTTAATAATATAGCGTTTCCTTCAGTTATTCAGCCTGTATACAGGCATGCAAAGTTTTACATTTTAATTACTAAATATAATATTCAATTATTCATAAAATTAAGTCTTAAATTATTTAGAATGTTTAGATTTAAAATCTATGTATTCTTTGACACTACTTTGACAAGGTTAGAAGATATATCTGCTATAAGGATAAAAAGTGCTACACAATAACATTATCTACCCCTTAGGCTAGACTATCCTAAGTTATAAAAAAATTAGACAAAACCAATTACACCTCAATCAGAGTTAATTTAGAAGTTTGTTTTCCAAGTACCTCCTGTTTTTAATGGAATTGATTAAATATTGGGCTTATTCAATTTACATTAGCTCAATGTAAATCAGAAAATTTTGAATATATCTGTTATCAATGCTTATTAATTTCTTGCTTTCTGTGAGTAGGCAAAATAGATAAAATCTTATCTGAGAAATGTGCTAGTTTTTTGTTCAATTTATTACAATGAGCCAACTGATCTGCTTCTTCCTTATTTAAAATCCCTCACTGATGCCCTGCCAGTGTATACTAATAACACAGATGGGGTTACCATTCCATTTTTCTCTATTAAAAAAAAACATCTATGAGGGTTGTTTATGTCTATAGAGGAGGCTTATGTCCAACAGTGGACGGATAATGGCTGAAATGATGATGATGATGATTATCCATCTGGTAAGTAATCAGTTTGTGACTTGTGCCAACATGTACAATTTATCATAACTATGATAAATTTGCCCAAAGAGAAATATGTAAAAAAAGTAATTATTTTTTTCCAGCATATAGATGAAATATCATTTCGAAGCAGTTTTTTCAGTTCCGAAATCAATAAACTAGTGTCCGTTGTTATAAAGGGTGTTGAAATCACTAATCATGTTGAGGAAAAGAGAAGTGTTGTTGTGGAGACCATTCTTAAGCCGTTGTTGTCCAAACAAAACTCAGTATCTAGAAGTGAAGGGGATGAACAAGTTACCAACTTAAGTGATGTAAACTCAGAATTAAGCAGGATAGTTCAAAAAAAGATATTGGACTTTCGAGACAAGAAATTGCCTCCAAGTCTTATCATGTTCGCACAGGTAAACCTTTCTTTTTCCAGTATTAGGATTCCTATAAACTCATTTTATTCTGTACTGATTTTATTACTGAATTGTCAAAGGACGGGCAGCTTGCCAACTTACCTGTCAAATGTGGCAACTACTGGCAAAACTATAGGATAGGTTCTAGAACTATGTTCAACAATGTACACTTAATGGCTGATATGATGATGACAATTACTGATTTTATTAGAAGAAAGGAAAAAAAAACATATTATACAGACGCCAAAAAAGATTTGGAATAAGGGTAGGAAGATGATAATGATCATGATGGTTGACATTATTAGAAAAACATTTGTACTCTTCTACAATTGTTATAACAAATATATATAAGTCCTTTTACTCCAAATTCACTATAACCCTAGTAAGACATATTTTCCCTTTCTATTTATTATAATATATCTCTCAATTCGGTGTGCCTCCTGGCATAGGCCTCCTCCAGCTCTCTCCACTGAAATCTTATAATAAATACTACCTGATTAATTTCACCATTTATGGCATTTTTTAAAATCATTACATTTGTTTTGTCATTTGTTGATTGCATAAATTTATTATTATTTATAGAATTATTTTATAACTATAATATTATAAATGATAAAGATGTTTAATACACAATTATATTGAAATGGCTGAACAGAGGGCCTACCATAAAAAAAATTCCGAACTTCAGGGCCGGATAAAACACTAGTTTGGTGTTAAAATCGTATAATAAATGCTGTTTAAAACTTTTTAAATATGGGTCTTTTGGTCTTGTATAGGAGGATTTATAATGAATGAAATGTTAAGCTTTGTTTATTATAGTGATTTCAGTATGAACAATAGTATAAAATAGAATTAAACATTCAAGTTTTAGTTAATAGTAGACCCCCTAATTTGAATGTAATTGTGAGTAGCTCATATAACTAAAAATATATGATACTTTATATTCTGAATTCATAAGTGCAAAGCCATAGGAAGTGATGATGATTTTGATCAATGATTTTGTTAATTCACGTTTAGTTTATGGGAGTTCACATGTTCAATGTATCCATCACAATTCAAAATGGCGCTACAAACAATGCGTCGCTGAACGTCAGCGCGTCAGAAGTGCATGCTGATGGTGCGGCTGGCGGGCCGGCGAGAGCGCTCGTGTTTTCAGCCAACCTAGTGGAGGTCAGGGGAAAAGTCTTCACGGAGAAACACTGTTTAGGAGAGGCTTCATGCAGTCTGTTGGTGGAAGGAACGGTTAAAGCTGATGGACCTTTGAATGTTGAGGTAAACAAAACTAGTTGTGAGAAACTGCTACTTTGTAATGCTAAATTATTTCTGTTTTTTTTTTTTATGCATCTTAGAATGGCAAACAAGCTGACGGCCTACCTGATGGAAACTGGTAACCATCGCTTATAGACATGAACAGTACCAAAAACATAACAGAGTATACTCATGTAGTCTTGGTTTTCATGTATAAAAAAATAAAGATAAAACCTGTTACCAGATAACAAACTACTTAATATAAGTATATCGGAGAGACTAAAGTGATAGCCTCATTATCAATCATTTTTAATTGAACTTGAATATGGTTGTTAAATGCCGTGCAGTCCCGATATAGAATAGGCTAGCCCTTCCTTTCCCGTGGGTGTCGTAAGAGGCGACTAAGGGAGAGAGTAAGATGGGCAGCAGTGACCCTCTTAAAACATCTCCAAAGCCTAACTGTCAAGTGTGGCAACTATGGGGAAATTTTGCAAATAAAAGCATATTTTTTTACTTATATTTTTGCAAATAAGTGATTGATTGATATAATAACTTTTTGATACAATTTAATGTATTTTTTCAGAAAATCCATGCTGTAGTAAGTAATACAACTATATCATTCCAAGATGAGATTTACCAGTTCATACAAAAGCACAAAAGACATAGGAAGGATTTGGTCAAGTCAGATCTGGTTGGAGAGGATCACATGAAAACCATCATTCCAAGGTTATCACCTGTCATACCAAAGGTATATAAATAATTTAAGATTGTATTTCACAATAAACCCAATTTTACATATGGGAAAATGAATGAATGAATGAGTATACTTTATTTGCGTTATACAATATAGGAAATAAGCAAGACAATTTACAAACACAACGATACAATTGTATAAGTACAGTAAGGCGGTATTATTGCTGAGAGCAATCTTTTCAAGACAACCTGGTTCTTTTGATTTAAAAACTAAACAACTAAATACCTGCAATGCCGCTGGTGTTGTGGGTGATCATGGGCGGCGGTAGTCACTTACCATCAGGTGAGCCGCATGCTCGTTCGCCCCCTGTGTTGTAAAAAAAAAACTGAACTGATTTTGATAAAATTTCTGTGGGAACAATTTGTAAATGTATACTTTTAGATAAGAAAAGAATTTTCCAAATTGGTTTATAATTGAATGAGTTATAAGGTAACATAAACTTTACGTATAAAGGCCCAAATGAGAGGCCTAGTGCGGAGAAGAGAGTTCAATTTACAAGGTAATATAAAAAAAAAACAATACAACCACATTGAAAACTTTTTCGTTTTGAAGTCGTTGATAAAGTTTAAAAAGTTAATAACAATAATAAAAGATTTATTGCACACAAATATATAAGTTATACATATAATAATAAGTTCTGTTTTATTTTATACTTTTTGGGATCAGTTCAGTACTTCATCCATACATACATACATATCTGTCACGCCTGTCTCCCATTAGGGTAGGCAGAAACAATGGAACGCCAAATGCTTCGATTTAAACAAACCTCTTTCGCTTCCTCCACATTCATCAATCTTTTCATACACGCTCGCTGGTTTCGGGTACTTTTAATTTGGCCCTTCTTCAGCACGTCGCCTATTTGGTCGACATACGTCCGTCTAGGGCGGTCCCTACCGACATCTCCATTCATTCTTGTTCATTCAGTTCAGTACTTCCTTAGATATAAATAAACAAAATATTTATTACTGTAATTCAAATAGTTATAATAGTGAAAACATGTAATAATAGTAATATTATTACATGTTTTAGCCTTATGTGTTATGTATGATTTCAGATTTTTAGTTTAAAAGTTGACACAACAAAAATAAAATGTCTTAACAGTGCAACTAAGACAAATTTTGAGATGTCACTGCAAAGTATACAGGTAAGAAAAAAGTAGTAGATTGTTTTATCATTTTTTTTTTGTTTTTTGGTTAAAAATGGAATATGGTCTGCTGATATATCCGCTACTGGAGTTTCAACAGTCTCTTTTTTTTATGCAACTTAGAATGGCAAACAAGTTGACGGCCCATCTGATGGAAAGTTGTAACCGTCGCCTATAGATATGAGCAGTACCATGGACATAACAGAGTATACTGTTTCGCCCATGATACTCCCCATGCGTTGTCATTCCTGAGGACTCAGGTGTTATTCCTCTGTACCCAGTAAATTCACGCCATATCCAACCCTTCAAACTGAAATATAGCCATACAAACACAACTGCTTAGCGGTAGAAACACGAATGGGACAAAGGTACCCAACCAAACGACCTTTGAACTAAGCCTCTTTCTGGTGTCTAAATGCGAATGTTATTTTAGGTAATTTCGCGATTCAGTGCGGCTTCGGTGATAGTGCACGACAGCGGCACCGAGGTGACGGGTCTACCGCAGGTGTACGTGGCCTTCCAGATGGATCAGTACCAACTAATGACGGATAACGAGAAATTATTGTTCCTACACAAACTGAAACTCGATGCCAAAGTAAGTTTTGACTATTTATAACATTAACAAAAAGATCATCGATTTGATTGAATATTTTTTTGTGTATGCCAATTTTGAGCCGATTTTGATGACTTTTTTTTTGTGTGAAAAGGTGTGTGTAGTGGTAATTCCACACAAAATTTGTCACAATTACAAAAAATTTACTTCTAATACTAACAATAACTAAGAAATAATATTCATGGATTAAATTAATAAAAGAATATGATTGCAGTTGGAGAAAGACATACTGAACTTGTACTTGATAATAAGTACTTTAAGAATAACCTACAATCACAGTCAAGTATTCGAATGGTACTCAACTGTTATGGAGAGAGTAAGGAAGTCAAAAGCACTAGAAGTTAAACCTGTTAATATAAAGGGTGAGTTAATTCCTGATAGATAATTAGGGAATAAGTAATACAGAAATATTTTTTTTATGATATTAAAAATTAAATTTATTCAAACAAAAAACATTCAAATAATTACAGTCACTTTTCAATAACATTGAAATTTTACAATTAAAGTTGAATTTTTACAATTACAGTCGAAACTATACAATTAAATTTGAAATTTGAAATTTTACAAATAAAGTTGAATTTTTACAATTATAGTTGATATTTTATAAATAAAGTTGAAATCTTACAAATAAAGTTGCAATTTTACAATTAAAGTTGAAATTTTACAAATGAAGTTGACAATTACAATAAACATAGATGTACTTTTCATTACGAGTATATATAGTGTAATGTGTACTGTTATCTCTGTATTGAGTATATCTCTGTTGTTTATATTTATTACTGTCTCTTTCAAGCACTATTTGTATTTCTCTAACATTGTCGCCTTATACACTAGTACGCGTCATCTGTACTATTATCCACATATGGTACTTTTTGTGATGTGTTGATCCACAGGCCTACTATTAAATGAATTTTAACTTCAGCTATATATACACATAATTGAAATTGCCTTGTTTAGAGTGTGAATGTGGAAGATCTAACCTGGCAGTTTTTTTCCCTGTAGAGTCCTCCACTCCAGTATGGATGTCGCGGTTATTCGCGTCATGCGTGGTGCAAGGGTGTGCCGAATTGCGTGAAGTTAAAATACATACACGGTTGCTGGAAGAACGCGAGATGTCCGTCGGCTGTACTGGTGTTAAAGTCAAATTGGATCAACTATTGGATACAAGTAATAGATATTTTGTAGAGAGTCTATGTAATATATTTTCATTTATTCTATGAAAGTGGCAATTAGCTAATAGTCCGCCTGTGAATAGCTACTAGGGCCGTTATAAAAACTCTATTATGTAAATTGCAACACAGGAGGCTTTTTTTAATGGACTGGTAACCTCACCCGGGCTAACGGTATCCGCTGGCGGGGCACCAGCGAGGGATGATAGGTGAGAGTGAAAAGGAAGGATAGTTAACCCATCATGATAAATGCACCTAGAATTCTGCACGATGGTTTCCAAGAAAACCACGGGTTTTTAATGGATGATAATTGAATGGTAACCCCGCTCGCGCTATCGGTATATACCGGCGGGGCACCAGTGAAGGATGATAGGTGAAGATGTAGTAGGTCAGTTAGCCCATCGTGATGAATTCAATAAGAATTGTTCACGATGGAGAAAACCACGGGTAGGTCAACCTAACTGGGTATATTGCTAGCAACCGATAGTCTGCATTACTATTTATCTTCTCCTGCAACAGAGGAGTCGCAGAAGGAGAGCCCGGGCCGCGGGCAGTGGAGCGCCGAGCTGCTGGTGGACGGCGGCTGGGCGGCGTGGCGCGGCGCGCGGCCGGGGGCGGCGCCGCCGCGCCGCCGCCACGCCTGGGGCTCCGCGCTGCTGGCCGTCGCGCTCGTCAAGTGGGGCAGCCACGGACGGAACAACTCCAAGGTTGTATTCGCTATTTGTGTCTATGCTGCCTGCGTGTATGTGTGAATCCGATAGTGAGTGTACAAAACTTAGTACTCTTAGATTATATAGATGGAGCATAGAGCCTCGAAAATAGATCAACTTTTTGTCAACTAATTGTCAAAATCATAAGATAAGAAGGCACCGCGCATAAGACACACCTCGTGTTGCCGGCATCCATAGGCTACAGTGACCGTTTAACAGCAGACGGGTTCTGTACCTGTTTGCCACCTTTATGGTAAAATAAAATCTAACCAATATAATCTCTTTCAGGTGGAAGCCATGATGGACTGTCTCCGTCTAGAATGGAGCCCATCCATCGCCAAGACAATCATAACATTAGCCGACTCTCTAAACCAGTACCGGTCCACTTCATCTTCAAACCGCCCTTCGCTCCCCTCCGCTGACTACCCTCCAAATATTACCGTCAACGTAGCGCTCTCACATATAAACCTGTTCCTTATAGTGAACGAGAAAATGTGCCTCATGACCAGAATAGACGCAGTCACCCTAGAGAAGACTGCGAGCAAATCCGGCGCGGTCGTGTCTGGCCTGAAGGTTGTTGATATGGTGCCTTATGAAGGTAATTTTTTTATACCAACTAAACTGAAGTATTTTTTATACCACTCATGTTGAGAGTGAGCGAGCTGCATTCCCTCAATGCGGTTTAGAAAGAAAGAAAGAAAAAAGAAAGAAACTTTATTCTACAGAAATATGCGACTACACCCACACAGGGGTTAAAAAAAAATTCATATATTAAGAATTATAACAACGAAACTATACACAATATTGATATGTATGTTATATAAAAAAGAATATAAAATTAAAAAAAAAAAAACAATTTTTTACAATTGTTTACAAGTCCTGATAGATAGGACGCAAATTGGACACGAGCCCTAAGCGCTTTAACATTGTTATTTCATATCCCACTTCCTATAATTATATCTGTTATTACTAATATAAACGTGAAAATTTAAAATAAATCCATGCAGGATGCTACTGAATTAATTTGAATGAAATTTGTTACACTGATAGGTTATATCCTAGCTTATTTATCGTATGGGTTCAAGAGAGTCATTGCGTCAGTGCTTTAAAGACTCAAATATCCTCACAGTTACTTCACAATACATTTATGAAAATATTATGTATACACGGAAGAACTTAGAGAGTTTTAAAAAACTCAAAGACTGTACAAGTAGAAACTTACGCAATATAAATAAGCTTATTTTACCTAAATGCCGTCTGCACAAAATCAGTAATTCATTCTATGGTAATTGCATAAGATTTTATAATAAACTGCCGGAATCTGCATTAAATCTGACAGAGAGGCAATTCAAATCTTATATTAAACAATTTTTATGTAAGAAAGCCTATTACAGGATAGACGAATTCATAGATGACAACATATCAAGTAAATAATTAGTTTATTAGCATACAACGTTATAATTTTATTTTTTCATTGCTTTCTTGATTTAATTGATTAATTTTAGAAATATGAAAGCGTAGCGGTTTTTTGTATTAATTGCCGCATGCATTCTTATGTAAAATGTGAATACTATAACTATCAGATGGCAATTGTGAGTATTTTGACGTGGTCTAGTGTTTTGAAGTCATGCTCACTAAAATGTCCAGACTTGTGGCGGCGTGGTGGGCCGGGTCATTGGGCTCCCTAAAATATGGTCGAGCGCAGTGATGGCTGGCTCATCCGTCATACTCGTGAACGGGTGCTGCTTGTAGGGACTGGTCTGCTCTAATCACTATGACTGATTTCCTCTTATTAATTGTTTAACCAGTTGGTTATGTATTCAATATTTTTTTTTTCTTTTTGAGTATTTAATTGAATTAGTGCTAATTGGTGGTTTGTATTCACACAATTAAACTTAAAAATGTAAAGTAATAATAAAATTATTAAAAAGAGCAACACGCAAGTTTCTTGCTCGTTCTTCTTGTGATGAGACAGCTTTCCGAACGAGCGGTATATTAAAAAAAAAATGTAATGACTTTTCAAAAGTGCTTCAATGTAAGTTTATTTGAATAAATGATTTCTATTCTATTCTATTCTATTCTTAATATATAGAAGATTTTATGCAGGATGCTACTGAATGAATTTGAATGAAATTTGTTACACTGATAGGTTATATCCTAACTTAACATGTAGAAGATTTTTGTATACTGATTCATGCGGGTGAAACTGTAGGATATAGCTAGTTATTTAATTACGAGATTGTAAATTCTACTCGGTTTTGTACGCCGTTTAAGATTAATCATTTTGATTCTCAGGTACCATGCACTGTTATAAATCTGACGAGATCGTGTCCTCGTTCTTTTATATTCGACTGGCGAGGATAGAGTACGTGCCTTCCAAGCAGAGACATTCGGCGCTCCTCGACTTCCAGTTCATGGAGAATGTAGACTTTGAATGGAGTGTCAACCTGCATCTCAAGATTCTCACGCTCTGTAGAGCCATAAAGAGTTTCATAGGAGAACTGAAGGAGAAGTGGGTAAGAAGTACGGAGACTGTGGCGAAGAGAGGCAGGGAGCTGGATTGGAGGATTGCATTTAAAGGCGATACGAATCTGATGTTAATATTGTCGAAGGAAAATAACATGTTGTTTGCAACAGGTAAGTAAATAGGCAAGGAAATTGTTGCTACAGTAAATTAATTATTATTTGAGTAATTTTTTTTATCATTATTATTTTTAAATTTCAATGCACAATTATTATATATAAGGCATATGGCAGACTTAACACTTAATAGTGTTCTCTATTAGTCAACCATGAGGCAAACAGAAAATTAGGTAGGCGGTGCATTTACTACTAAAATAAGTACAAATATTGTTACTAATACATATACATCCATATCGATATTTATTTACACAAATACATACATATAATATGCAACTATAATTCTAACGATGATAAATCAGAACAGCACGGATAAAAGAAAATAAGGTAGAAATATACCTAAGACTGAAGCAAATAGGACAAATAAAAATCAATAGAAAGAAAGAGAGAGAGAGAGAGAGAGAGAGAGAGAGAGAGAGAGAGAGAAATGAAAGAGATTTATTAAGTTGTAAGTTATTTAGGAAGTGACATAGATTATGTGTATTACCAGTATATATTATTACTTGTAACAAAATAATAGGAGCGATTTTCGCTCGCAACGATCTAATGTCGCACTTGCTACCATTTAGTACTGTATATGAAAAATGAATTATGATTCTTATGATCAGTGTGCTAAAGTCTCTATTCATTAGTATATTATGGCAGTTAGTATGTGTACATTCGGCCATCTGTTGTGACTTCATTTCCTAGAATCCCTAATAAATAATCATTAGTCAACTTTGCAGCTTTAAATTTTTGTGAAACGTTTTTAAATTAAAAGTAATAAGGTCCATTATTTAACAGACGACCTGACCATATCGTACGACCACGAGATTGGTCTGTCGATAGTGTGGAGCCTGCTGAAGATGGTGCTGAACGGCGACGAGGTGATCACCGTGGAGGGCTACTCGATGGAGCGGGTCGCCGACGACCATGACGTCAGGGTCGAGAGGAAGGCCAACGAAGGGTTCGAGCTTATGTGGAATAAAGTCTGGTCAGTATGTGTTGACAGATCACACAGATTAGTGACGAGGACGAGATGGTTCGTAGAGGAATTAAATTGAAAATATTTGAATTTAGAACACAGATATGTGATCAATGAGCAGTTTTTTTTTCACAAAAAAAGAAAGCTTTGTCACAGTCTAAATTTTAATAAACATTTTACAATTAAAAAGTATAAATACATGCGTTAGCCCTTAACAGGTACCAATCGAATGTAAAACTGTTTGGTACCGCCCTCCCGGCTTTTTCACCCCGATGGTAACCCTACTTAGACCCATTCGAGAAACTATTGTATGAAAAGTAGTTCTTTATACTGTGTTATCAATTACAAAAGTAAATATATTTTGATTTTTAAGCTACTTCTAAACGGAGAGGGTTTACAATTAATTTGTATTTTTTGTGGGTATGCAATATCTTTGTTAATTTTAGACTGATTTTTTTACAATACATTAGTATGTTTACTATGACTTCGCTTTAATACTAATTTTGACTCTATTTGCTATAGGTTTTTTGTGGCAGTTTATCAATTAATTATTCTAATATCTTGGTCATTTAATAATTAATAGATAATATTGTATTATTATTATGCCGTATGGTCCCGGCATAGAATTGACCACACTTTTCTTTCCCGTGGGTATCGTACCAGGTGATTAAGGAAGGGCGAGGGATGGGCAGCGGCGTTCCTCTTAAAACATCTCCAAAGCCTAATTGCTGTTGGCAATCCGCCTGCCAAGTGTGGCAACGCAAAACCCCCTTGGGGGGAGGCTTATGTTCGGCAGTGGACAGTCAAAAGCTGATATGATAATGATAAGTGACAATCAATTTCAAACGTTTTTTGGGTAACACTACTTTATTGCGTGCAGGTTGGTGAGCGTAGATTCCGTACGCGTGATATTCCCATACAAGCACCGGTTCGCTGACGCCGTGCAGGGCGACTTCGTGACTTTGTTCAAATGGATCAAATTGGTTCACGGCATCCAGAAGAAATCAGTCACGGCAGACAGCCCGCTGCCTAGTGACTTGCATATCAAGGTTGCTTTATTTTATTACAAATTTCTTTTATGCTACTTATAATGGCAAACAAGCTGATGGCTCACCTGATGGAAAGCGGTAACCGTCGCCTTATTTTTTCATTAAGGTTTGTAGTGGTTACAATATTTTTTAAATCTTAATAACTATAATTTCTGTAAAATAAAACTCGGCAAATCAAATGTCTTATTGCATAAACATGAATGTAGGTCCTTCGAGCCGGATTCACGTAATATTTTGGTAAAAAATAGTTTATAGTTGGTTAACCGTTTTTTATATTGATTATCATAAAAAATATGCTTAGGCAATAGTCGGTACTTTATATTATATTATACAATACATTTTGTTTTTTTTTTTTTTACATAGATCGAGGAGATTTTGATTGAGATGAGTGATGATCCATTCGAAGTGAAGTTGCGAGACAACTACGAGCTACTCGAGGATGAGTACAAGGAGAGCCAGAAGCGACGGACGATGTTGGATGCAAAGGTAAGTATTCGCGGTTTAGTGATAAGGACGTTCATAATTTTTTTTTTTATCTCGTTGCTTGTGATGGTGCTTTTTTTTACTACATATGTAATTTTGATGTCTTTGACTCCACGTGTCTCTACTTGTAGGTGCAGGAGCTGTGCAAGCCGCACTTGTTCCTGCCGTCGGGCAAGGTGGAGGAGCTGTACGCGGCGCTGAGGCAGAAGGACGCGCAGATATACGTGCAGCGCTGCCGTGCCGCGCCGGCGCCGCGCCGCCGCCTCGTGGCCTGCACGCTGGCGCGCCTGCGGCTGCTGGCGCTCGCCGACCCCAGCCTGCACGGCGCCGCCGCGCTGCCGCGCCTGCGCCGCATGGACGCTGACAGGTATCTTTTTTGATGGATGATAGTGGAATGGTGGCCCCACCTGCGCTATCGGTTTACACTAACGGGGCACCAGTGATGAATGATAGGTGATGATGAAGCAATCATGATGAATTCAAAAATAATTAATCACGATGGTTTCCAGAGGGAACCACGTGGAGGTCCTGTCAGGGTATATTACTAGCAATGGGATTGCTAATTTCCATTACTAACAATCCCTTCTCCTCCCCGCCATCAGGTACCGTGCCGCTGCAGGCTACTGGCTGCTGATTGCTGACACTGACGCTGCAGTGTTTTGAAGTGGCATTGAAACTGACGATTTACTTAGTAGAGAAAGCGAAAACCATTATTTACAATACATATGAGTAGCACCATAGATGTTGCAATGGAGTTACACTGCTCTTCTCGAGTATTATGGTCCATATGCTGTACCGTAAGCAGTTAGTTTAAGATTGGTGGTACAACCGTACGTGACGGTTGCAGCCCGTGGCCGGAGGACGGGCTGGAGTTCTGGACGCTGTGGTGCCGCGCCGTGTCGCTGAGCTGCGCGCAGTGGCAGCTGCTGCTGCGCGACTTCCCGCAGCCGCTGCTCAGCATGAGCCAGCTGCGCCTGTGGGGCACACTGCTCGGCGCTGAGGAGGCGCCGCCGTCCAGGGGTAACCACCGCCACACTCATTATGTCTTCTTAATCGAACACTAGTTTCATACCTTCGTCAAAATTTGACATAGGTTATCCTACTTTCTTTTTCTATGTGTGATTTTGTTCATGCGAACCTGTGCCTACTTGGTCTCGTCCCCGTAAGTGACCTTGAAAAACTAGGTGCGGTCGGGTCTCGAGGCTTTTGTTTTGTACTTATGTACCATCATACCATTGGCATGTGCGCGTATATCTCCTATACAAGTATTATCATATTTAACTGTCCACTGCTGAATATAAGCGTTCCCCTTAGGGGGGTATTGGGGGGTTATGCCAATAATTGCCATGCTTGGCAGGCGGATTGACAATCGCAGTTATATCTTAGTGATGTTTTAAGAGGGATGCTGCTGCCCATCCCTCGCCCTTCCTTAGCCGAGCGCTTTTTATCATATTATGATAATTTTATAGTATTTTTTATTGAATATTTTGTGAAGTAGAATCTAAAATGTCAAAGCTCAATGAGATGTTTTTGTAAATGTGACGTTTATGGCGTGTGTTGCGCGCCACGGCAGCGGTACGGACGGTGGCGGTGGAGCAGGGCGAGCCGTGGGGCGCGGTGCAGCTGGAGCGCAGCATGATGCCGCTCAAGTGCTACTACGACGTGTGCTGCGAGATGGCGCAGTTCAGCTACGCCTTCGGGCCCTGCTGGGAGCCGGTCATCGCGCACTGCAACCTCGGTCTGTCCGCAACCCGCATTATACAATTACGAACAACCTGTACATAAAGGTGAAACTCCTTGAGAGGTTTGGTGGGATAAAAATATCATAAATTTATATAATCAACAACTATTAAAACGTTTATTATATCTAGATAGGGAAAAACCTTAAAACAATGATGGGGACAATAACAGGTTATTGCCCATTAAACAAATATTTACATACAATTGGAGCCACAGGCAGCCCTAACGTAATCCTGGAATGTGAAGCTGTGGCCCCTCAACATTTAGAAATCCTTGGAATGGTAAGGTCGCTCCGTGAGGCCCGTGAAGATCCCCTGGGATCTTCCTGATCTTCCTTGCTTCTGGGCGGAGCTGGGCTGGCTGTACTAGCCACGACTCATACGCACAACGGCCCAAATTAGAAGCTAAGCATGAAAAAGAGAGTCCACTTTACATTACATTATAGTGATAAGCCAGGAAGATATTTGGCATTTTCATGATAACTCGGAATACATTGCTTATCTTGTGTCTATTGTATAATTAATAGAAAAGAGTTTTTTTTAGACTGAAATAACATTCTATCAGAATGTAGGTATTATGTGTAATATAGTAAATATAATTTTTATTTAAATATTTCGCATATTCCATAGCATTCGACCAAGTATCTCGCCCTTCCCTCGACCCGTCCGCGCCGCTCGCGTGGTGGGACAAGGTGCGACTTTTGATGCACGGCCGCCTCACAGTCAACTGCGCGCGGTTCACTTGCCTCCTACACGTGTCGCTCGACCCGTACAATACCACTGAAGAAATGGAGGTGACCTGGACTGACCTCGTCCTCGACTGGACTAATGGTGTGTATATTTGGATATTAAATTGTGTATCATATTTCATTTTTTGAATTGTTTTTGTGTATTGCGCCAAGATTCTGGCATAGAATAAGCAACCCCTTCCTTTCCTGTGGGTGTCGCAGGTCAGTCAGCCCATCGTAATGAATACTCCTGGAATTCAGCACGATGGTTTCCAGGGGGACCACGTGGGGATCGACGTGTCAGGGTATTGTATATATTGCCAGTAATGAGACTGGTAGCACCACTAACAATCCCTTCCCTCCCCCTGGACCAAGGATTAATCCCTGTGGAACACCCTTGTCACGATATATGATAGAGCGTCTATGTTTAATCGCTGTACAGGCAAGATCGGGTTCCTGGGCGAGCTGAACGTGTTCGTCCGGACGGCGAGCAAGTATGACGACTGCCGCGTGTTGTCGCTGCCGGCGCTGCGGCTGGCGCTGAAGCTGGGCTGGCAGACCGTGGGCGACCCGCGCGACCACCACGCAGTGGCGCCCTGTGCGCCCACGCGCCTGCCGGAGTACTCCAGCAACCAGGTGCCTTTGGACCAACACATTACTAAGCTGGATTGGAAGTCCAATTACTACCAATCTCACCAACACATTACTAAGCTGGATTGGAAGTCCAATTACTACCAATCTCACCTATTAGTTCAATATTTACGCGGTCCCTCCTGGAAACCTTTGTGGTTTATTTCTGGTGTATTTTTTTTAATGAATGATAATGGTATGGTAACCCCGCCTGCGCTAATTGTATACGCTGGCGGAGCACCAGTGAGGGATGATAGGTGACAATGAAAAAGCAAGTCAGTTAGTCCATCTTGATGAATACACCTGGAATTTAGCACGATGGTTTCCAGGGGGGACTGTGTGGAGGTCGACTTGATAGGGTATATTGCTAGCAATAGGACTGGTGGTCTGCATTACTAATAATGCCCCTCCCCCCTCAATTCCTGGTGTATTAGTCAGTTATTAGTAACAATGTGTTAATTGACTTTGCGCCTCATTATTGTTCCATCTATATAAACCAATAGTGTAGGGTCGTCATTCGTTTACAAAAAAATATTAAATCTGTAGTCTCAGTCACGGACCTGTGTTGGAAAATGATTAATTTTATTTCTGATGATGATGATATCAGCTGTTGTCAACAGTTGTTATCAACAACTGTCCAATATTGAAAGTAGGTTTTCCTTTGGTACGATTTTCGCCAATAGTTGCCAAGCTTGGTAGGCGGGTTAGCAACCGCAGTTAGGCCTTGGTAATGTTTTAAGAGGGACGCTGTTGTCTACCTTTCGACCATTATTATGTTTTTATTGACATTTAAATATGTATATCAACAGGAGCACGACTCGTATCGGGCGTTCCGCTCGCAAGGCTTGGATGTGCATTTGAGTATGGACACCAAGCCCATTGACGGAGAGGGGCCCGTAGTGCTGCTTTATGGGAGTACTCTGAGGTACATTAGTTCTTTTTTTTTTTTTTTAGAAAGTCTTTAAGAAAGTTTTTTTTTTATGAAACTTTGAATGGTAAACAAGCTGACGGCCCACCTGATTTAAAGTGGTAATCGTCGCCTATAGACATGAGCAGTACCATGGACATAACAGAGTATACTGTTTCGCCCATTATACTCTCTATGCGTTGTCATTCCTGAGGACTCAGGTGTTATTCCGATGTACTCTGTAACTTCACTGCCATATCCCACCCTTCAAACCGATGGTACCTTACATCCGCGGGCAACATTTTAGATACTTTTAATCACAGAATATGAAAGAGTTCTCGTGGGATAAGTAAAAAACTATAGTAACTTATACAGCTTAGTACATTACCTACTTAATTAAAGTCCTATTACAAAGCATCGTGTCGTTGTCACCCTTTGCCTTAGGTCATAATCACCTATTTTTTTTTATACAACTTAGAATGGCAAAAAAGCTGACGGCCCACCTGATGGAAAGTGGTAACCGTCGCCTATAGACATGAGCAGTACCATGGACATAATAGAGTATACTGTTTCGCCCATGATACCCCCCATGCGTTGCCATTCCTGAGGACTCAGGTGTTATTCTTCTGTACCCAGTAAATTCACGCTATATCCCATCCTTCAAACCGAAACACAGTTATGCAAACACAACTGCTTCACGGTTGAAACTCGAATGGGACAGAGGTACCCAAGCAATCGACTTTTGTACAAAGTCTCCCTCTGGTGAAGGCAAGGCAAGATGTTAACTTTGGTCCAGTTTTCTCAGACATAATAAATAGGTAGGTACATACATCGATACATACTAAACAGGAATAACGAATACCACGTGGACAAAGTCACAGGCATCAGCTAGTTATAAATGTGAGCGTGATTTATATGTTTGTTACTTCTTGGCGCTTTAACAATACAGCCAATCGTCACGAAGTTTTACACACTCATAGTATTTGAGATGGAGATGGACAGACTATCTTCTGTCCTTGTTTCGTCGGTAAAGAGTAGTAATGTATGATGTTACGGACCGTGTACGGTGGCCCCGGCAGATGGTTCGAGAGCCTGAAGCTGATCGTGTCGGGCGTGACGCGGCCGACGCGGCGCGGGCGCGTGTTCCGCAACGTGCGGCCGCGTCGCCCGCAGCTCTCGCGCCACTACCGCAACCTCAGCGTCTCGCTCACGTTGCACAACTTGCAGGTATGCCACCGCGCCCTCCCCCCACCTCCCACTCTCCACACACATACTGCAGAATTTTTGTCAATACCTCCGATCGAACTGTTTATAATTACTCCTTTTACAAAAGGTTCAGAACCGTTCTTTGTAGCAATCAATGGGGGAAACCTATGTCCAGCAGTGGACGGATAATGGTTGAAATGACGATGATTCAAAGGCTGCATGGAAGAGATTTCTTTAAGCGATAAGGTCGCTCATTGTTTCCTCGCTATGATTATTTCTTGTAATTGTTTGTATCTATAATAGGTTTATTGTAATATTTTGGAGGAAACAATAAATAGTATTTATCTGTCTGAGGGTACCAAGTGTTAGTTGTAAAATCGATGTGTTGACTCCATAATGTAGCTAATGTAATAAGAGTCCTTGCTCAGGTGTTTTACTGGTCATCCTCGTCCATGCAACGTGGTATCGAGATGCTCGGTGTCCGAGTCACTTGCAGCTCCAAGCACAGACTCTCGCTTGTCGCTGCTAACGATGGCTTAGTGCGGAGACCACGTGCCAACTGGACCACCGTATATATGAATTGCGACCTTAACGATGCGGAAATATGGCTAAAGACACCGGCGACCGTGCCAGATGACAGGGATAGTGATGAGGTAGGTAATATTTATTTAAAAATTAGATTTTTTCAAATATATACTTAATTAATCCGGTTCGAAGGACCATTTCATGATCTAGGCGTGGATAATGTTGGATGTATAAGATGAGTTGGTATGACTAAGAACTATTGATTATTAACTGTAACTTACTATGTTGCTCGTGTGGATAAAAATATCCTGTATATCAATCAAGAGTATAGTCTATCTGTGTACTAAATTTTATTGAAATCTGTTTAGCTATTTCAGCGTGACAGAATTGTTGTTGTTGTTTTTTTTAATGGATGAGCATACAATGGTAACCGGAGCTTGCGTTGTCAGCATACGCTGATGATGCGGCAGTGAAAAATGAAAGGTGAGGATAGAAGCAGGTCAATTGGCCCCTCGTAACAAATTTAACAATAATTGATCACGAAGATTTTCAAGGGGAACTACGTGGATGACGATCTGATATTGTTAACAATAGAGCTAATACGACAACATAACTTTCAAGAAAAGAGCATATTCCTTTTTAAAAGGCCGGCAGCACACCTGCAATGCTAAAATGCAATGCAATAAAAAAAACCCCTATAACTAACAATTCCTTTCCCCCATCGTTGAGGGTTCACACGGCTTACTGGTTGACATATAATGTGAGTATGTGTGTGTAGGCGGGCAGGGAAGGCGCCGCGGGCGGCAGGGCCGGGCCCGCCATGGAGAAGTGTTACTGCCTGTCGGTGCGGCGCGTGTCGTACGGCCGTGGCGGCGCGGGAGGCTCGGGCGGCGCCGCCGGTCACCGCCTCGCCGTGCACGACCTGCGCGGCGCCTGGACCAAGCTCAACAGGGACCTCGCCTTCGCACTTATCGACACCTACATCAAGACACAGGTACACGCAACTGTGTACGTACACGCACACGTATACGTATACATGCGCATCCATGTACGCACTCATCTAAATCTTGCTAACTTAAACGATTTGTTTTTTTTTTAAAGGATTACTATACAGTAATTGTGCAATGAGGGAGGTTGGCGGAGAGTAAAACACATGCGTTGACGGTTGTAAACTGGTGTACTTTAAATTTACATGATAAATACACAGGTTTTAACTAGTTGTAATATAACTTTTATATTAACTGTTACATATGCACTAAATATGGATATAATATTAGGAAGTCATTCCATACATTCTGACATGTTCATGGAACGTGTTATTAGTAACATTACCATATCAAAGCTGTTTAATTTATTTTAATTAGAAAAATTGAATGACAAGGTACTTTAACGATTACGTATTGATACTCTTAGCAGTATATGACTGTATTATAAAATTAGTAAAAAAAAACCAGTAAAATTTTAACATATGTATTTTACAGCAACTAAAGAAGAATTTGTCTACAAAAGCTTTGAAAGAAGAAGAGAATCCGGAAACTTCACCAATGCATCAGCGAGAAGCCGACGTGGTATCGCCGCCTCCGAATGCCACACAAGTAAGACCAATTATCGTAAGGACACGTGTAGTTTGTAGAGTGGTATATGGTAGCTTAGAATGGGATTAATGGATGATAATGGAATAGTAACCTTGCCTGTGCTAACGGTATACGCTGGCGGGGCACCAGTGGGGGATGATACGTGAGAAAGAAAAGGCAGGCCTGTTAAGCTCATCGTGATGAATATACCTGGAGTTCAGTAGGATGGTTTTCAGGGGCAACCACGTGGAGGTCAACCTGTTAGGGTATATTGTTAGCAATGGGACTGGTAGTTCAAATTATTAACAATTCCTTCCCCCCAGTTTAGGATGGTTATTTAATGTAAACTTATATTAGAGTCCATTATAAGTTTTTTCCTCAAATTGAACATTGTTCGGTGGGTAGTCGGGTGGCAGCGGCGCGGGCGCAGGCGCGGGCGGGTCGGGCATGCTGGCGGCGCTGGTGGCGGAGGCGGGCGGCGAGGCGCCGGTGGTGTTCAGCGACGAGCTGGCCGGCGACGGCGCCGCGCCGCCGCCGCACGCGCCGCACGCGCCGCACGCGCGCCACCTGCTCGACGACGACGCCGCCGTCACCGCCTGCCTCAGTCAGTATCATCCTCCCACTATCCCTATCGTACTCCCCGGCCTAGCGTCATTTATGCTCGAAAAGCCGGCAGCATACCTGCAATGCGTTGATTAGTGTTGTGGGTGATCATGCGCGGCGGTAGTACCAGACTTTGTACAAAAGTCGATTGCTTGGCCACCTCTGTCCAATTCGTGTTTCTACCGTGAAGCAGTTGTGTTTGCATGGCTGTGTTTCGGTTTGAAGGGGAAAAATTATGTACAAAATAAGAAACAAAAACAAAACTGCCAAACTATGCTTATAAACTATTAGGTTATCAATGTATGTAAAGTACTTCGATACAATAAAAATTTCTGATAAAATATGTCAATATCCAATTTACAATGAATGTCATTGTACAATTTGCACATTCTGTATATTGGATTATTATATGACACATTATTGTTTGCGAACGGTATAGAAAAGAGTTTAGTTGTACGAGAAGAGTGTTCAGTGGCTCTCGGGTTATTTACTCCAATAAATTACCCTCCAATTCATTATTTACAATTAGGTAACAGTGTATGTCATTAATATGTTTATATGCATAAAGAATGGATGTAAAGTATGGATTGGTGTATAGACTATGTTAAGATTACATATACTTCTATATTGTATTTACTTTTATAAACAATATACCATAATTAGTTACAACAAGTTTACAGTTAATTTATACCGAGAGAGGATTCGTTGTAATAAATTTCACGTATGTCTTAGACAGTAGTTATTTTTTTTCTGTCATTGGTGTTTTTTTTTTTAATGAATAATAATGGCATGGTAACCCCGTTTGCTCTGTCGGTATACACTACCGGGGCACCAGTGAGAGGTGATAGGTGAAGATGAAAGGCAGGTCAGTTAGCCCATCGTGATGAATTCAACGACAAATTAGTCACGATGGTTTCCAAGGGGAACCGCGTGGAGGTCGACCTGATTTACATTGATAGCAATAAGGATTAATCTCCTAATTACTAACAATCCCTTTCCACCTGTAATTGGTGTTTGGGCGTGAATGTAACGGTGTGCGCGTGGGTGGGCAGTCGAGCTGGTGAACTCGCAAGTGGTGCTGAAGGGGTGCGAGACGCGCGGCTACGTGATCTTGTGTGCGGCGCGCGCCGAAGTTCGGCAGCGCGTGCGGCGCGGCGCCGCCGGCCGCGCCGGCTGGAGCGGCTGGAGCGGCGCCCTCACCGCCATGCAGTACTACGCCACCGTCAGCGCCGGCGACACCGACCAGCTCGACGGTGAGACTAGTTTCCATTATATAACTATGGCAAAAACATTGTGTATATATTTGTCTAGACTAGGCGTTGTTTTGCGGAAATTCACATTCCTGGCCCTCTAGACAAGTGGCAAGCGAATTCATAGATGGAATCGACATCGCTACCGAGTCCGTGAGATAGAATGAGATAGCAACGTCGGATGTCTCATTCCAACTCTTGGACTCACTAGCTATGTCGATTCCATTGACGGATTCGCTTGCTATTTGTCTAGAGACTCTGGTTGGTTGATTAGAATTATTTCTTTTAATTCCACTACCATTAGTATGATTGCGATTGTCAACACTCAGAATGATTACTATTTGTTATTACCAAAAGTATTTACGAACTTTTGTATTAGTCCGCCATTTTGTTTACGCACGTTTTGCAACACGTGTTTCATCTCTACGAATTATTTTCAGGCAAATTCATAAATTGCTGCTCGGACTTTACTGTTAATTGTTCAGCGCCTAAACTGCAAATGAAAAGAATGATGTTTTATTTTCTTTATAATAAACAAATATAGAGTTAAAAAAAAATAAGACAATTACATTATTAAGTAATACATCAGCTAATAAAATTTGCACAGACAAAGGAAACGCTACTTTTGAAAATTAAAATATTAAAGCAAAGACACATGTTCATGGCAAGGGGTGAGCAATATATAGCAATATCTATATATTTCAGTTACAATATTCTATATACTGGCTCAATGACGAGTATGTTAAAAATCTATTATCAAAAAAATAATATTGGATATATACAGACTTTTAACATATTCGAAAACGGATAGTAGTTCGATATGGGCGATATCGGATCGGTATCGAGACTGGGCATGCGTATGCGTGTCCGTGGGTAACGGGGAGGCGTGCGCGTGCGCAGAGAACATCCAGTGGGTGTCGGTGGAGGAGATCTCGGAGCGGTGGGCGGGCGCGGAGATCAGCGCGCTGCCGGACGTGCCGCGGCTGGTGGGCAGCGGGCAGGCGGCGGGCGGGGTCATCGGCCGCACCGTGGGGCCCAGCTGCGGCGCCGCGCCCGCGCAGCTGCAGCGCGTCGTGTCGCGCTGCGCCTGCGAGTTCTACTACGTGGCGCACGCCGCGCGCCCGCCCGCCGCCTGGCCGCCCGCCGCCGCGCACCAGCCCTACGACTCCTTCACGCTCATGCACCACGACCTCGACGTCTGCACCAACTCGCTGCAGGTGCGCGCGCTCCTTCCCTCTTCTCTCTTCTCACACCTCTCATCTCACCTCCCCCCTTCACTACGTGGCTCACCTTATGTCGAGATTTTCTATTGTACTGAGGGCTTACCATGCAATGTTTTCCAAATTTCGATGCTGAACGAAATATAAATTTAATATTACAATTTTAACACATTTTTTTACAGTAACATTTGTGATAAAAAAAATGTTAAGCTTCATTTACTGGGCCAATATCAAACACGAAATTGAATCCAAAAATTTAGAATTTTATTTCATGGTAGACCCCCGGGTGTACTATGCTCTGACTCGTTAACTGCCTCTTACCATGTTGTAAAAAATGAAAAAAATTCAGTTCCTATAATAGATTAAATTTAAAAACTTGTTTACATATGTTTTGCTCTAGAAAATTAGATTAGAAATAATACCCAATAATTTTCATAAAATAACGCCCGATACTGCCGAGTCCCCAGTGATAATTAACACGTAATATAATGCGCTTAAAAATCATAGAATAGGCCACCCCTTCCTTACCCGTGGGTGTCGTAAGAGGCGACTAAGGGGGGGCCAGGGATTGACAGTAATATCCCTCTGAAAACATCTCTAAAGCCTGACTGTGGTTGCCAAATTGCCCCTGCTAAGCGTGGTAACTAGTGGCAAAACCCTTAACGGGGAGGCTTATATTCAGCAGTGGACAGTTAAAGGCTGATATGATGATGATGAAAGATCATGGAAAGGTCACAGTGTCACAGATTTCTCTATCTAGAGCTGTGTTTCCCAACGTGGGGCTTACGCCTCACAAGGGGGCAATTTGATGAAAAATGCTTTGCTACGAGTAGATATCGGTGCAAAATTTAACAAAAAAAGTAATTAAAAAAAATGCAATAAATATTTATTAGGTATAAATTCGTTTGACGTTACCAAAATATCATCTGAGCCATTAGAGTCGTCGTAAACTTTGTGGAGAAAAATTATGTATGGGGGCATAAAAATTTTGAGAAATGTTCAAGTGGGGCGTGCACAAAAAAAGGTTGGGAAACACTGTTCTAGAGGATGCCTATTTTTCAATAATAATAATAATAATGCGGTGTACGATGGTGCGCAGTACGCGATGGTGCTGGACGTGGTGAACAACGTGGTGCTGCACGTGGAGCCCGAGCGGCGCCGCACGCTGGAGCGGCGCGCGCGCATGCGCTTCCAGCTGCGCCTGCACCAGGACCAGGACCCGCGCCACCTCATACACAAGCTGCAGACGCAGGTCCACCGCAACCTAACAACAAGGAGTTACAAGGAATGATAAAACTAAAACTGTAAATCATATGGTTGCTTCCTTTCTTCTTATGCAAATGTAATTAGTAAAAAGAGGACGGAAGACTCACCATCACTTGCTATTTTGGTCAATTCATAGCAGGCTAGTGGATAGAAAATGTTTGATATGTCAATTATTTGCCAATGACAAATTTTACATTACAATTTATATATTCGACACAGTTTATGTAGACAGTATGCAAGCGGGTTGTATCTGTATTTGGTAGGGTTATACGGCCGTGTAACTAAAAGAGGAGGCCTGCCTTACACCACCAACAGGACGACCCGTCGCATTGGATACTCGGTAGTCGTACAAACGGGAACCCGGGATCCAACATAAGCGCCTCGAGGTACGTCGTGTGGTTTTTAGTGGGTACGAATCCCACACACCACAGCTGCCCTCCCTCCGGCAGATGGGACGGTCTTCCCGAAGATTTTACACACGGAAAAAAAAGGGTTATACGGCCGTATAACATTTTCTATACGCTAACTTGCTATGAATTGACAAAAATAGCAACTGATGATGTATCTTTCGTTGTCTTTTTTATTAATTATATATGCATAAGAAGAAAGGATGCAACCATATGATTTACAGTTTTCATTTTATCATTCCTTCTATGTAATTCCTTGTTCTTAGACCACAAAGCGCATGTATCACTCCAATTCACTATCTTGTTTACGATTTACCTTTACATTATACAGATAGAGCATCCAGTCTCAAAAACGACTCAACTTTTTGACAGCTAACTGTCAAATTGGCTGACTCGTTTTTTTTTTATTAGTGTTTTACATACTTATGTACATAATGTATCTAGACGTGTCTATATTTAATTATTTAATAAATCAAGTGAGAGCTTATGCATAAAAAAGAGCAAGAAATTACAAGACAAAATATACATAGAAGTGATAAAGGAATCATAACTATTTATCACGCAAAATTGTATGAAAATGTTGACCCGCTTTTTTCGAAACATTTGTATGGAGACACTCTATCTATATAATCTAAGGAGTTAACATAGTTTTAGTAAGTCATAGAGTATATATTTTTACATGCAGGTGAGGGAGTCTTTGGCGCGGCTTCGGCGGCTCGAGAAAGAGTACTACTTGAAGAACCGGTCCATCACCGGTAACGATCCCGTGGCTCTCGAGGAACTGAAGAATCTCGATGATCAGGTAAGGCAGAACAAATATTTTGGATTGTCTTGTGTGAGTGGTCGTTGAATGAAGAACTGGACGCAATTTTTTTTTTAATGAGGTGAAAATGGAATGGTAATGCCGCCTGCGCTTCTAGTTATACGCTTGCTATCGATAGGCGAGGATGAAGTTGGGTCACTTTGCTCGACATAGCGACTTTACTTGAAAATCAACTACATTGGGTTTTAGGGGGCGTGGAAATCGATCTGACAGTGTGTATTGCTAGTATTGAGAACTAATTTTTCAAGGCACTGTCTTCCATGCACAACCATTCTTTGGAATCAACTTCCAGCAGCAGTATTTCCGAACCGATACGACGACATAACCTTCAAGAAAAGAGTATATTCCTTCTGCAACGGCAGCACACCTGCAATGTCGTTGGTGTTGTGGGTGATCATGGGCGGCGGTAGTCACTTACCATCAGGTGAGCCGCATGCTCGTTTGCCCCTGTGTTGTAAAAAAAACCTTTTATTTTTATACCACTGAGGTGGCAAACAAGCATACGGCCCTCTTGCTGGTAAGTGGTTACCGTAGCCTATGAACATCTGCAATACCAGAGGTATTACGCGTGCGTTGCCCACCCTGAAGAAACCTTTTTACCCTCCCTTTTGAAGAACCTCATAACGAGGAATTTCTTGGGGCCATAGGGCATAAGGTGGGGGTTTGAGGCTGGGGCGGGAGCGGTGTGTAAAGGTGGCGGTGGTCGGCAGGTGAACGAGTGCAAGGAGAGCGTGTGGTCGCTGGGCGAGGAGCTGGACGCGATGGTGCGTGCGTGGCGCGAGGTCCGCGCGGCGGCGGCGGCGCCGGCGCCTCGCCTGCCGCACGCGCCTCCACACCGCTACAACGAGATCTGCTTCAAGTCGGCGCGCTGGCGGCTCACCGACGCCGACGGACAGCTCGGTATCGCCGACCTCTTACTCACCAACTTCTTGTGAGTTTACGTCATCTCTATATAGTCTTTTTTGAATATATTTAAAATTGGAACGTTCTTTTTTTATTTGAATATACACGTTATACTTATAGAATGTGTTTACTTATGATCTGTTTTTTAAAATAAGAATAGTGCTTTATAGTATATCACAAAAATTAAATTTTGAAAGTGGAATGTTTTTTTTTTAATTGAATATATTTTATTCTTATTGAATGTGAAATATTTATTTTTCAAAATAAGAATAGTGTTTTATGGTATGCCACAAAAATATTTTAAAAATGGAATGTCTTTTTCCTCATTTGAATTTGAATTCAAGTAAATATTGTAAGTATTGATGTTGTCATGTGCATTAGTTAAATCATGTTTTTATTTATGAAAACCTGTAATTGGCTTTTTGTTATTTTTTTTTTTATATTAAATTTTTTAGGTCTCGTTTTTTTTTCTTAATAAAAAATAAAATAAAAAAGTCTTCAAAGTAAACTTGTAGATCAAATAGTGCTTTGTTGTATCAGGTACACCAAAACGTCAAGATCGGACGACTCCGTGGAGCATCAGCTGGAAGTGGGCTACATGCGTGTTACCAATCTGTTGCCGAATGAACCGTTCCCAGAGGTAAGTACTGTTACTACTTTCTGTCAGGTGTCAGGAGATCATTAGATTGTCAACCGACTTAAAAAAAGGAGGTTCTCAATTGAATGATTTCTTTTTCTTTGTTTGTTACGTTATATTTGTTACGCTAGTTATAAACTGATTTGGACTTTTTTTATTTGGAGGGATATACTTTCGGACTAGTCTCATAGAAATGTTATTAAAATCGGTTTAGTAGTTTAATTTTTTAATTAAATTATTGTTAATTGTTTTTGTCACATTTGTAGGCGGTTCTTTTATGGAACATATTTTTAAATTGTAAGTAGTATTATACTGGATGGATACATTCGATTCAAATACCAGTATATTTGAATTTAAAATGCGATAGTATGTCTGTATTTTAATTTTTAATTAGTAAGTTTTTAATTTTAATACAACGATTTACTTATTGGCCAAGCAATCCTGTGATTTAGTTACAAAAACAGAGGATTGAAAATTTTCTTCTTTTCTAAGTTATTAAATAATTTTTAAAAAGAGTAAACGGTCCGTTAGTTGGCAATCGACTGATCGTGTTTGGAGGATTTGTGTCACAAGCCAGATGTTCGATCTGAAGCTAGTTGTGTATGAGCGTGAGTGCGCGTGCGCAGGTGTTGGTGCCGGCGACGCCGTCGGGCCGCGCGGCGGTGGCGCGGCGCGCGGCGCTGCGCGTGTTCTGCCGCGACCGGCCGCCCGTCGGCGGCATCGCCGTCAAGGAGCACTTCGAGGTCAACATCGTGCCCATCAAGATCGGTACGCGCTCGCTCCCGCTCCCTGTCCTGCTCCAAGTCTTAGTCCCAGTTCCTGCACTAACGCCAGCCCCAGCCTCAGTTCCAGACCTAGTCCCAGCCTCAGTCCCAGTCCCAGTCTTAGTACCAGTGCCAGTCCCAGTCCCCAGTCCCAGTCTTAGTACCAGTTCCAGTCCCAATCCCCAGTCCCAGTCTTAGTACCAGTCCCATACCAGTCCCAGTCCCAGTCCTAGTCCCGGTCTTTGTGCCAGTCCCAGTCCCTGTCCCACCCCATTCCCAATCCCACTCCCAACTGTTAATATACTGTAACATCCATGATATAACTCATACGTTACTATTACTGACACATGAATATTAAAAGACACGATCACATATTTCGTTTAAAGATCGATTTTTGAAATTTCATCTATTAATATATCTAATAAATGTTAGTTTGTAAAAATGGATGTATGGATATTAACCATGATAGTTTCCAGGGAAAATCGCGTGGAGGTCGACCTGGTTGGGTATATTGCTAGCAATGGGATTCTCAGTCTCCATTACTAACAATTCCTTTCCCTCCACTACTAAATGGATTTGAATTAAATTTGATATGTTAAATTTTATATATCTAACATAGCTCAGAGGATACTTTATGTATTGATAAACTTGCCCAAAACCGTGGGATGTAGCTAGTAATAAATATATGAAGAAAAAAATTATTTATAAATGCCATTCTAAGGTCTCACCAAGAAGTTCTTCAACACAATGCTGAAGTTCTGCTTCCCCGAACGGGACCCTGATTCTATCGAGGACGGAGACGACGAGGACGGCACCCTGAAGGCCAGCACATCCACTGCTACACTCGTCTCTACCGGCTCCAAGAAGGTGAAGAAGAAGAACAAAGACTCCAACTCTAACTTCTACGTGAAAAGAGATAAGAAGGACAAAGATGATGTTGAGAAGATGAAGGTAAATTTAAATGTTATTTATCATCAAATTAGCCTTTAATTATCCACTGCTGAACATAAGCTTTAGGTTTTGTCAGTTGCTACGCTTGGCAAGCGGACTGGCAACCCCAGTTAGGCTTTGGAGATGTTTTAATAGAGACCGTTTACCATCAGACGGGCTGTATACTTGTTTGCCAAGTTTGTGGTATAAATAAAATATGAATCATCATTATTCAGAACATTTAGGTAGCATTATGACGGACTATATCTGAGGTACAGACATCGCAGTGTTACAAAACAAAATAATATAAAACAAACAGACAAACAAATAAACTCACTTTCGTATTTATAATATTAATAAGGACGACCCACTCGTGTAACAGGAGCGTGCCGAGAAAAACAAGCTGTTCATCTACATCAAGATCCCGGAGGTGCCGGTGCGCGTATCATACAAGGGCAGCAAGGAGAAGAACCTGGAAGACGTACGCGATCTGCCACTCGTGCTGCCCACTCTCGAGTACCACAATGTCACGTGGACTTGGCTCGATCTACTGCTAGCCACCAAGACCGACACCAGGAGGTGCGTACTGGAGTGTAAACTGTGCCGGCTTACGTGCGGCATGGGCTGAGTTATGTGTGGCAATGGCTGGGTTATGTTTTTTTTTTTTTTTTTTTTACAACACAGGGGGCAAACGAGCATGCGGCTCACCTGATGGTAAGTGACTACCGCCGCCCATGATCACCCACAACACCAGCGGCATTGCAGGTGTGCTGCCGGCCTTTTAAAAAGGAATATACTCTTTTCTTGAAGGTTATGTTGTCGTATCGGTTCGGAAATACTGCTGCTGGAAGTTGATTCCAAAGAATGGTTGTGCGTGGAAGAAAGTGCCTTGAAAAACGCACGGTGGAAGACCGCCACTCGTCCAGATGATTGGGATGAAACTTTAGTTTGTGGCGGGTTGTACGGTGGTGAAAATCAGCAGCAGGTATCAATCCGAACAATTCCTCAGAACACTCCCCATGATAAATTCGGTAGAAGATGCACAGAGATGCAACATCTCTGCGCAGTTTCAGTGGATCAAGTCGGACAGTAAGGCGTTGACTATCGATAATTCGAGTCGCCCGACTCTGAATGCGGTCTAACGGAAGGAGTTGGTACTGTGGCGCTCCTGCCCACAGTAAGAACTGAGTAGTGTGCAGTAAGAACTGAGTTATGTGCAGTAAGGGTCGAGTTATGTGTAGCATAGGCTGAGTTACGTGTAGCATAGGCTGAATTATGTGTAGCATGAGCTAGGTTATATGAAGTATAGGCTGAGTTACGTGTAGCATAGGCTGAATTATGTGTAGCATGAGCTAGGTCATATGAAGCATAGGCCGAGTTACGTGTATCATGGGCTGAGTTATATGTAGTATGGGCTGAGATGAATTGAGATTACATTCTTTATATTCTTTTATAAATTGCTTAAAAATTACATAAAAATTGACCAAATTTTAAATCAAAAGGTCTCTTGATTTGCATAGAAACATCAGTCATTTACTGTACGTTCTTATACATTATTTTCATTGAGAGTGATGAATTTCTATGGGTTTACACAGGGTGATAGTGTCTCAAGCCATCAGGCAGAAGCTGCAGCTGCGCAGGAGCGCCGCCACGGCACCAGAGCCACTTGAGGAGGACAAGGCGAGACTCCTGCTTGGCGAGAGAACAGTTAGTTATTTTATATAGTATTTATCCGACTGTGGAAGAGAGAGTGATGCTTTTTATGTGTATGTATGTTTGATGCTGATATGAATACGATTCTTTATTCAATTTACCAAGAACCTCATTATGTTTTATTAAAATGTAGTTCATTTAAAAAATATTCTAGTAATATTATAAATATGAAAGTTTGTATGTTTGGATATTTTTTACTCAATCACACATAAATGGAGACTTTGTACAAAAGTCGATTGCTTGGGTATCTCTGTCCCATTCGTGTTTCTACCGTGAAGCAGTTGTGTTTGCATGACTGTGTTTCGGTTTGAAGGGTGGGACATGGCGTGAATTTACAGGGTACAGAGGAATAACACCCGAGTCCTCAGGAATGACAACGCATGGGGGGCGAAACAGTATACTCTGTTATGTTCATGGTACTGCTCATGTTTATAGGCGACAGTTACTACTTTCCATCAGGTGGGCCGTCAGCTTGTTTGCCATTCTAAATTGTATAAAAAAAAAATGGTTGAATAGATTTGAATTGTTGGCAAACGGGTAGGTTACATCCCAACTTACGAGTACATATAGGATATTAATATTAATGCACGTGGGCAAAGCCGCGGGAAACGGCTAGTAAATAAATAAAAATAATATATAATAGTATTTATTGTCATAAGCATGAAAAGTGGAAAAGAAAGAATTTGAAATGCATCGAAAGAAATTTTTTTTTTTTATTTATGCTGACAGGAGACTGACGTTCATGCAGCGTCGTTTTATTTCACATTGTGTTCTTTATCTAATTGGCAATGGTAAACAAGTTGACGACCCACTTAATGGAAAATTGTAATTGTCGTGATTGATATCAATCACGTGGGTTTAAAGTACGTTTAACAAATTGGACTGAACGGTAATAGGAAATTACGCAAAGCAGCGTGCCTACCATAGTGTCACGCAGATCGACAATCGACAGTTCTTTTTTTAATGGGTGATAATGGAATGGCAACCCCGCCTGCGCTATCGGTATACGTTGGCGGGGCACCAGTGAGGGATGGATGATAGGTGACGATGAAAGCAGGTCAGTTAGCACATCGTGACGAATTCCACTCGAATTAACCAGGATGGTTTCCAGGGGGAACTGCGTGGAGGTCGACCTGATAGAGTGTATTGCTGGCAATGGGTCAGCTAGACATCATTACTAACAATTCTTTCTCTTCCAAAAATCGACAGTTTAGACAAATGTGCAGAAATCAGAGGAGAGATTGTTGGATCCCATTGCTAGCAATTTTAAAATTAGGTCGACAAAAAAATGTTTAAGTATGAATATCAGTATATTATAATGGGTTTAAGAAAGTCGGTTAAGTGCGAGTCGGACTCGCGCAACGAGGGTTCCGTGCAAAATTAGCAATTTTTTTTTGTGAAATGACTACAAATTTACGGTTTTCGGATTTTTGTCTTTACTTGTGCTACATGACATCGCTTCTTGCCAAATTTCATGATTCTAGGACACCGGGAAGTACCCTATAGCTTTTGATTCCCTTTGCGAATGTCAAAATATGCGATATAAATGAAATATAAACGGCTGTATTTTTTGATTGCGTCGATTTAGAAGCTTGATGTTTCCACTGCTTTAAGAGATTGTGAACCTGAGTATATTATATTAATTTTATATAATAAATTGATACCTCCACGCGTTCCTAAGAAAAAAGTTATTTACAGAACGGGCGAACGGACAGCCAATGAAGTGATCCTATAAGGGTACCGTTTTTTCCTTTATACTTACCCTCCATTGCTAGCAATACAGGGTGTATTAGGTTGACAAAAAAGTATGGCTGTATATACTATTTAATATTCCCTTCCAGGTGACCGAGAACAAGCCGCAGAAGAAAAGCACGCCCAGCGTGTTCAAATTTTCCAAATCGTAGCGTAAGCGGAACACGTGTAATCGAATCAGAACCAAATGTTAATGTGCGGTAAGGTTACATTTTCATTGACAAGATATTAGTGGATTTGTCGTATTATTATGTTAATTTATTTTTATTATTTTATACGAAAATGTGTGAAGAGCGAAGTTTATACAGGGTGAAATCGTTAGGTATTTTTTTTTACTATTAATGGGTCCCGCGATTGATCACGATCTCACTTAATATTTTTTTTTAATGGATGATAATGGAATAGTAGCCCAGCCTGCGCTATCGGTATACGTTGTCGGGGCACCAGTGAGCGATGATAGGTGAGAATGAAAGCAGGTCTGTTAGTCCATCGTGAGAAATTCCACAAGATTCCACAAGAACCACGATGGTTTCCAAGGGGAACTGCGTGGAGGTCGAACTGATAGAGTGTATTGCTAGTAATGGAACTAGTAAATCCCCATTACTAACAATCCCTTCCCAGGGTATAGCTGTGAGCTAACTAACCTGCCTTTTCATTCTCACCTATCACCCCTCACTGTGTTTACCGTTAGCGCAGGTAGGGTTACCATTCTACTATTTTCATTAAAAAAATGTCTTCTTACTACTTCCCCCTCAACAATAAGAGTGTATTATAGTTTACGTACGACTAGCGATTTCACCCTATATACGGTACTAGAAGATACTATAAATTATTATTATTCTTTTAGGACAGTGTTCAACCAGTATGTTTTGTTCCAAAAGAAACACTAATTGAAAAAACGTCATAAAATTTACACACACAAACGACGTAACATATACACATACAGAAACACCGTGTTAGCATGGCAAGTACAGTAATACCTCGACTTACGTTACTCTGATTTACGCGAACCCGGAATTATGCGATTATTAAATATTGTTGATTTTATTGTTTGAACTAGCGACCCGCCCCGGCTTTGCACATATGCAATGCTGATACTAAATACCGCTGCTGCCCCCCGGCCGGTGCCGCCGCAACCGCTATGTCCTTGCATTTTAAATCTGTAATATCTACGAAAATATTCATTTAAATTACATGCTGTAAAGGGCTATGTTGATCTATATTAAATGCACAATGTATTTAAGGTACTTAACTGGATAAGGATTAATGCTGTATTGTTTGAAATCGCTTCGTAATTAAGCCATTATTTTTCGTAAAAAGTAAAGGTAAAAACATGGTTATTGCGGTTTATTCCTAAGAGATAATCAAATACCATCGCGGACTTTTTTTGTAGACCTTCTTAAAGTGTATAATACTGTAGTACATTATTTTGATCTATTTCGTAGAGTTTAGCTAGCAGTGATTCTCAACCACTGTGCCGCGGCACTTTTGTGTGCTGCCAAATTTTGCAAATATTTAAAATTTTTGTCATAAACTATTTATGCAGTGTGTGTGTGTGTGTAGTAAGTAAATAATTTTTATCTTTATCTTTGTGTGCCGCCAAATTTTGAAATCGTTAAATATGTGCCGCAACAAAAAAAAGGTTGAGAATCACTGAGCTAGCGTTTTACAATGTAAGCGCCAAAAATGGGTTTATTGACGACATCACATTAGAAATCTCTATAATTATCAGTGTTTCTCAACTATAATATACATATAAACCTTCCTCTTGAATCACTTTATCTATTAAAAAAACCGCATCAAAACCCATTGTACAGTTTTAAATATCTAAGCATATATAGGGACAGACAGACGGGAAGCGATTTTGTTTTATACTAGGTAATGATGATGTCGCACAAATTTTGATTACTTACATTTTACCTACATTATCGTTAAAGTAATGTGCATATTTGAACGTGTCCTGCAAAATGGACGCATAACTTTTTTTTTTTTCGGTCCCGGATATTTAATTCCAGGTATATTACTTTATTAATGGAGTTTTTTGTCTTATTAATATTTGGACGCATAACTTAGGGGCTAGGAGTTCACATGCAGGCGTTAACGATTATATTATAGTTAGTAAGTTACCATAAGTAAGGTATCATGGGCGAAACAGTATACTCTGTTATGTCCATGGTACTGCTTATGTCTATAGGCGACGGTTACCATTTTCCATCGGGTGGGTCGTCAGTTTGATTGCCATTCTAAGTTGCTTAAAAAAAAATACCCCGAATTACGTGAATTTGACTTACTCGATTATTGTTCAGTCCTATTTATCAGGTAAGTACGAGGTATTGCTGTACATTTTTTTTATTTTTTTTTAAAAGTATGTTCCATTTATTATAGTAATTTCTAGACCAAGTGACTATTATAAGCACGTGAAATTTGTAACTAAATGATTAATTTATTGTTTTACCTATTAAAATGTGCAATTCTTAGATTTTTCTTCTATTTATTTAAGTGATCGTCGCCTTTTATATTATTTAAGTGATATAGTACATTACTGCAGCGGCCAGCAACTGAGGCATTGATGGACGAAGGTGCAAATGTGGGCCGAGGCGTAGCCGAGCCACACATACGTGAGTCCATCAATGCCTAGTTGTGGCCAGGGCTTGTATAGTACTTTTCTCAAACAATGCGCGGAAATCAAAAACACAATTTTATTTTTTAAGTTCAATGACGAATAACGAATAATAATAATTTTTCACGCGCCATAATGTTCCTTTGTTTTTTTTTTAAATAAACAGCTTTCTATTTGCAAGCCAGTTCGAAATTTGAATAAAACCTTTTATTAAATTCTTGGTAGCCACGTTTCGAAGTAAAAGGTCATTCCATTTTTAAATTACAGGACAGATATGAGTTTACATAGTAATTTATCTGGCCGCAAAACACGACAGATATGGATTTTCATACAACTTTTGCCGGCCGCTGCCCGCATGTATCTGACCAGTACGGCAATTTTGATTCATCTCTAAGAAGATTGTCAAAATAATGCTCACATTTCCAAGCATGTTTGAGAAAAAGTATATTGTGATGAAAGAGACTTTATTTTCATAAATTTTGCATATTTATATTAAATTGTGGTAAATATTGGAGTAATTTTTTTTTATGGTTTAAGACAAAATTATGCATTCCCCCTTGCTAATGTAAATTACTTGTATGTATCACCAAGAGTTATTGTTAGATCGTCGGAGGATATTGTCAAAGGCGTAGATGACGTTGGCACAGGATTTTAAATCATGGTGTAATGGAGAGAAGGTCTATTATCGACAGTAGATAGATGAGGAGTAATAACAATATGATGATAATTACGAATTGGGTAGATAGATAGATAGATAAATAATTTACTTACATTACTTACAGCACACAAATTACAATACAAACATACACATAATACACAGTAAAAGAGATAAAGGAATGAAAATTAAAAAAAAAAGCAACCTACATAGAATATATTAGTAATAATTCCCCATATTTTTTTTCTCTAGATTCTTTGATGTTATAAATTAAACGTCTTTTATTATAAACTAGCGGTCCGTCCGGGCGTCGCACGGGTGCACATTTTTACATTTTAAAAAGTGGCCATAAAGGCTGCACACGCGACGGAAGCTCAAAAATGGAGTAACTTCCTCCGTTTTCCCAACATTTCCCTTCACTGCTCTGCTCCTATTGATCGTAGCGTGGTGAAAAGTATACTATAACCTGTCCGGGAGTATGAAGAATAATTGTACCAAGTTTCGTTAAAATCCGTCTAGTAGTTTTTGTTTCTATAACGAACATACAGACAGCCAGACAGACAAAAATTTTACTGATTGCATTTTTGGCATCAGTATCGATCACTAATTACCCGCTGATAGTTACTTTGGAAATATATTTCATGTACAGAATTGACCTCTCTACAGATTTATTATAAGTATAGATTGACTATTTGGTTATTTAATTTTTATAATAAGCAAATCATCATCATCATATCAGCCGTTAACTATTCACTGCTGAACACAGGCCTCTCCCTATTGAGGGATTTTGCCAGTAGTTGCCACGTTTGGCAGGCGGATTGGCAACCGCAGTTAGTCTTTGATGATGTTTTGAAAAGGAAACAGCTGCCCGTCCCTTGCCCTCCCTTAGTCGCTTACGACACTCACAGTAAAGAAGGGGGTGGCCTATTCTATACTGGGATCACATGGCCAATAAGCAAATAGTTTTTTTTACAACACAGGGGGCAAACGAGCATGCGGCTCACCTGATGGTAAGTGACTACCGCCGCCCATGATCACCCACAACACCAGCGGCATTGGCATTGGCAGCGGCATATATATATATATATATATATTGAATAATTTTCAAACTGCTCGTCGCAAACGCAAGTGTACTTCGAACCTTATTTGGTCACGTTTCGTGTTTAAATATATGTAGGCGTGTATAGCTGTTTATATCACCATGTATAGGAACTGTTGAATGGTCAAGAGTATTTTCGATTATAATATTGTTCCGTTCATTCCTATCTCGTACATATAGGTTGTGGAATAAGGTCCTTTTTTCAAGGTTTTTTTCCCTTACAATACTTGAAAAATGTGCCTACACACACATTTAAAAGGCCGACCACACACAAACAACTCCTATCGTCTTGCAAGCGTTCATGAGCGACGGTAGCAGTTTTCCATCAGGTGGACCGTCCGCTCGTTTGTCTCTAACAATAAAAAAAATCGTGCATTAAATATATATATATAAAAAAAGATTACCAAGCATGGTAATTACTGGCAACACCCTCCTCTTCTCCCCTAAAGGGGAGGCCTAAGTTCAACAGTGGATAGTTAACGGTTTAAACGTTACGATACGAAATAAAAATAAGACAAAACCAGGACAAGTTGGATGTTGTAACTGATTAAAATATTTTAAATGTATTTATGAGAATTCTAAAAGGAAGTAATTTCTCTATACGACAGTAGTATATGTACATATTTTAATGCTATATGGGATCAAAATCTCTGCGACATTGGATGCTGGAAGTGTGTTTAATTTTATTCTCTTTGAATTGTATAATTTGTTCAATACAACTTAATAAAATAGTACATTACTGCAGCGGCCAGCAACTGAGGCATTGATGGACGAACGTGCAAATGTGGGCCGAGGCGTAGCCGAGGCACACATACGTGAGTTTATTTATAGGGTTATTACATTAATTCTTTGTTTACATTTTCATTAAGTACTATTGAATAGCATGCGTGCAAGTGACAGCTGACATTTTGACAGTTGTCAGTTTAAACGAAATGTATGCTAGTGAGGTCTTTAGATCGAAATTTTTTCTAACAATCAAATGGATTTCTTGGAAGTGACGATCTTGTAATTTTTTTTGTATAATTTTAGTGAGCTGTCCTCTGCACGATACTGTAACATATGGGGTATAGTGTCACTTAGTGATTCCAAAAATAATAATTTAGCCTTCATTGAAATGTAATATACTTAGATTATATTGATAGAGCATTGAGTATCAAAAACGTGTCTTTTAATTGGCTAATTTGAAATTTGGCTGATTTAATTTAATAGATTTTTTAATCAAGACAAAGCGCGCTATTAATTCAGTGTTGCAAGTAACTAGATTAAAAATTAGACTGACAGGCTGAGACTGACTGACAGCCTAAGTAGGTTTTTTTAATTTAAACTAATATCTAATTATTATATTATTATTATATAAATTTAAATATGATCGTATTGGTTAAAATTTACAAACGTGTATTAATTAAAACGATGGTTAGTTTCAATTAAATTTTAAACCATTTTTTTATTTAATCTAACAATATAATTTCTCCTGTATGTGTAGAAAATGAAGATTATGGTAACCCCATCACGTAACATGGATAACAAAAGTTACCATAAGGTATCATGGGCGAAACAGTATACTCTGTTATGTCCATGGTACTGCTCGTGTCTATAGGCGACGGTTACCACTTTCCATCAGGTGGGCCGTCAGCTTGTTTGCCATTCTAAGTTGTATAAAAAAAAAACCTGTTTTTAGCGAAGCACTTGTACTTAGACACTCTATCTATATAATCTAATATATTACACTGAAAGAAATATTCCTGCGGGCTGTAATTTTGAATAAACGTTGGTATTTTCTTTTTTGATGGGTGAAAATGGTATGGTAACGCCTGCGCTAACGGTATACGCTGGCGGAGCACCAGTGAAATGTGATCGATGAGGATGAAAACAGGCCAGTTAGCCAATCATGATGAATTCATCAAGAATTAACCATGATAGTTTCTGACTCGACCTGGTTGGGTATATTGCTAGCAATGGGATTCTCAGTCTCCATTACTAACAATCTCTTTTGCCCCCAAACGTTGGTATTAACTAGAGAAGGAATTTACGAGCAAGAAATATAGTTATAAATATTGTGCGAATTGAATTGTTAATTATTGAAGAAAGACTGTTCATACATAATTTTGATGTTATAAAAATATTGTCATAGCCTTATATTTCAAGTATACCTAACTACATATAGTATTGTTTTTTTTTTATATCGGGGAATGATTCTTTTTCTTGTATACGAGATTCTGCAATGTGAAAATATACACACAAGCACACTTTTGATATTCTGTATAGCTTTGTATCTTATTTCTATAAATTTGTATTTTTAATTGAAATTATGTTTGTTTGTTTGTATAAGCTTGTATGTTCTTTGGGTTTATGTTTTAATTTTAAGTAGCTACAGCGTCACTTGTTGTAAGAGAAGGTTTTTATACACCACTTGTTATTTTTCTATTTGTGTAGGTATAATAAAATCGTAATAAATTGATGAATTTAATTATGATAAAATGTTTGGGTGTTTTTTTTTCATTTTAATCCTTCTAATTTAAATAATAAATATCCTGTTTATTTAGATTATATAGATAGAGCATCGAATCTCTAAAACGGGTTAACTTTTTGTCAGCTAATTGTCAAATTGGCTGATATCGTTTTTTATCAGTGTTCTATGTATATACTTACGCACTTAATGTATCTTGACGTATCAATATTTAATTATATAATAAATAAAATGAGTTTTTGCAATGTAAGAAGTTGCAGAATTTATAAAACAAAATAAATATAGAAGTTATAAAGGAAACGCTCATAACTATTTATCACGCAAAATTGTATGAAAAAGTTGACCCGCTTTTCTCGAAACATTTGTATGGAGACACTCTATCTATATAATCTAAGTCTGTTTAATGTAAAGACAATATAGTTTGTTATTTAATAATTTATTTCCATATTTATATTTATATCTAATATATAAAAATATATCTCGTATCATGATGTTTGTGGTCGAACTCTGAAACGGCTCAACCGATTTTTATGAAGTTTTTATATGTATATTTGGTAGGTATGAGACTAGATTATAAAGTACATTTCATACCGCCAAGTGGTTAGGTCGACCCTATTCAGAAAAAAAATATTTAAATGGCTGAACAATGGTTTCGGTTTGAAGGGTGGGATATGGCAGTGAATTTACAAGATACAGAGGAATAACACCGTCTTCAGGAATGGTAACGCATAGGGGGTATCATGGGCGAAACAGTATACTCTGTTATGTCCACGGTACTGCTCATGTCTATAGGCGACGGATACCACTTTCCATCAGGTGGGCCGTCAGCTTGTTTGCCATTCTAAGCTAACTATAATTGAAGTCTTTATTTGTGGAACATTATCGTAAATTATTTGACATAAAGAGACACTCCTATTTTATAAGTGTATTGTTATTATATTTTTTATATGAACAATACCTAGCAAGGGGCATAGTTTGAAGATATTACAAAACGAATAATATATATATATATATATATATATATATATATATATATATATATATATATATATATATATATATATATATATATATATATAACTGACCTACGTGACACGTGCGTCAATCACGTTTCAGTGCAAAACGACTCATAGTACTAGGAAATCATGAAAACTCAACAGTTCCCCGTCGATTTTCCGACTATTTTCTGCGATTACTTCACTGAAGTCGAGGCGTCGCGCTCGAGCCGATTCATATGTTAGTTGAATAGCGACCGTCGTGCGGAGCGTACGCGCGTCACCCTCCCGCCGTCTCCTACGAACCCGAACACGTATTTGCACCCCGAACGAACTATGAGGAATCATTCACAAATATAAGTGCTTTATTTTTTTTTTTATTCACCTGTGAAGTGACAAGTTGACGATGGCGTGGTTTTTATGTGTATTATTGTGCGCGTGCGCCGGTGTAATGGGGTTTAATGTTGATATACCCTCAAGGGTGGTTTACACTGGCGAATCCAAGTCTATGTTTGGTTTCACTGTGCAATCACACGTGGAAGGTCAAAGAAAAAGGTATGTTATATATATAATATGTAAATAATAACTCGCCTACATGTTAATTTGTTACTATTATTAAATCGTCATTTGTATAAAAAGATGATTTGGCCGTTAACGTATTTTCTGTTGTGACATCTGTTTAGTATTTAATTATAAACTTCCTCCTCAAATATCGTCTTCATTTTAATTTCTAATTCGATAGTAATTTTTTTTTAAATTTTTGTGCATATTCACGTTATCCGCCAATTCTACGATTTCGATGATTCTTTTTTTTTATTAAATAGGTTTAGTTCTGTGTTAATTATACATTTTTTTTCTGTGTTAATATTGTTAAGATCGATCTATTATACTGTGGAAATATTTATTTATTTAAAATTGATATTTTTTTTATACAACTTAGTATGGCAAACAAGCTGACGGCCCACCTGATGGAAAGTGGTAAACGTCACCTATAGACATGAGCAGTACCATGTACATAACATAATATAGTATAAGTGTAACATAAGTCTATAGTAAACACCATAGTTTATTTCAATAAATCGGTCAAGTGCAAAAGTACAATTCGCACACGAAGGGTTCCGTGTATTCCCGAATTAAATAAAAATCAACAAAAAGAACTATTGCTGGCTTTATTTATATATTTATTTTGTAATAAATATATTTAGATTGTAATATTCATTGGTAAAGAACAGAATACTCTCACTGCGCAGTTCTCAAAATTTCTTTATAGCATTTAAACAAATTTCGAGTTCATAACATACAGACAGACATCTTTACAACAATAATACTATATTATACATAATTCTAAAAAGTCACGTATAAATTTATAAAAAAAAATGCATATTCTACATAAATGATGATCTCCGATGACATTAAAAATTTAATCACACCAGGATACGAATGGGCCATCGACCTTAGGTTGTCGTACGATATAAAATAATATTATTTTTAATTTGTCATTGTTAGCGCGTCGTTCGTAAATAAAAATCATTACGAAAAAAAAATAGATATAAAATATTTTTTTTTAAGGGTGATAATGGAATGGTAACCCTACCCACGCTATTGGTATACACCGGCGGGGCACCAGTGAAAGATGATAGGTGAGGATGGACTCACCTAGTCACGATAAGCTAACAGACCTCGCAGGTCTGTAAGCTTATCGTGACGAATTCAACAAGAATTGTTCATGATGGTTTCCAGGGGGAACCACGTGGAGGTCGACCTGATAGGGCATATTGCTAGCAATGGGGCTGTCAAACTCTATTGTTAACAATCTCTTTCCCCCAAAAATATGCACTTGGCAGCCCTGAAACGTCCTCAGTCAGTAAAAAATGTCTCGGTCGGGGGGAAAGGGATTGTTAGTAATTGAGTCTAAGAATCCCATTGCTAGCAATATACCAGGTCGACCTCCTTACGGCTCTCCCTAAAAAAAAACGTTCATGCTCACTTTTTTACTTTATCCAAGCAGTAAGTAAAATACTTACTTACGTGTATTATATGTCATATATGTGTAAGTATATTTGTTATTTATATATATTTATTCGTTTCTATATGTAATTTTAGTATGTATGTATATCAATAATTACTAGTACCGCATTCGAGTATTCTGACACTTCCCTGTGGTTGACTGGGATAGAATGCTTTTAGCATTAAGTCCGCCATGTACACATATTTGTACTAATGAATAAATAAATAAATAAAATAATCGCCATCGATGCGAATCGATTCCGATGTGAGTGTGCTAAAAATCACATTCGCATCGTGACGATGATGTCATGCGTTATATTTTGTTTACACAGTCAGCGGTCATACGAAACGTCTGGCACGGATATCACGGAGTAATGAGAGCTCTCAGTTTAATTGTATTATTGTTCAATAACGTCGCCGATATTACTGAGAGACCTCAAAGGTCACGAACCCGTGCTTCCGTTCAACATCTTCTTATATATAAAATTCTCGTGTCACGGTGTTTGTTACCAAACTCCTCCGAAACGGCTTTACCGATTTTTATGAAATTTTGTGTGCATATCGGGTAGGTCTGAGAATCGGCCAACATCTATTTTTCATACCCTACAATGATAAGGGTGACCCTCCCCAAAAAAAAATTTTATAAATCCTTTTTTTTGATGGGTGAAAATGGAATGGTAACCCCGCCTGCGCTAACGGGATACGCTGAGGGAAAAGGGATTATTAGTAATGTGGACTACTAGTCCCATTGCTAGCAATATACCCTACCAGGTCGACCTCCACGTGGTCCCCCTGGAAACAATCGTGCTGAATTCCAGATGCATTAATCACGATGGACTAACTGACCTGCCTTTTCATTCTCACCTATCATCCCTTACTGGTGCCCCGCCAGCGTATACCGATAGCGCAGGTGGGGTTACCATTCCATTATCATCTATTGAAAAAAAAAAGGGGTCACGCTGGCGGGGTACCAGTGAAGGGTGATCGATGAGAATGAAAACAGATCAGTTAGCCCATCATGATGAATTCACAAGTAACTAACCATGATAGTTTCCAGAGGGAACCGCGAGGAGGTCGACCTGGTTGGGTATATTGCTAGCAATGGGATTCTCAGTCTCCATTACTAACAATCCCTTTCCCCCCGATACTCGCTTGTTAGGACACTCATGGGAAGGAAAAGGGTGGCCTATCTATGCAGGGCCTAACTGCGGTTTACAAATTGCCTTCTAAACGTGACAATTGCTGGCAATATTCCCCTAAGGGGGAGGTTTAGCAGTGGACAGTTAACAGCTGGTATCATCGTCATCATCATAAATATAGCTATCAATATCCCATGCTAGCAATAGCAATGGGCTTCTCAGTCTCCATTACAAACAATCCCTTTCCCCCCCAACTGACGGAGTTATGAGGTAGCAAACTTAAAAAAAATATAATTTAATTTAGAATCTCCTTTTTGAAGTCGGTTGTTAATGGACAAATATTCTTGTCAGTCATCGCAAGTGTCTGGAAACGTTTTATGACGGTACTGCAAATATGTTATTATCTACAAGGAAGTTAGAACTAATGGCGATGCTTGATAATAAATAGTTAACATTTTTTAACTATGTCTATTATATATATATATATATATATATATATATATATATATATATATATATATATATATATATATATATATATATATATATATATTTATACAACTTAGAATGGCAAACAAGTTGACGGCCCACCTGATGGAAAGTGGTAACCGTCGTCTATAGACATGAGCAGTACCATGGACATAACAGAGTATACTATTTCGCCCATGATACTCCCCATGCGTTGCCATTCCTGAGGACTCAGGTGTTATTCCTCTGTACCCTGTAAATTCACGCCATATCCCACCCTTCAAACCGAAACACAGCCATGCAAACACAACTGCTTCACGGTAGAAACACGAATGGGACAGAGGTACCCAAGCAATCGACTTTTGTACAAAGTCTCCCTCTATATATATATAATGATGATACCAAATTTACTAGAGACTGGTTAAGCCGTTAAGGCGCTAATAGGTAACATACAAACAAACTTTCACATTTATAATATTAGTAAGGATTAGAAAGATTAAGTGTGCAGCATGAGTCATTTTCTTTGTAGTGTATTTGTCATACTTTGCCCACCTAATAGTGCGTGCCACAAATATTGTTCAGCTATACACGTTGCTAATCGTTACGAATTGGGGGAAGGGATTGTTAGTAATGGGGAGGTTAGTCCCCATTGCTATCAGTATACCCTATCATGTTTACCTCTAAGCGGTTCTCTATGGAAACTATCGTGACAAGCTTATCGTTGAATTCGTCACGACGGGTTAGCTGATCTGCTCTTCATCCTTATCAGTCATCTGTCACTGGTGCCCCGCCAGTGTATACCGATAGAGCAAGCGAGGTACCATGCCATTTTCACTCATTAAAAAAATCGTTAGATTAGAAAGATTTATTTGCCAGAACATTGTTTTTATTTTAATTGGTTTATTGTGAAGTATTGGCTTATAGTCTAAAACATGCAAATTCATTATTGGCCAGGTCCAAGTTATTATACTTAGCATTATTACATCGATTATTCATTCGATTAATAATAATAAAATCATAATAGTATTATAAAAAATCAACGAACGAACGCGCTGACATTTCCAAGCAACATGTATGTTTACATAACAAATATATTTTGGTCAGCAAAGAAGTGTGACTATACCGTGAATCATCATCATCGTTCGTCGTGTGATCTTGGCATTTATTTATTTATATTTACCAACTAACTTGACAGTTTCCCAATTTGATCCCTTAGCAATCACAATATATGTACAAACATAATAACATTTAATTATTGGACACTTTCTAAATAATTTAATTCCATTCTGCCATTGTTATAGAATTGGCTAGGTCTTCTTTTCTCGTGGGCATCGTAAGAGGCGATTAAGGGAACTTAATGGTCGAAGAAGTAGCAACGTTCCTGAAAGTCTAGTTAAACATAGACCTCCCCCATAAGGGAAGCCAAAATTGTTTCTTTATGTAAATTTTATTTGAGTAGTGTTGAATTATCTTGTTCAGATTTATAATAGAAAATATTTATTTACTTAATTGTTAATTCACCAACAACTTAAACATTAAAACTCATAAATACATAGATAAAAAGAAAAAAAAATATATATATTTAGAAAATGAATATAAGTTATAAAAATAATATTTGTAAAAGTTACTTATAGACAGATATTACTTTTTGTACATTCAATAGATAGATGCAATATGTATAATTTAAACATTAACACTGACAAATACATAGTTTATCTAAATAAATAAATAATAATATAACATGGTAAATGTGTCTATACATATGTATAAAATGAATATAAATTTTAAAAATCATATGTGTTAATATGTAAGTTAATTATAGGCAGATATAAATTTTTAGTACATAGATATCAATGTGTATTTAATAGATAGATCCAATGTGTATTAACTATTAGGTATTTAATGTTATTTCACAATGTGCCCTTTGTTGCTTTTTAATTTATCACCCTTTACAAATTAATAGAGTAGAATTAAATATTGCAATCATGTACTCGGATGAGGGTCATGCGGGATTAACATATTGTGGTTTTTATTACTGTGTGAGTGGGTTTCTTGTGTACTTGTATAGACAGAAACTGCATTTATGTATGCTGTGTATAGTCAGATCTTTGTGTTCTTGCAAACATTGATGATTAATACTTATATGGATGGGTTTTTGCTCCAAAATACGAATGAAGTCGCACTATAAGGGTTTCTTTGTATTATTTTGGTTACGGAATCCGAAAACCGAATGACATGCTGCAAGCTACAAATTAATTGGTATTCGAAGTAGATAGATTTGTTAATTGGCTTCTTTGTCAAAAAATACTTTTAATTATTTAAATATTGCTGTTAATATTTACAAAATAAAATGTAGACAGTTGTTTTCCACATTTCATATTTGTCTTTTTGGTATTTTTACTCTATATTGATGAATGGCTTAGATTTATTACATTCAAACAGTAGATAACAGATTGTCTATTTCGTATCCTCTCCCGATACAGTTTTATTATCTTTGACACATCCCGACCCCATAGACAATGCACCGCAAAATTTCATTTTAGGAACCGGAAACATGACCGGCGCATCACATGCCCAACACATGCGTCCGCGCAGACCGCGCGCCCTTTTTTACTTTTTTTTACTTAATTCAGTCGTGAACGGGGCTATTTTTGTTGTGTGGGGTGCGACGTCGCTTCTCACTTGATTTATGGTGGTTACGCATACGAAATAAACTCTATGTGAATGATTTTTTTAGTTTGTCTATATGTCATTAGTAAAGGTTCGAGTCGCCAACAAGTGGGTCTCTATCCGACTAATGGTAAAGATAAGTAATGACTTTGGATGCGTCGATGTGGTGCAGCTGTGGTCGAATGCGTTCATTTTATTGATCACTTATTGGCCGGAGCTATCTCTTGTAATGTCTGTGGTTTACCATAGGGGGTTTAAATGTGTGTTCTTGTGTAACTTTTCAATATGTCTTTGTAATACTTTTGAGTTAAATTATATTTATAACAGGAGATTGTAAGTCACTATTTTGTTCCAAATTATTTTGAAGTCTAGATGTTTTCTTTAGGGTCGTGACACCTCTAATGTTGCAGGCGTCCACAAGCTACAGTGACCTTTTACCATCAGACGAGCTATATGCTTGTTGCCTACCTTCATAGTATAAAAAAACAATATATACGAATTTACAAATATAATGTGATTATTTTTGAATGGTACAATAAAGAGATTCCATTCTATTATACAATCAACCAGAGGGACGCTTTGTACAAAAGTCGATTGCTTACGTACCTCTGTCCCATTCGTGTTTCAACCGTGAAGCAGTTGTGTTTGCATGGCTCTGTTTCGATTTGAAGGGTGGGATATGGCGTGAATTTACAGGGTACAGAGGAATAACATCTGAGTCTTCAGGAATGGTAACACATGGGGAGTATCATGGGCGAAATGTCCATGGTACTGCTCATGTTTATAGGCAACGGTTACCACTTTCCATCAGGTGGGCCGTCAGCTTGTTTGCCATTCTAAGTTGTATAAAAAAAAATATTTACACAAAAAATACGAATTGAAAACATTCTCTTTTTGAAACCGTCAGCGAGATCAAAAGCGGGTGTCGCGTGCATGTCATGTGCTCCTAGTTGCATGTCAGCCGATAACCTCGCGCCCGTCGCCATATCACTCGCTCAAGTCACCGGCATACTTTTCTGTGTAATTATCAATCAAGTGTGTGTTGATTCACATTAGGTAATCGAACAAATATCTTTATTTAGAATTAATTATTTAATTAGATCGACGTTGCGCGGGTGGAATAAGCCGTTTCGTATGACTAGATTATATACACATGTAGTATTATATACATATTTATTCATTTGTTTTTTTTCCTTTTTTTTTATACAACTTAGAATGGCAAACAAGCTGACGGTCCACCTGATGGAAAGTGGTAACCGTCGCCTATAGACATGAGCAGTAGCATGGGCATAACAGAGTATACTGTTTCGCCCATGATACCCCCCATGCGTTGCCATTCCTGAGGACTCAGGTGTTATTCCTCTGTACCCAGTAAATTCACGCCATATCCCACCCTTCATACCGAAACACAGCCATGCAAACACAACTGCTTCGCGGTAGAAACACAAATGGGACAGAGGTACCCAAGCAATCGACTTTTGTACAAAGTCTCTCTCTGGTAAAAAGAAAACCAAGATTTATTTGTATAAAAAAATAATTACAAGATAACAACAATAAAGGTACTGTTAGTTAGGTTTACTTATTACTGTTAGTTAGTTAGGTTTTCACTAACAGACGTAATATAATATATAAAATTTACCAGTGCTTACCTCAGATGAATCATTCAAAGAGTATAGGATTATTCATCTTAGGCACCCACATACGTGAAGCAAACATGCGCATTACATATAACATAGTGAATAATATAATATAAAAAAAAACAAATGTGTTCAATGGAAAACAGATAGGTCGTTGTCAAAGAATTGCCTACACAATATATTTCTCGCTGTGGATATTTTACTATGAAATATATAAATATCTAATTGTCTACTTAATTTATTAAAGTTGTTCATTGCGGAAATAGAAAATGGAGGGGTAAAATTATATATATATATATATATATATATATATATATATATATATAGGGCTCTTATCGTGTTAGAAACTAGTCGGGCATCCCCAAACTCAAAATACGACCAACTGACATGAATTACAACTCAAAACTACTTAACGAGTATAAAGAGTATTTCATGATAACTTGATAATATTATCATTATGTAATGAAGATGGTTACTGAAATTAATGAAGAATTATGATCAATTGCGGAGTGTTGTACCTACATAAGTGTATTTTTTTCTCTCTTTCTCTTCGTCCTCTTCATTACTGAAGGTCGTGTCCTTGAAAGGTGTCCGTTTCCTCTCTTATGATGTTATTCCATTGTGCACGGTCTTCAGCTTCTCGCAGGGCAGCTGCAGTATTTTTTTTAAGTATGTGAAACTGGAATGGTGATTCCGTCTAAGCTATCGATACACGTTGGCGGGGCACCAGTGATAGATTGTCATTATCTGAGTATCACAATATGAATTTGTTATGTGCACAGTATCATATTGGGATTACATCTTTACTGCATTATCATAATTATTACGTTTACATTACGTTTTTATTACTACAATACCGCGACTCTCCATGACGAGATAATGTTGGAATTACGTAAATGTGTCGTCTCTCTAATTTAACTAGCTTTTACACGCGTCTTCGTCTGCGTAACCGAGATATTTAGTGAACGGTATAAAAAGTACCCTATAGCCTTTTCCATCCCATAAAGTGCGTGTATACCAAATTTCTTAGTGATTGGTTAAACCGTTAAATGCGCTTTAGGTTTAGGGGTAGTTTCTTTTGCTAATGTTAAAACTCCTTCCATTATTTTTTTAAACAATTACGTACAGACATTGTCCAGTTAAATTTTTTTTTAAATATTAGTAAGAAGTAACCTTATAATATTCACTCGTATTTCAAGCTTGTTTTGTTTTTTACCATGATAAGATTCTCAGAAACAAGCGTGGCATCGTTTAACATTCCCATGTGGAACAATAAATACTTAGCTATATTATGTATTGAAATCATTCGCTACTTTCATATACAGTAAATGAACATTAATAACAAAGAACATTACTCAAGTATCCGATTACACTGTTTTCCAAGTCTCTTCCAACTTAATATAGTAAAGTCAATAACCTCAATTTATTGTGAAGAAGGAATTAAAGTTCTGTATCTCAGAAAAAATCGACTTCAATTCAAAATTACTGGTTTTGATCACAATTTTGTAACAGAATCAGTTATTTTGAATTAAAAACTAATCTACTGAATAAATTATGATAAAGTTTTCACATACATATTAGCATATCTTTACAGACCGCCATAGACCGCCATAAGGAACGGTCCTGAGCCATTTGAGGTCTTGACAGTCACTCAAGAACCTTTCTTCCTCATCCGATATCCGACAACTGACAACTCGACAAATCGACAACCGTTGTCGACATTTCGAGCTTTGTGACCAGCCCATTGCCACTTTAGCTTGCGTATCTTTCGGGCTATATCGGTCACTTTGGTTCTTTTGCGGAAATCCTCATTTCGAATTTTGTCACGCAAAGAAACTCCGAGTATAGCCCTCTTCATAGCCCTCTGAGTAATTTGAAGCTTTTGCATATGGGCAAAAAAAGTTGGTAGCTCTCAACTCGGTTGTATTTTTTTACTTATCTTTCCTGTCTCATAACTCCGTCAGTTATAAACCGATTTGGATTCTTTTTATCTGAAAGGATATATCTGTAAGTACTTACAGATTGATCTCGTAGAAATTTTATTTTATTCATTTATTCTTTATTGTACACAAAAATACTACAACATATAATATATATAAAATAAAGATGTACAACAGGCGAGCTTAACTCTGTAAGAGTTCTCTTCCAGCAAACCCTGAGTGGAAAGGAGCATTAATTACTAGCGGGCAGTGTGCGTACAATAATCGAAATCGTTTCAGTAGTTTAGTTTTTAATAACTGGCTGGTTGTAGGAAAACAACTGAAGTCGGTTTTATTTTGTTAAATACAATTTTAGTAATAAAAATTTCTCTTGTCGTCGATAGTATGTCGTTTAGTCCCATATCAATTTTATCAAAATTGGTGACGTTGTTTTTCATTGCTGTCTACATCTGTCTAAGTCTACTTGTGGACATAGAATTCGATAATCAAAAAAGCATTTTTTTTAAATCTATTAAACAGTCCATCGTTTACTGTTTTATTCGTTTTTTTTTTTTTATAAGATTACTATTAATTTAGTCATGGTTAAAAAATCTTTTTTTTTGTGGAGCGAAATCTACTCATTTCGTCGTGTGAACAATAGTAACGGGTATAAAGCTTCAATTAATTTAGATTTAGATCGGTTCAGATGCTGATAACTCGACGCCGAGCACTTAGCGGGACAGCAGACCTTTGTGGAGGTTCAGGGAAGCGGCGACATCAAAAAGGACGCGGTCCGTTTATCGTGCAGTTTATCTTTTAACTCGTGTTCTGGGTAGTAAAAGTTACATTTGGCGAATGTTAACATGGTAGTCGGGTATTTATTTAGGTATATCTTTTCTCGTCACTTTGTTTGCATAACTAATAATAAAATAATCACTGTCACATATATTAATATAATAATTTAATTTAATGGTTTCGATTTGGTACAAATTAATATTGTGCTAAAATTGTATGGATCCTAGTTACCTTTAATCAAGAATTCATTTATTTATAACAGGGGAAAGTTTGTAAAATTAGATTTATTGAGGTTTTATTTTATACCAACGAGGTGGCAAACAAGCATACGGTCCAACTGATGGTAAGCGGTTACCGTAGCCATAAAATATTGGCGCGTTCAAACAAACTATGTATATAAGCCGTTAACTACCCACTGCTGAACACAATTCTTGTCCTATTGGGTTGTTACGCCAGTAGTTGTCACGCTTGGTAACCGTAGTTTGTTTTGGTGATATTTTAAGAGGAACGCTGCTGCCTTTCCCTTGTTCATTAAGTTTCCATACTCATCTGTTAGGACACCCATGGGAAAGGAAAGGGTGGTCCATCTATGCCGGGTCTAATTCCGGTTGCCAACTCGCCTGCTAAACGTGGCAACTACTGGCAATATTTCTCTAAGCGGGAGGTTTAGCAGTGGACAGTTAACAGCTGGTATCATCGTCATCATCATAAATAGCTGATTCAATTTTGAAGAAATGTGTAGAAAGTTTCATGTGAATATCTATGGTCTGTTTTTATACAACTTAGAAGGGCAAACAAGCTGACGGCCCCCCTGATGGAAAGTGATAACCGTCACCTATAGACATGATCAGTAGCATGGACATAACAGAGTATACTGTTTCCCCCATGATACTCCCCATGCGTTGCCATTCCTGAGGACTCAATTCTGTACCCTGTAAATTCACGCCATACCCCATCCTTCAGACCGAAACACAGCCATGCAAACAACTGCATTACGGTTGAAACACGAATGGGACAGAGGTACCCAAGCAAACGACTTTTATACAAAGTCTCCCTCTGGTAAAATAGAGATTCACACATAAAATAGAGACACTAATTAGTTTGTGTAATAAAATAATCAAAATTTGAACGACCATAGACCGTTACATTTAAAAAAAAGATAAATCGACATAAAAAAGTGAATTTATTTATTTATTTATTTCCTATTGCATTCCATAATATAAATAGTAGATAATATTTCAATTATAGACCACTGTTGGGTACAGCAAGTAAGAGAGAGAAGGACAACACTTTTTTCACTTTAGAAATAGTCTAAGGATCTGTTACAATATTATCCAGTCATTGAAATTGTATCACGATAGCTACGTATTTTCTTATTATTTTTATTATTCAATTATTAAAGTATTGATGTGTATCTATTCATATCGTAATTGTTATTAGTATTATATAGTTATTTAAAATATTCTGTAGTTTATAATTATTTATATTCATATTGTAGAATTAATTAATAAATAGTTTAATAATAAAATTTCAGCAATGTCAGTTTTAGCTATGTCTTAAATCATTATCAATTCATAATTAATTATTTATTTATAAATTACAAGATAAATTCTGCTTGTCATTCAAGTATTCGTTAATAGTATAGTAGAACGATCTAATTTTTTTAAGTAGACTGAAAAATGAAATGAGTAATTTGCTAAGTATGTGCGGTTAGTAACGAAAAAACAGATTATGTGTCGAAGATCCACGACCTTACATGCGTCTGCGCAGGCGCAATATCCATGACCTCATTCCAATATGGCGTCCGCAGACGACCTCACGAGTCTGCGTTTACTTTACACTGTAAACAATACTATTGTTGGTGTCGAAATGGAAGACAAGTATATTGCTCTCGAAAGAAGACATGAGCCCATTTTTTTATTCGACTCTGAATGTGAACATTTGGTATTTTTATAGTACTACTTACATTTGACGGTTTTGCTCGCGTATCCAAAATGTATGTAATGTGTCAAAAAAATTCAAATACAAAGTTCAAATAATTTTTCCTTAAATAGACTTGTTTACAAGCACTTTTAAATCGTATTTTTTTTAATCTATTGCTAAGTTCGGAAACTTGGTATCTGTTGAGAAGAGCCCGCAAGAAACTCAACAGTTACTCTTTTTAAACTTTGTTAACAGTATGTGTATTTATTTAAATGTACTATGTCTAATCAATCTTAGTTCGTCTTCCTGTCTTCAAAATTACATTGAAATAGGTTTAGCGGTTTATGGTTATTAGAAACAAACATTGAAGCATCATTATAAAATTTCATTTATTATAATATTACAAGCTCTGTTCTAGAAGAAGATGCACGAATTAGTTGCACCGACAAGAGGAAACTCTTAAATGGAAAGTGAAAGAAAGAGAGAGAGCTTTATCCTGCAGCTTCGCCCGTGTGAATAAATAACTACATAAAGTATTCTATGTGCTAAATTAGGATTTAACCTACCTGTGTACCAAATTCCATTCAAATCCGTTCGGCAGTTTTTGAGTGAGAGACTAACAAACAAACATTGATATCCACGATTACAAATATTCACATTTATAATATTAACTACCTTTTACCCGCGTTTTCGTCCACGTGACCTGTATATGTCCGCTGACCGGGATAAATAGTGTCCTAGTAAAGGCGTTATAAGGTAACAAACAAATAAACAAACTCACTTTCATACTTATAAATTTAGTAGAGATTATTTATTTATTTATTTAGGGAGGAAGACTTTGTACAAAAGTCGTTTGCTTGGGCACCTCTGTCCCATTCAAGTTTCTACCGTGAAGCAGTTGTGTTTGCATGGCTGTGTTTTGGTTCGAAGGGTGGGATATGTGAATTTACAGGGTACAGAGGTATAACACCTGAATCCTCAAGAATGGCAACGTATGGGGGGTATCATGGGCGAAACAGTGTACTCTGTTATGTCCATGGTATTACTCATGTCTATAGGCGACGGTTACCACTTTCCATCAGGTGGGTCGGCAGCTTGTTTGCCATTCTAAGTTGCATAAAAAAAATTAGTACTTAAGTCGCCTCTTATTGCATTAAGTGGAGCGACAATTGTCAAATGTCATCGACATTGCATTCTAACTTCGTCATCACACGGATGATGACAATGATGAATGGAATTAATGAAATACAACTCACCAATATTACAATTTGTTACATGACTGCCACTTAATTGGACACTTCACTAATTGGTACAGTCAGCTCGTTTCGCCAAATTAATTAAACCAATTCTAATACGACTTTGAACTTGATGTATGTATGTATGACCTCTTTAACCGACTGCCTAAAAAGGGAGTGATGTTTGCCAGTAGCTTTCCAGCCATCTTTGTCGTTACATGTAACATGAACATTTTGATAAAGTGAGAAGAGATGTTTAGTAGGCCTCCCGGCGATTAAGGGAGGGCGAGAGACGGGTAGCGGCGTCCCTCTTAAAACATCTCTAAAGCCTAACTGCGATTGCCAATCCCCTTACCAAGCGTGGCAAATAGTGGTAAAGCCGAAAAAGCTTATAAGGTGATGATGCTGAAAATGACTTTGTTTCTTACCTCATAATGCCTTATTGGCTTAACTAATTACTATTAAATTTGGAATACATGTATTATTTGAGATGGAGAGGCACATCATTGATCCAATCACGTGAACGTAGTTTCGGGTAAAAGCTAGTAATGAATAAAATAAAAAAAAGTTTATTCATGTTTATATCAGCCGTTAGTAGTTGCCACGCTTAGCAGGTAGATTGGCAATCGCAGCTAGGCCTTGGCGATGTTTAAAGAGAGACGCTGTTGCCAATCCCTCGACTTTGAAGTTCTCTTAGTCGCCTTTTACGACACCCACGAGAAAGGAATGGGTGGCCTATTTTATGCCTTGATTTAGACGGCACATAGTCATTTGGCGACTAAAAATGAACACAGTAATAAATAATTGACCTAAAAAATATTATGTCAATGTTAAATTAATAATAAAAACATGTTAAATGAATTTAAACACGTAAACATAGTTAATTGTTCTCCATATTCACCAAAACCTTGGTGAAGGGTCAGTGTCAATTTCCTTTTACCGCTGCTAAGTGTAATTCCACGAACGTATCCCAGTATTGGTCTCCTTGACCTAATATGCGCGTGCGCACGATAATGCTCTAAATGTCAGTACGCTCGACTGAGACGTGAGATCATAATTGTTTATTGCTAAGGACAAATCAGGGTACCGCAGTGTTTTATTGAAATATATGAAACGGCTCGAAGGAGGAAAATGTATCTTTTATTTTATCATTTGCTAGCTCATTTTTAACTGACTTCAAAAGGAAGGTAGTTTTTCGTTTATATTTTTTTTATTTGTTACGTCACAACTCCGTCAGTTGTAAACCGATTTGGAAGATTCTTTTTTTATCCGAAAGGATATACTTACAAATTGGTCCAATAGATTAGTTAAATCCCACTACCTATCCTTATAATTACTTAGTCCTACGTATTTCCAGTTTTATGTGTGTTATATATATTTGTGTTAGTGTGGTATATTTGTATGTATTTATGCGTATATATGTACGTATATGTGTATATATATATATATATATATATATATATATATATATTTATATATATATATGTATGTATATACATATATATATATATAAATATATATACCCGATTATTATATATATATATATATATATATATATATATATATATATATATATATATATATATATATATATATATATATATATATATATATATATATATATATATAAAGGTAATTTGATGGAATATCTAATTTTTGCTTTTCAATCAATAATCTTTTTTTAAATTAATTTTGAAAGTGAACTCTGTGGCGAGAAATCTTTCAGAACCGTACCCTTGATTTATTTCTTGTAAATGATAATTTACAAGCAGTATTCAGCCGAAGGGTTTTTATACTGGGACATAATGTAACATTATGTATTACATGTATTGAAATTGTAATTGATTACTTATTAATTCGGCTCGACTCGAATGCCAGTTGTGTGACCGCCTCTCTCTTGGCGGTGGCAATAAATTAACTTTTATCGCCCACTGGTACCATTTTGCAAGTTCGCTCTCATTTTTTTTTTTGCTTTCACTACTTTGTCATTTCATATTAGTACACAGTAAGTGATGTATCTTAGTTCGGAACGAGTTAAGAATCTTAATATATGAACGCTATGGACTCTGGTGACTGTTAGAATTTTTTTAATGTCTTATAGTGATTCGGTCAATATTTATCATAATAAAAACATGTCTCAGTTGGGGGGAAAGGAATTGTTAGTAATGAGGTCTAATAGCCTCATTGCTACCAATATAGGGTATATTACTATAGGCCTTGCTTCAGATCGACCTCCACGCGGTTCCCCCTGGAAACCATCATGGCTAATTCTTGTCGAATTCATCATGGTAGGCTAACTGACCTGCATTCATTCTCACCTATCGTCTTTCACTGGTGTCTCGTCCGTGTCCATCGGTATAGAGCGAGCGGGGTTACCATTCCATTTTCACCCATTAAAAAAAACATGTCTCAGTTATCAGATGTCTGATTTGAGGTTTAAAATAGATAAAGTATTTTTCATTAAAAACAAATATTTTCCCAATGTATTTTCCTATACATTATCATCATCGTCATTTCAGCCGTTATCCGTCCACTGCTGGACATAGGTCTCCTCCACAGACTGCCATAAGGAACGGTCCTGAGCCACCTGCATCCACTAACTTCCAATGTATTTGAGGTCGTCTCTCCATCGAGTCGAGGGTCGTCCTTCATTACCTTTACGGGGTTCTAACTCAAGAACTTCACTTCCCCTTCGGTTATTTGTTCTTTGAGCTATGTGTACAGCTCATTGCCACTTCATTTTATCCTTGCGTACTTTTTGAGTAATGTTTTTTTTTTATTAAAAATATTTAATGAGACTAACAAGAGAAAGTCTGGAAGAGACTGTTTTACCGATAAGATTGCCTTTTGTACTTCAAATGTCTAATATATATATATATATATATATATATATATATATATATATATATATATATATATATATATATATATATATATATATATATATATAATTAAAATTAATAAAGGTTTTTACAGATGTTTTAAGAGAGACATTGCTGCTCATCCCTCCACTATAATAAATAAATACATAAATAGTTGGTAGTATTTTTATTCTGGGCAATGAACGTGGCACGTGGTAGACGTCGAGGGCAAAATATAGTCCTCGATTAATTCTCAAATGTCTATCAGTTGTGGGTTGGGCTTGGCGGTGATGATTCACTGAATGAATCAATCAATATGATACGATACACCAGGACAGCACTGTGTGACGCTAATACATCTATTAACTTATAGTATTTCTCGTTGGTTTTTGGTTTATAATAGACATACATTTGTATTATATATAGTTATTTATATATGATTTTTTTTTAATGAGGGACTGTACGAAAGTCGTTTGCTTGCATTCGTGTTTCAACCGTAAAAAAGTTGTGTTTGCATGGCTGTGTTTCGGTTTGAAGGGTGGGATATGGCGTGAATTTACAGGGTACAGAGGAATAACACCTGAGTCCTCAGGAATGGCAACGCATGGGGGGTATTATGGGCGAAACAGTATACTCTATTATGTCCATGGTACTGCTCATGTCTATAGGCGACGGTTACCACTTTCCATCAGGTGGGCCGTCAGCTTGTTTACAATTCTAAGTTGTATAAAAAAAAATGGAATAGTAACCCCGCCCGCGCTATCGGTATACACCGACGGGGCACCAGTGGAGGTTGATAGGTGAGAATGAATGCAGCTCAGTTGGTCCACCATGATGAATTCGACAAGAACATTAAACATGATGGTTTCCAGGGGGAACCGCGTGGAGGTCGACCTAAGAGGGTATATTGCTAGTAATGGGGCTATTAGACCTCATTACTAACAATCCTTTCCCCCTCTATATATGTATTGTATTTCTTCTACCAAAAAGTTTTTTTTGTAATGTACTCAATAAAGAATAAATAAATAAATATTATTAAACATTTTATATCAAATTTATTTTCCATTTACATTAATATATATTTTAATACTAGTATTTATCACAAAATAGTAGTTTATTTATTTATTTATTCATTAGTACATATATGTGTACATGGCGGACTTAATGCTAAAAGCATTCTCTCCCAGTCAACCATAGGGAATTGTCAGAATACTCGAATGCGGTACTAGTAATTATTGATATACATACATACTAAAATTACATATATAAACGAATAAACATATATAAATAACAAATATACTTACACATATATGATATATACTAAATTATACACGAAATTGAGAATAATATAAAGTACTTCGATAGTTTAGTAATTGATAGTGGTTTTATCGAACGCAGATTATGAAGGAAGCGTTATATCACCGTTCAATGTCGCAGCTGATGAGTCAAGGTGAGTCAGGTGAGTCCGCCGCTGAGGTTGTTTGGACGGGTTGTATGTAATATGTCTAGTTTATGATCGTTTTTATTGTCACTCATTCCACTTTATGTTCGCAGCCATCATTTTTGCTGTTTTGAATGTTCACTGTATTTCATGAGTGCTATTCTACAGGATGTTTTATTATAATTTTATTTTATTTTTTTTAAAAATGTACATGAGTTACAATTGAAACACAGTGAATGCCTATAATAGGCATGTGCGTGAATATTGTATTGTATTTAATGTTCGTTTAAATAAATTTTTGAATAAATAAATAAATAAAACAATAATGAAATTGTAACTGGACTATGTCTGTACTTGAAAATGTATATGAGGGGTTCTAATACGATCAAAAACAGCTTAGACAATAGTTTTTAGAATTTTTGTCTGTCTGTTTATGTATCTGTATATTTGTTCCGGTAGTTGCGTGAAAATTACTGCACCAAATTGGATATGGTTTTCATAGTAATATCATTTGAAGTTTAATTTAAAAACTGGTAATTTAAATATATATATATGCTTTCGTTTTAAAATAAACCTTAATTTGTTGTTATAGGACATTCGTCGTGTTGGTAAACCCTTTCATTAAAAAAGTAACATAAAAATCGGTCCAGAATCAACTAAGATATTGCGTAATGTACTCAACGTATGTATAAATTATAATCTAATGCACAAATATATAGTTGAATTGAATAATATCTCTCCTCTTTTTAAAACTGTTATCAAATATTTGTGGTATAATTAAGTCGTATGGTGACTTTAATTGATTTTTAATATCGATTTAACTTGAACGCGGCGTTTCCGTCGCTGGTGTGCATCCGTTGCTGTGTGCGCCCGCGCATACAAAGCCTGTGGCCGGGCGCCAGCGCCATCTGACGGCATAATGGTCAACTCATCCGGGCGTCAAACCCCATTGTCTAAGCAACGTGAATCCGTCTTCAAGCGACAATTATGGACAGTTGTCCATTGTTGAAGCAGAAACACGTGCAAAATATGGCACTTGTGTAATGCAAATTGCAACATATAAGGATTACGGACGCATTGCGATTAGACGATTGATCGGTTATTTAGGATACAACAGCTTTCTGTGCAAAAAACTTGAAATTCTTTCACTCATAGAGAGTTATACCTTGATAACGAGAAATGTAGGCTATATTTTATTTAAAAAAAACCGTGTGAAGCCGCGGCCGGTTGTTAGTCGTTCATAAAGTAGTTGTCAGCACACCCCACGGTTTTTACCTTTACGTGAATCAATTTTATTTTTTTATTTATACTTTATTGTACACAAAAATTACATAGTAAATAGTAGTTTATAATAAATGAAGATTTACAACAGGCGAGCTTAACCCTGTAAGAGTTCTCTTCCAGTAAATCTTCAATCATGAATCAATCATATATATTTCATGAGCTTGCACTTGCCTGTATTTTGACTAGACCAAACTCCAGGTGCACTGCGTAATGTCAGCCTGTCACGCACGGCTTGGGTTTCCCTGATGACAAATCGTTCAATTTATTAATTCGTTCATTTACTTTTGAATTAGTGATTACTCATTATTTTGCTTGCGAATATGAGTGAAGTTTTAAAAAAATATTTACTTGTCCTGTATTGTTTTGGTTACGTAAACGATTTGAGCGAAATGATTTGTTGTTTGCGATATTATTTGGCTCTAAATTTGGAACAAATGAATCGTGTGTGAAATGACTCTGTGACGGTTCTAACAGAGGGAGACTTTGTCGTTTGCTTGCGCACCTCTGTCCCTTGTTTCTACCGTGAAACAGTTGTGTTTACATGGCTGTTTTTCGGTTTGAAGGGTGGGATATTGCAGTGAATTTACAGGCTACAGAGGAATAACACCTGAGTCTTTAGGAATGGTAACGTATGGGGGGTATTATGGGCGAAAGACCAACTTTATGCAAGTTAGAATTGCAAACAAGTTGACGGCCCACCTGATGGAAAGCGGTGACTGTCGCCTATAGACATGAGCAGTACCATGGACATAACAGAGTGTACTGTTTTGCCCATGATACCCCCCATGCGTTGCCATTCCTGAGGACTTTTTTTTTTTTTTTATGGGTGAAAATGGTATGGTAACCCCGCCTGCGCTAACGGGATACGCTGGCGGAGCACCAGTGAAGGGTGATAGGTGAGAATGAAAACAGGCCAGTTAGCCCATCATGATGAATTCATCAGGAATTAACCATGATAGTTTCCAGGGGGAACCGCGAGGAGGTCGACCTGGTTGGGTATATTGCTAGCAATGGGATTCTCAGTCGCCATTACTAACAATCCCTTTCCCCCCATTCCTGAGGACTTAGGTGTTATTCCTCTGTACCCAGTAAATTTAGTGCAATTGTGGGACACAATCTTTAGATATTATGCCCATGTTTCTTTGGGAAAACGCTTAGTTACCCTTATAAAGCTTTCTTTTAAAAACATATGGTATTAAGACCGCCATACTTGCATTTACTTATATTATATATATACATTTGTCTATTTTTGTGTATTGAAGTTGAAATAAATAAAATAAACATGCCAATGACTTCACCTCCCTTCTTTGTAAACTTACATGATGTAAACTTATATGAAGAGGTTGTGAATCACTAACATTTTGAGTAATTCGCTAAATGTCGCGCGCTGTGAGGTCATTACTTTGCAGAGATGACAAATTTTGATCGATCGACGATGACGTTCGCGCTGCGATGCTGACGCTATTGCGGTCTGCAATGAACAAGGTAGCATTCTGCGAAGTTTACTAACAAAATGTACAATACTATAGTAGTCATATTATATAGAAAAACACAGTGTTGCCACATCCTTCCAATTATTTTACCTTAAGAAGGAGGATCAAGTTGCGGGTTTGGTGACGCTGTAAAAATATTCAATTACTCACTCCGGGGGGAACTGGGATTGTTAGTAATGGCGACTGAGAATCCCATTGCTAGCAATACACCCAACCAGGTCGACCTCCTCGCGGTTCTCCCTGGAAACTATCATGGTTAATTCCTGATGAATTCATCATGATAGGCTAACTGGCCTGTTTTCATTCTCATCTATCACCCTTCACTGGTGCTCCGCCAGCGTATCCCGTTAGCGCAGGCGGGGTTACTATTCCATTTTCACCCATCAAAAAAAAAACTCCTACGGTAGTGAGTAATTGAATATTTGACCGTATGACCCCGGCATAAAATAGGCCATCCCTTCCTTTCCAGTAGGTGTCATAAGAGGCGACTAAGGGAACTTAATAGTCAAGTAATAGATGGCAGTGTTTCTCTTAAAACATCTCCAAAGGCCAACTGCGGTTGCCAATCCGTTTGCCAAGCGTGGCAAGTACTAGCAAAGCCCCACTTTTCGAGAAAGACTTTCTTAGAATGGCAAACAAGCTGACGGCCCATCTGATGGAAAGTGGTAACCGTCGCCTATAGACATGAGCAGTACCATGGACATAACAGACTATACTGTTTCGCCCATGATACCCCCCATGCGTTGCCATTCCTGAGGACTCAGGTGTTATTCCTCTGTACCCAATAAATTCACGCCATATACCAAAACTTCAAACCGAAACACAGCCATGCAAGCACAACTGCTTCACGGTTGAAACACGAATGGGACAGAGGTACCCAAGCAATCGACTTTTGTACAAAGTCTCTCTCTGGTAAGATATAATTTCTATCAAAGAATATAATAATATTTTCGTATTATAAACATAGTTGGTTAAATACCATTAAACAAAATGAAACATAGTATGTGTATACGAAATTTCATAGCGATCGGTTAAGGCGTTAAGAGATAACAAATAAACTTACTTTTACATCTTGTACGTCTTGTCGGCAACGGGCGTTTACCATCGGACGAGCCGTATGCTTGTTTGCCACTATAGTCAGTATAGAAAAAAAACTTATTAATATTAATAAAATTGTAACTACACGATGGTTGTTTCGGCTTCAAGTAAAAAGTACTAGACCTAATTGAATGCGGTTTTCGGAATTGTATTTTGTAAATTTGATTTCTTAGGAATGGCAACGCATGGGGGGTATCATGGGCGAAACAATATACTCTGTTATGTCCATGGTACTGCTCATATTTATAGACGACGGTTACCACTTCCAATCAGGTGGGCCATCAGCTTGTTTGCCATTCTAAGTTGTATAAAAAAAAAATATATAAAAAATAAAAATAATCCCAATGCGTACGAACTAAAAATCAAGTTTAAAAGAATAATAATAGAATAAGATATATATCTATAGAATTTTAAGATAATACGCGATGGACAGTCGCTCTCTATCAGATACATCGGAATGCAAATGAACTAGTCCGAGCCATGTGTACTCTATGGTTCGGCCATATGGTGCGACGGCGTATGCGCGTGGGCAACCATTCAGCGTGACGTCACTCCATTCACTGCCAACTACGGTGGCGTAAGGTCCGGGCGACCTCTATCCGGACCACGTGAAACTAGAATAAAAATAACGTCAAGCGTGTTTGTGGCTTGTAAAAGTAGAGATCTGTATGTATATAGTTATTATTATTTAATTGGATAATTTTTTTTATTAACACACAAACACACACACACACACACACACACACACACACACACACACACACACACACACACACACACACACACACATATATATATATATATATATATATATATATATATATATATATATATAGTAACAAAAATTGAAAAAGGAATGTGTTGGTTTGGTCATTTGGAGAGGATGGATGAAAGAAGAAAGAGATTTATCGAGCAAGAATGAGTGGGGATGTCGGTATGGGTTGCCCTAGACGGACGTATGGCGACGTGCTGAAGAAAGGCCAAATTAAAAGTACCCGTAGCCGGCGAGCGTGTATGAAAAGATTGATAAATGTGGAAGAAGCGAAAGAGGTTTGTTTGAATCGAAGCATTTGGCGTTCCATTGTTTTTGCCTACCCTTATGGGAGACAGGCGTGACAGATATGTATGTATGTATGTATATAAATATGTAAGTGTGCAATATTGAGTAATATTAAACTCAATTGTTTATTTAGAGTAAAGCAAAGTCGATACGACGATAAATCGGTTATATTTATAAACCAAACATAATCTAGTCATTATCATTTATGTTGAACACAGAGCTCCTCTTTCTGGTGGGTTTTGTCAGTAGTTGCTACGTTTGGTAGAGGATTGGCAACCGTAGTTTTTTTTTAAATAGGTGATAATGGTACGGTAACTCCGCCTGCGCTATTGGTATACACTGGCGGGGCACCAGTGAGAGATGACCGATGAGGATGAAAGTAGGTTGTTGAACCCATCCTGACGAATTCAACTAGAATTAAACACGACGGTTTCCAGGAGGAACCACGTGAAGGACTTGATAAACCTGACCTTCCCCCCTGGCAACCGCAGTAAGGCTTTGGTAACGTTTTAAGAGGGACGCTGCTACCGATCCCTTGGCCATTAAATTAGATTAAATACCTTACGAAACTCGTGGGAAAGGAAGGGGTAACCCATTCTATGCCGTGATCACACGGTATTATAATCGATACATATAGGTACATGACACATTACAAATAGATGTAGTAGTAATTATTTAATTCGTAATCACGTATGACGTATACAATGATTACAAAGTCATTAAAACGTGATTGAAACTACCATTGACTCAGTCTCACTTACATTTTCTCGGTATGATTATTTCTGTGTTGCCCACGCGCATGACATAACGCCATATGGTTGTTAATCATGACTTAAGAAATGTAAATATGGCTTAACGCTTATTTTTGGATTCACTAGTTTAAACATGACATTGACAGGTGGCGTGTTTTCGTGTTTATAAATCTTTGGTATTTATAGTTTACTATATATCGTAAAGCAGTTGTGTTTGCATGGCTGTGTTTCGGTTTGAAGGGTGGGATATGGCGTGAATTTACTGGGTACAGAGGAATAACACCCGAGTCCTCAGGAATGGAAACAGTATACTCTGTTATGTCCATGGTATTGCTCATGTCTACAGGCGACGGTTACCACTTTCCATCAGGTGGGCCGTCAGCTTGTGTACCATTCTAAGTTGTATAAAAAAATGTGAAATATATGTCTCATATATTTCACGTTTTCTCCCACGAACGCTCAGGCTGTGGAATGGGTTCCCTGCTGAGGTTTTCCCTAGATACTACAGTATGGGGTTCTTCAAAAAGGGTAAAATAATTTTTTTTAAAGTCGGTAACGCGCACGTGACCCCCCCTAGTGTTGCAGGCGTCCATAGGCTACAGTGACCGTTTACCATGCGCCGGGCTGTATGCTTGTAAAAAAATGTAATTCGGTCAACGAAATTATGATTTTGCTCCACGAAAAAACATCGACTTCGTCGCAAAATCAGTTATTTTGATTTAAAACTACTAAACCGTTTTTGATAATATTTCCAAGCGATCCAACTGAAAGTTAAGAAAGATAAGAAAAGATAAGAAAATTTTCCAAATCGGTTTCTAAAACAAACATAAAAAATATACAACCGAATTGAAACACTCCTTTTTTCTGAAGTCGGTTGAAAGTATGACATTCTGAAATTCTTTCATATTTTTTTTGATGGGTGAAAATGGTATGGCAACCCCGCCTGCGCTAACGGGATACGCTGGCGGAGCACCAGTGAAGGGTGATAGATGAGAATGAAAACAGGCCAGTTAGCCCATCATGATAAATTCATCAGGAATTAACCATGATAGTTTCTGACTCGATCTGATTGGGTATATTGCTAGCAATGGGATTCTCAGTCTCCATTACTAACAATCCCTTTCCCCCAATTCTTTCATATTGAAGTTTAATTGTACCTCTAAAAGGAGGTATGAATGTAACCACAATTTCTTTTTTGGGGGAAAGGGATTGTTAGCGATGGGGTCTAACAGTCTCATTGTTACTATGCAATGTTACTAATCAGGTCGACCTCCATGTGGTTCTCCCTGGAAACCATCGTGGTTACTTCTAGTGGAATTCATCACGATGGGCTAACTGACCTGCTTTCATTCTCACCTATCATCTCTCACTGGTGCCCCGCCAGCGTATACTGTTAGTGCAGGTGGAGTAACTATTTCATTATCACCCATTAAAAAAAAGCAATTTTTTTTCTTTGTACCAGTCATAATTTTCAAAATACGGATTTTTTAAAATATCTATTGATGTTTGGCCATATTGACACATCGAATAGAAGTGAATTAAATTAGGTGAACATGGCAAAAGGCATAAAATTTAACGATACTTTTATCATCTTATCTTCACCGGTGGTCTACCTACGTTTTTTGCATCACCAAAACACTCGTAGTGTGGGTACGGGGTCGCCATTATGAATATTAAATAGGAAAATGGCGTGGTATATGCATTGAAATTGTTTTAAACCGTTACAAGTAAAACTTGTGTAGTGTTAAATATATTTAGGGTTCAATGGTACAATTTTTTTTTACACCACTGAGGTGGCAAACAAGCATACGGCCTGCCTGATGGTGAGTGGTTACTGTAACCTACGAACGCTGAAAGTATCAAAGGCATTATGCGCGTGTTGCCAACTCTGAAGAAACCTCTTTACCTCTTTTTTGAAAACTCTCATGCTGTAGTCTTTTGGAAAAACTTTAACAGGGAACTCATTCCATAATTTCATGTTCCATTTGTCTGCTAGGTAAACTGTTATGTCTGTCTGTTTACTGTATATCTGTCTGTTTACTGTATGGATAATCTGGTAGTATTGTTTTATTGTTACCCTATTCGCTTTGGCCGCAACAGAATATCAGTGCTTTGCTCTTTTGAGGGCGAAGCAATAAACTGAGTTGTGACCATTTTGTATTGCACACTCACAACTCAAAATTGTATTTAGCTTTATGTATTTTTTTTTTATCATTTATGTTATATCGCTTTTTTTTTGTATATGTATGTTTTTTTTTAATGAGTGAAAATGGTATTTTAACCCCGCCTGCGCTAACGGGATACGCTGGCGGAGCACCAGTGAAGGACGATAGATGAGAATGAAAACAGGCCAGTTAGGCCATCATGATGAATTCATCAGGAATTAACCATGATAGTTTCCAGGGAGAACCGCGAGGAGGTCGACCTGGTTGGGTATATTGCTAGCAATGGAATTCTCAGTCTCCATTACTAACAATTCCTTTCCCCCTGTATATGTAAGTTATAATTTGTGTGCTGTAAGTAAGCAATGCAAATAAATTATCTATCTATCTATCTATCTAACTTGAGCGTTCGTGGGAGAAAAGATGGATGTTATTGATTATTCCGACTGTAATTTTTTTAATAATGTTTTTTGTCTCTTTCAGGTATGTGAAGCATATTTCTCAACACGACTAACGTATTAAGTAAGTAGAAATGGCATGTCATGCTATAATTTGGGAAAATATTTTTTCAATGTGAGAACGTCGTAGATACAGAATATATATATCCTTAATCCTTACTAATATTACAAATGTGAATGTGAATTTTGTTTGTTTGTTACCTTATAACGTCTTAACTAAACCAATCACTATAAAATTGCGTATGTATATACTTACTATATGGAATGGAGAATGATATAGGCTACTTTTTATCCCGACCAGAGTAAATATATCCTGGTTACGCGGACGAAGTCGCAGGCAAAAGCTAGTAGTGGTATATAGTAATTAGATATAGTTTATTATATGTAAAATATATGAAATTGTTGACATTTTATTGAACTAGGTATTATCTTGTGGAAGTCCATATCACTGGTTATTTGTTTAGAATTATTTTGTTTAATTCCGCTACCATTAGTATGTGTGTGACTGCCAACACTCGAAGATTCACTACTATTATAATTACCGGAAGTTTTACAACCTTTCATATTACTCATCAATCTCCATTCATTATTCAGTCCACGTACATTTCGCGACACATGTTTTACTTTTCTGGTAGTAATAGCGGTGATCAATCTTCGAGTGTTGGCAGTAACACACATACTAATGTTAGCGGAATTAAACAAAATAATTCTAATAAAATAATCAGTTATATGAAGTTGTTTTGATGATTATTAATATTATTTCATATACCACTCCGCTTTCAATTGTATTAAATATTAAAATATTCATACATAATAATAAATGATGAGTCATATATAAATAAGGAGTCATCATTTGTATGTTAACTTGTATGTGGTCGACCTTCATAGTTCTCCATCGATTTATTGGAAAAGTGATACAAATAGTACCAGTATTATTATAGACTAGTCTTTGCTTGCGACTTAGAATGTATGAATGTAGGAAAATCAGTCCAATTGCTAGCAGTATATCTTATCAGGTCGACCTCCATGTGGATCCCCCTGGAAATCATCGTGCGGAATTCCTCCAGCTTTATTCATCACGGTGGGCTAACTGAACTGACCTCATCTCACCTATCATCCCTCACTGGTGCTCTGCCAGTGTATACCGACAGCGTAGGCGAAGTTTGGACAGGTGAGGATGAAAAGAAAGGTTAGTTAGCTCATCGTGACTAATTCAACGATAAATTAGTCACGATAGTTTCCAGGCGGAACCGCGTGGAGATCGACCTGATAGGGTATATTGATATCAATGAGAACTAACCTCTCCATTACTACGAGTAACAATCTCTTTCCTCCAGGCTACACTGGCTGTAAGCTTGTTTGCCAACTTCGTGGTAAAAAAAGTAACAGTTTAAAAGTTTTTCAGTAAATGGGGGACCGGAAAATGATTGGGGTTGCTCAATCGAAGGCCGAACACTTTATTATTTCAGTAGTAGTTTATTTTATAATGTGTCCCTTAACTTGCACTCTACGTTCAAATACATATGTACCTATACTCAATGTGTCCAATAGAGCAGGCATCTCGTCATGCGTATCAAATAGCGAGAACGGGAAGTCCGAACAAATGCATCTCCAACTATAAAAAATGTGTTAAAGTAAAAGCGAAGCATTATTTCTTTATCTATGCCATAAGGTGCACACGATTCGCACGGTGCTGTGCTGGTGGTCCGTCTGTCTGTACGTACCACATAGTGAAATTGGAGCGCGGGCACGCGTAACCCGACACTGTACGGTTTACGGCCACGCTGACCCTAGTTGGGCCGTTGTTGTGCATGTAATAGCATGTGGGTTCGGCTCCCGTTATGGTTGCCGATTGTGTGAGCCGATATTGCTGTGATGAAGACGTATGGGGCTTCAGGCTATGGAGAAACGACTATATCAATTCGTATCTACAGATTTCGAATATCAAATGATTATTGAGTGCTAAAGAAATGATGAATTGTTCGGAAAATATTTATAGATGCATTATTAAATACCGTAGTCTCATAAGGTTGACAAATTCTGGGTTTGATCCGATTTTATAACTGGGCCTAGTCAATTTCGCTTTTGTATGCAATGTAATCCTAAAAAATCTTAATTTTTTATACCTCTGAGGTAGCAAACAAGTATGCGACCCACCTGATGGTAAGCGGTTACCATAGCCTATGAACGCCTTTAATATCCGGAGCTTTTAACGCTATCCTAAAAGCGTTAATCCAGAATTTAAGAATGTGAGGCCAAGTGCGGAAATGCCAGGATGAACTATCTTCTTAAAAGTCAGATATATATCAGCAACTCTTCTGGTGTCGCTAATGTTATGGGCTACTGTCAGACCATTCCCATTATCTTCAGTACTGAAAATATAATACTACGCCTTCGGGGGGAAAAGGATTGTTAGCAATGGAGTTTGACAGCCCCATTGCTAGCAATATACCTTAATAGGTTGACCTCCACGTGGTTCCCCCTGGAAACTGTCGTGAACAATTCTTGTTGAATTCGTCACGATGGGCTAACTGACATATTTCATCCTCACCTATCATTCTTCACTGGTGCCTCGCCTGTGTATACCGATAGTGCGGGTTACCATTCCATTATCATCCATTTAATAAAAAAAAAATACTACGCCTTCAGGTGAGCCGTGAGCTCAATTGTCTCTTATAAAAACATTGGAGATTTTCACACTTGATATAGTTCATACAGAGATCCTATTGTTATAGGCAAAGAGACCTGTTGATAAATATTACACTTACATTACTCCAGATAACTGATAAACACCAACGCGTACAACCAATTGGTCAGTATCAGCCACCGTTCACCTCGGCACCAATAACCGTTTATTTTTGTACATTACGTGAACCGCGCTGGCCGGATTGCGACCGTGAGCATTAATTGGTTGTTATACCATGTTTATAGTACAATGATGGTATTATGTAGATACCGAGAGATACCTAAAGGTGAAGCTGCTAATGGTTAACGCATACCACAAAGAATACTGGCTTCATTATTGAATTATCAGGGGTAAGGTGTAGTTCAGTAATCATTCGATTAAAATCTCTGGTATGGAATGTCGTATCTAAAGTTTATTGTATAGATATGTGATCACTGACTTTCTTTATTGAAACAGTAATTGGATTGTTTCAATTCAATTCAATTTCTAAAAGAAGGTTTATGCTTACTTTTATAATTTATCCGAGAAATAAGTATAATCTATGCTATCTTCATCTTCGTGTATAATGTAGTATTTCTCAAGTATATTTCTTAATATGTATTTATTGCTATTTCTATGTAAATTTTTGTATGTATGTATGTCAATTAATACTACAATCGCATTCGAATATTCAAACACTTCTTTAAGGTTGACCGGAAGAGAATGCTTTTAGCTTTAAGTCCGCCTTAAACACATATCTGTTATTGTCATCATCATTTCAGTCATTATCCGTCCACTGCTGGACATAAGCTTCTTCCACAAGGGGGCTTTTGCCAGTAGTTGCCACGCATGGTAAGCAGGTTGGCAACTGCAGTTAGGCTTTTGGTGATATTTTAAGAGGGACGCCGCTGCCTATCCCTCAGCCATAAGTTCCTTTAGTCGTCTCTGATGACACTTACGTTAAAAGAAGGCCTATTCTATGCCGGGATTGACATGGCTAATATTACATGCATACCTGTATTAAAGTAAAGAATAAATAACTTGTGATATTTCTCCGCTTGTGCTTTTGGTTTACACCAACGGTGTATTAGTGGGTGAAGATGATGATGTGTCAATGAAAATAGTTTTTTTAATTCAATATCTTAAATAGGAATTACTAAGGCTTGATGTTGAAAACGGTTTTGTCAGAATTTAAACGAATGACAATATAAACTCAGTCAATGACGTTGTTTTTTCGCACCTCCAAATATACATTAATTTCTTCACACATTTGACTACCAGCGCTTGTAACGTTTGTCACTATATTGACTCAATTTTATGTTACTAAGGCACATACACAGAAATAATAAAGAATTATTTTGCATGTCTTAATAAATTTAATGTGCATGTCTATCTGTGAATGTTATTATTTGTGTGTACATACATACATACATATCTGTAACGCCTCTCTTTTATTAGGGTGGGTAGAAACAATAGAATACCAAATGCTTCAATTTAAACGAACCTCTTTCGCTTCTTCCACATTCATCAATCTTTTCATACACGCTCGTCGGTTACGGGTACTTTTAATTTGGCCCTTCTTCAGCACGTCGTCTATTTGATTGACATAAATATGCCCGTTTAGGACGACCCCTACCGACATCTCCATTCATTCATGCTCGATAAATCTCTTTCGTAATTCTTCTTTCATCCATCCTCTGTAAGAAGCCAAACTAACCCAACATTCCTGACGGTTTAGGTTAGGTTAGGTTAGGTTTTTTATTTTTTTTTTTTTTTAATTTAAAAAAAAAAAAAAAAAAAAAAAAAAAAACAAACCTAACATTCCTTTTTGGATTATTTGTGTGTAGGTGATACAAAATCAACCAACTTCAAAACAAAAGATTTCGACAATTCAGACAATTCGATTGTTTTTCTTTGTTACGTCGTAACTCTGACAGTTTTACACTGATTTAGAAAATTCTTTTTTTATTTTTATCTAAAACTATATACTTACAGATTGTTTCCATATAGATTTTATCAAAATTGATTCTTTACTTTAGTTTTTAGACCGAAATAACTGGTTTTGTCACAATTGATTGTTCACTTTTTTATGGGGCACGATCTTTAATTATACATCTATCTATTCAATCTACAGTTATTGTTTATTATATATAATGGCAGCTATTTTCTATAGGTTATTTATAAGAGATGGCTTTTAGCGATAAGATCGTCTTTGTATATGCACATTCTGTATTATTATACTTTGTTATACTTCTTGCTTTGCGCGCAATAAAGAGTTTATTATTATTTTTCCAATCACAGTCGAATATATGTGACTGATTCATATTGAATTAATTGGTACGGCACGTGAATTTGTTTATTTCCTCATATTATTATTCTATATTGCATGTATTTTTTTTTACAACACTGGGGCCAAACGAGCATGCGGCTCACCTGATGGTAAGTGACTACCGCCGCCCATGGTCACCCACAACACCTACGGCATTGCAGGTGTGCTGCCGGCCTTTTAAAAAGGAATATGCTCTTTTCTTGAAGGTTATGTTGTCGTATCGGTTCGGAAATACTGCTGCTGGAAGTTGATTCCAAAGAGTGGTTGTTCGTGGGAGAAAGTGCCTTGAAAAACGCACGGTGGAGGACCGCCACTCGTCCAGATGGTTGGGATGAAATTTTAGTTTATGGCGGGTTGTACGATGGTGAAAATCTGCAGCAGGTATCAATCCGAACAATTCTTCATATATATATCAATACTATACATATTCATGTATAGTATTGATTTACCTATCTTGATGGGTAATGACTATAATTATATTATATATTGTGGAGGCTGAAAGGATCTTATTCAATAAAAAAAAATATACATACTTCGTTAATAATGTATATGCAACTATAGAAAAGCTATACATTTAGAAATGATCGCAGATACTATGTTTAATCTATATATGTAATGCAGCTTGCCGAACAAACTTGGGTCGCGAATCACCTATCGTCCGCATAACGCGTCTGTATAACGATATTGTAAAAACCAAGCCTGAACTTGATATTCACAACGATAGTCACTCTGTATTCATGACTAAATTAAAATGTTGATGTACCCTCCCCATTACATTATTTTTGTTTATTATTTATAATAATTTAAATACAGTTTCCATTATTTATATTATATTATTATTCATATTGTTAATATCTTTACTCATATAATGACATTTAATAATTTAATTATATTTTAATGTTTATCAAACACAAGGCATGCTGTGGTTGCCTATAAATGTAAGAACAGTAAGATCTAATCTACCAGTGTATTGTATTGAAATGTTTAGCTGTATCTTATGTTGGTGATCCTATAAATAAATAAATAGATATGTACAGAAATGTAATGTCAAAAATTGATATAAAATATTATATATAATAATTACGAATGTGTTCCACAAAAAAAAAAAAAGACTTTAATTGTAACAAAACCAATTTTTTTTATTTAAAAACAAAATGTTACTAAACTGATTTTCATAAAATTTCTATGGGACTAATCTGTAAGTACATCTTTTCATATAAAAAAAAGATAATGATAAAAAAAGTTTTATAAATGACGGAGTATTGAGGTAACAAACATAAAAAAAAAGAATACAACCTCCATTTTTTGAAGTTAGTTGAAAAGGCTAGCTGGCCAAGTTGCTTATTACAATTATATACGGAATTTTCTTTCCAATCGATTATTGGTCCGTCACAAAATACACCATTTTCAATTAAATTCATTTATTTATCTAAACATGAATAAAAAATTATCAATATAATATACTACATATATTATTAACGTCTCAATTTATAAGGTTTATCAAACAACTTAATCTCGCATACATCCTTGCGGTAATTCTATCTGTGTGTGGTAGCGTTATCTTTTACGGTTGTCGCGTCGCTTCCATCCTGTCAGTGTGGAATATTCATTTCGAAGCTTGCCCATCCGAGTTTTTAAACACCTGTCGAATTGGCGTATAAAGGCACATTATTTATTTAAAAACTCTGTTCACATCTCAAGGTACCAGACTATTCTGGAGTAGGAACGGCCCACCTGGGCCCCTCTTGAATACACCTGTGGCCTCGCCTTTATCAGTGACATTCGTTTTACACCTTTCTCTGGGCTTTATCACCATTTTAGCGCGCCGTCAGTTAGCGAGGGCCTGCTATATAGAACTCTTTGTTCATTGTTCTATTTTGGTATCTAAGTGTACAAATTGAATCGATTTATTGATATTAATGGAATCGTACTTCGCTAAATTGAGTACTCATCATGTTCAGTTCAATGAAGTAACTATAGATAGGTATTTTTGTTTATAGGACTTAAATTCACTGTGTATATGTTGCAGTCAAAACTCTTAACTAGACAAAAGTATTATTGACTAGCAAAAACAGTCAAAAGTACTTTTGACCGTATGCCATATGTCCATAATACGTTTGACTAAAATAACACTTAAAAGTATCCAACTTAATCTAACTTAACCGCAAATTTTCAGTCAAAACCACTTTTGACCAACCTGTTCAGTCAAAAGTACTTTTGACTGATTTTGCTAGTCAATAATACTTTTGACTGGTTAAGAGTTTTGACTGCAACATCTACATGATAACATCATCATATCAGCTGTCAACTGTCCACTGCTGAACATAGGCTTTTCTCATAAGGAAGGCTTTGCCAGTAGTTGCCATGCTTGGCAGGGCGGGTTGGCAACCGCAGTTATGCTCTTGGTGGTTTTTAAAGGAATAAATATTTTATTTCTTTTTTACCAATTTCCCTCACGCATTCCCAATCTCCTTCTTTTACTTCAATTCTCTCCTCCATACCGTAAGTGGCAGATACCACTAATAAATGCATTCCCAAAGAGGGTTGACATCAGGTAGGCGGCGGGTCGTAAAGTCAAAAGCCGAAACATTTTGTCATATCAATAAAATTATATTACGCCGACCCCAAATAATTGGGATAAGGGCAAGAAAATGATGGAAAACGGAAAGCGTTAAAGAGCACTAGTGGCGGAAAAGCTGTGACATATAATTATTATTTTCTTTAAATCGAAGCTATAATGTAGACATTGGGTGACAAAGAAAATAGGATTAAGGAGTAGGTGCCTTTAAAATGTACCGCTGAATTTATGTTAACTATAAACAATTAGCTAATACCCTTAATCTAACGTGATGATTTAATGAGCTGCAGTGTTTGAGCTATAATGAGTTACACTGTTAGTTCCGTGCTTAATATGTTGATAAAGCAAGCTGTATCTACTTAGGAGATTATTTTTGTAGCTTTCAGAATTAGACATGTGAAAATATTTTATTAAACATTTTATTTTATTAGAATTATTTTGTTCAATTCCACTGCCATTAGTATGTGCGTGACTGCCAACACTGGAAGATTGATCATCACATCATAATCAGAAGATTCCCATATAAGTCATAATTTCCGATTGCCATTTTGTTCACGCACATTTTGCGATACGTTGTTTCACCTCTAAATGAGGCAAATTATAATCTAGTGTTAACTGTTTGGCACCCAAACTGCGAATGTTTTACAGTAATAGTGGTGGTCAATCTTTGAGAGTTGGCAGTCACACACATGTTAGCGGAATTAAACAAATTAATTCTAATTAAATAACCAGTTAGAAATTTGTATTTTACGTTAATGAATATACTTATCTTTTAATTTGTATCTATTTTTAACATTGTTAAGTAATTGTAAAGTAGAATTCAGTCCATTATATATTAACTTTATCCTCAACGTGAACTCAAGATGTATTTCACAACGTTATTATAAAAACTTTCACAAATAAACATCCCAAAAATAAAACGGACTCCCTATGTCTTACAACTTCCTCCGTTGGATATTTTAATACCTGGCCATTATAAATATAGAAAGGTTAGGGATACGAAGCTATAGAGCAGACGTATGCACGTAAAAGGCGAAAGATTTCATGCCTTTATAATATTTAGAATTTTTGTTGACAAGTTAATTGAAGTTAGACTAAATAAAGAAGTAGAAAAATAGATGAAAATTTTAAAAATGGTTTTCATGGCGTCTGATGTTTTTTAAATATCTCGTAATGAGGTAACAGCGTATGCTAACAATATACCCTGTCAGGTTGACTTCCACATGGTCTCCTCTGGAAACCATCGTGCTGAATTGCAGATGTATTTAACACGATGAGCTAATTGGCCTGCCATTTTATTCTCACCTATTATCCCTCACTGGTGCTTCGCAGCTCATAGCGATAACGCAGGCGGGGTTACCATTCCAATACCACTATAAAAAATAATAACTCGTAATGTAACCAGCAATGTAAGGATAAATTACTAAAATCGTGATGTGCCTGAAATGTTATCAAGGTTCAGTACTCTAGGATTAACACAATAAAAAATTTTTTTCTTGTTTTTTTTTTATTTTGATTTTTCTTGATGGGTTAAAATGGAATGGTAACCCCGACTACGCTAACGGGTAATAAAACATATTACGTTGTAGAATGATTATGTAAAATTGTGTAATCAGTCTTATAATAATACAGTAGTAAATATTTAGTTTAATCTATTAAGCCTATTGTTAGAGTGTTATTCTAATTAATGTAATTAGAAATATAATGATAAATTCTATCATATATCATTTAACGTTAAATTTGAATAAATTATCTTCTAAATTTGATTTATTTAAAAGTGTTTACTTAAACTAGATGTAGATGGAGCTGAGATAAATGTCGATGATTATTCGGCTGCAAGTTTGTAAAATTGACTGACGATTTAAATTTTAATATCATCATCATATCAGCCTTCTACTGTCCACTGCTGAACATAAGCCTCTCCTTGCAGGGTTTTGCCAATAGTTGCCACGCTTGGCAGGCGGATTGGCAGTTAGGATTTAGAGATGTTTTAAGAGGGACGCTGCTGCCCATCCCTCGCCCTCTTTTAGTCGTCTCTTACAACACCTATGGGAAAGGAAGGGGTGGTTTATTTTATGCCGGGATAATTTTAATACAGCAAGTATTATTATACATATATTTACAATAATACAAGTTAGCCCCAAAACAAGCTGACCGCCCACCTGATGGAAAGTAGTAACCGTCGTCTATAGACATGAACATTACCATGGACATAACAGAGTATATTGTGTCGCCCATGATACCTCTCATGCGTTGCCATTCCTGAGTACTAAGGTATCGTGTAATTTCACTGCCATCCTTCAAACCGAAACACAGCCATGCAAACATAAATGCTTCACGATAGAAACACGAATGGGACAGAGGTAATTAAGTAGGGCTGTCATCCGTCCGGAATTCCCCGTATTTATCCAAGTTTGAAGAGCGTTCGGTGGCCGTCTGGCAGGGGTTTTTAAAGTGTCTACACTTTTGTTGTCAGGGAAAATCCAATTTTTTCATAGGTAGATGATCAATAGAAATAAATCTTAGTTACAAATTCCTTGCACAATAACCCGCATTCAAGAAGGCTCTGCAAAATAATGTCCGGGGAAAAAACATGTTTGCAGGTGTTCATAAGCTACGGTAACCACTTACCGTCAGATGGGCCGTATGCTTGTTTGCCACCTCAGTGGTATAAAAAAAATCTTCCTCAGGTAAAAGTAATTTTTCTACGGTAGCTCTATTTAATCCTGATCGAATCGTGAAAGGTGCTCTTACAACTTTGTTATCGGATTAACGCCCTTTACAACACTTTATCTTGTTTACTTACCTGTTTCGATGGCTGTTTGTTTTAACCTCGCTCCTACGTACTTGTACATACTATTAATTACCCTATTAGACAAAGTCTTCTATAATTAAGCCACATCTTAGTATTCGATATTCTTTCGGTCGACTTTACAAAAAAAGGAGGTTTACAATTATTTTTTAGTTTTTAGTTTGTTCTAACTCCGTCAGTGGTAAAGTAATTTGGAAAATTCTTGTTTTATCTGAAAGAATATATTTAGAAATTAGTTCCATAGAAATTTTATTAAAATTGTTTCAGTAGTTTTGTTTTTAAATAAAAATAACTCATAAGTTGTATATAAGAGGTGACTAAAGAAACTTAAAAGTCGAAGGATGTGCAGCTTAAAACATTACCAACGTAGCTATCGTGGCAAGTACTAGCAAGCTCCCCTCCCCTCCATGGGGGAAGGCCTATGTTCAGCAGTGGAGAGTTAACGGCTAATATGATGACGATAAGAGCGCCCCTGGAAAATAACCTTAAATATACCAATGTATAGATGCATATTTATGACAATGTTTATTTGAGAGGAAATGCATTGTTAGTAATGTGGTCTAACAGCTCCATTGCTAGGAATATACCGTATCAGGTAGGCCTCCACGCGGTTCCTATAGAACTCTACAGTGGTTAATACTTAAAGAATTTGTCACAATGGATTAAAAGACCTGCTTTCGTTCTCACTAAGTCATCCCTCATTGATGCCTCGCCAGCGTATACCAATAGCAGGGTTACCATTTAATTTTAATCCCGTTAAAAATATGTTTTAAGAAAGAGGAAAGAAAGAAAGCTTTTTTGACAATTTGCTTGCTTACTTTATTTTTTTACTGAATTAGGTGTTAATTAAGTTAACTTAGCGTTGGCAGTCATACACATATTAATGTTAGCGGAATTAAACAAAATAATTCTAATCAAAGAACAAATAAGTTTATTTTTATAAATTAATAGCTTGATTACTTTAAGTGTGCTTTTTGTTTCGGTACACGTATATAAAATTATGTATATCAATGCATTCGAGTTATAATAAATGGATACGTATAAAAATCTACCTACTTACATCATAACACGGGGCATTGAAAGGGCACGTGCGCCCGCGCATCCCGTACGCACGCACGCCGCGCCGCCCAGAGACAGGTGTCGAATGATTTGATTAAAAAAAAAAACAACGGCTCTGCGTGTGTACAGATAGCAAATAAAAATTATAATACATACATTGTTATTTCTGTATTATATGTATATTATAAACTATGTTAGTTTAGTTTAATGTTATAGACAGGTTATGCTTGTTTGCGATTTAAAAATGCATTAATAATAATAATAATAATAAATCTCTTTATTTTCAGGTATATACCCATAGTTAACATTTTTATATTATTAATTAAATAAATTGTTATTATTATTTTTAAAATATACATCAATTATAAAATACCAATTTAAATTATTTCGTTATAAAATCTCTTGTCGTCAGGTATGCTGTGAGAAATACAGTCTTTACAATATTATTACTTGTTGCCATTAATCTGTCATGAAATTTTGCCTTATAATTACGTAAAATAGCAAAAAAATCATTAACCCTGTTCTCTGCAAAAATGCCAGAAAAAGTCATACAATTTATGTCTTTTTTGGAGTAGACATAAGGGAACTGGCTTCTAACTGTGTTTATATGTGGGAGGGGTGGGGGGGGGGTTAGTTTATAGTAATGGGGATCTAACAACCCCATTACTAGTAATATACCCTATCAGATTAGATTATGGAGGTCCCATGCGATTCCCTCTGGAAACAGTCGTGGTAATTTTTGTTGAATTCGTCACGATGGGTTAACTAACGTGCTTTATCCTCACCTATCATTCCTCACTGATGTCCCGCCTGCATATACCGATAGCGCAAGCGGCGTTACCATTCCATTATCACCCATTAAAAAAAACGTTTATACATGCTCGTATTTGCATTATTTGCTTTAGTCACTTTCATTATATGTATATATTTCATTTACGCGGGCAAAGCCACGGGTTACAGCTTATGATTTTATATCTTTTATTTTTAATGTTTTGATATTTATTAAATTTTGTCGTTGACTGTACCTGACTGACTCCTTCCCTGTACCTGGGGTTAAAATTAGATAATTATGAGTTCAGAGCGATTCGCCCATTTTTTAATCTCGATTAAAACATTATGAGCTATAAAGTAAATATTTATTTTCAGAAATCAGACATGGTTCTATAGTGAAAAGCAGAGATGTACATAAATCAAAAATATACATAATAACTATATAGGTACATACCTACCTAGTGACAAACGATGCGGGAACTAATCACGCAATTGCAAAGCATGGGGGGTATTATGGACGAAAGAGTATACTCTGTTATGTCCATGCTACTGCTCATGTCTATAGGCGACGGTTACCACTTTCCATCAGGTGGGCCGTCAGCTTGTTTGCCATTCTAAGTTGTATAAAAGTTGTATTTTAGAGCCGGGGAAATGGTAACAGGAAATAGTTAAGGATCTTAAGAAAATGAAAGAGAGAGAGAGAGTTAGTATCTATTGCTTACATAGATTTGAGCATCGTGACGTGGCTGCGAGCAGCGGGTTACGATCCGGGTGGTCCCAAGTTCACAGCACCATCCACAATAAACAAGACAGCTATCGCACGTCTCTGCTCGCCATAAATTTCCATACTTTACCATCGTAAACGCATTATGAGTATGGTACAATGGAGAAGCGATTTTACAAATTGTGCGTTTTAATTATAATTTTATTATTATCACTTCCGGGTATTCTTTCTCTATTCTCTCCATCAAATTATTATGGTCGTGGCAACATTATTTAATTAGTAAACGCACTCATCTTTTACTTTTTTATAAAAGAGCATATTCCTTTAAAAATGGCCGGCAGAACACCTGCAATGCTTCTGATTACTTACTATCAGGTGAACTACATGCTTGTTTAGCCTCAATTTATATAAAAAAAAAAAATACCACTGAGAAATTTTCTATAAAAGTGTGTCTGTATGATTATCTTTGTCCTATCCGGGTATTTGACTTATTTAGGTTTAAAGTGTGAGATACGGCAGTGAAATTACAGGCTCTGGAGGTATACCACCATAGTTCTTAAGAATGACAGCGCATAAGGCTATTATAGGCATCACAGTATGTTCTCTGTGATGTACACGGTTCTGTCGGTCCCGTTCTTGATTATAGCCGATGGTTACTGCTTTCTATCAAGTGGGTCGTTAGCTTATTTGCTATTTTAATTTTGATAAAAAAAACTTAAAATTATATGAAATTTAGTCACAATTTTCTGTAATTTCATGAGCAATTTCATCTGGATGATGCTGATACAATCATTACTGTGTGGATATATAGTCATTCAGCAGCTGTGTATAAAAATGTCCTAGATTAGATGACCTGGTCACATTTAAAATGGATAGGATTTTAAATGGGTTGAAGATGGCGCAGAATAGGAACTTTTAAAAGGAGATGGGGAGATTTTTTGCTCAACAATGAGATACCAAGGGTTAATAATAAATTAAATAAGTATATATTTATAAGTATATCGATACGTACGTGTACCTAATTGTTTATCTACAGCAATTTTGAATTTCTTCACCGCATAATTAAATTTCTGTTTAGCCAAAGGTTGACTGGGAGAGAATGCTATATAGTATTAAGTCCGCCTTTTGTACCATTTTTTTAAATATGGTCAATAAAGAATAAATAAATAAATATATAAATCGATTCAAATAAAATGCATGCAAATTTATTAATAAGAAATGGATATTACTGTCCGCTACCGCTTGTGACTTATTTTCCGTACTTAGCCGCGATTACAGCACTAATTATTTAGTGAGATTCCAGCGCGTTGTGGATAGCTTGATACCAATATAGATAAGATAGGGTCGTACTCGCTCCAGTATCTGTGTGAGATCTCTATAAGGTAATGGGATTTATGTTGTAAGAATAATGTACGGTCGTTTTATGTTTTTATTGCGTTTAAAAAGTACATACACTTAATTTCATTGATTGTGCATTTTTTTTTTATCAAGCTTAGAATAATGGCAAACGAGCTGCAGAAAGTGGTAACCGTCGCGTATAGATATGAGTAACACCATTGGCATTACAGAGAGTATAGAGTAATGCCCAAATCAGGATTTATTTAAAAAAAGAACAGTAATATTCATCATCGTCATCATCATCATCATCATTTCAGCCATTATCTGTCCACTATTGAATACGGGACTTGTCCATAGACTGCCATAAGGAACGGTCCTGAGCCACCTGTATCCACTTATTTCTTACAACGCATTTGAGATTGTCACTCCATCTAGTGGGGGATCGTCCTACATTGCGTTTGCCCGTACGGAGTTGCCATTCTTTACCTTTCTTCCTCAACGGTTGTCGGTTCTTCAAGCTATGTAACCAGTTCATTGCCACTTCAGCTTGCTTATCCTTCAGGTTATGTCGGTTACTTTGGTTCTTTTACGGACATCCTCGTTTCGGATTCTATCATGCAAAGAAATACTGAGGATAGCCCTCTCCATAGGGGGAAGGGATTGTTAGTAATGGGGAGGTTAGTCTCCATTGCTATCAATATACCCTATAAGGTCGACCTCCACGCGGTTCCCCTGGGAAAACTATCGTGACTAATTTTGATTTGAATTCATCACGATGGGCTAACTGACCTGTCTTCATTCTCATCTCTCATCCCTCACTGGTGCCTTGCTAGTGTATACCGATAGCACAGGTTTTTTTTTATACAACTTAGAATGATAAACAAGCTGACGGCCCACCTGATGGAAAGTGGTAACTGTCGCTTATAGACATGAGCAGTACAATGGACATAACAGTATACTGTTTCGCCCATGATACCCTCCATACGTTGCCATTCCTGAGGATTCAGGTGTTATTCCTCTGTACCCAGTAAATTAACGCCATATCCCACCCTTCAAACCGAAACACAGCCATGTAAACACAACTGCTTCACGATTGAAACACGAATAGGACAGAGGTTGGGCACCATTCCATTATCATGCTAAAAAAAAGGGCCCTCTCCATAGCCCGCTGAGTGATTCGAACCTTTTACATACGGGCAATCGTGTAGGACCATGTTTCGGATCCCTTCATGAACTTTCACTCACTCACTTAAAGACCTTCGTCTTCAAATTCTGAGGTATTTTGCATGAAATGATGTGGCGTAGTTTTCCGAACGCTGCCCGGCTGAGTTGGATTCATCGGTTGACCTCTCGGTCGAAGTTGAACTGTTTTGACAGTCTGATTGCGTTAGACAGACATGGAGTTCTGTTTGTAGTAACTAACATCCTACTATTTTAGTGCTCTTTATTATAATGCTACCCGTTTTATAGTATTTATACATGAGATTTCTGTTTAACGTTTGAAGTTTACGATCAATTTTAACGTTTCTGTCCAAATTGCAATTATAATAGATTTTTTTTTACAACTTAGAACGGCAAATAAGCTGACGGCCCACCTGATGAAAAGTGGTAACCGTCGCCTATATCAAACATGCGACAGTCCCATTACAGGGTTTAAATAATAAAAGAACCCATTAAACAAAACATATACTATAATTTATGTCAATCAATAATATGAAATAAAAAACTTAAAGACTTAACTTGCCATTAGGCATATAATTTTATGCCTGTATTCCATTCCTTAAATCAAATGTACCCTTCGTACAACCCCTATACGACAATTCACCCTCATGACTATGAATCAGTTAAAATATACGTGATTCCCACATTTCCTACACGCTATCTAGGTGTCACTCTTGTATTGGTGTACTAAATGTCACTTAAACGTAAAGACATAAGAGCTATTTTTATATGTAAAATTTGATTTACAATTTTTAGTTTTATCTCTTCAAAATTTTTTGTGTATTGCAATTTTAATCCACATGAATTTTTGTTTATTATTCAATATTTTATCATCACGCCATACATCGCAGTTTTTTCTTAATTAAAAAAAATAATAAAATGATTGATACACTTTTTTTGCCGACAAAATCAAAATCTACTTGTATTTAGTGTTTTACTAAAAAATAAAAATAAAACTACAAGTCTATGCTCTGAGGAAAAGGAAAAACTATCATTCTGCTATAAAATCGGCCATAAAATAATAATAATTCGAATAAATCTAACAACACGGTGCCGTATTTAATTTTTTAACATGTTACTCAAATGACAATAATAAAAGTACCCAATGAAATCCAGAGGGAGACTTCATACAAAAGTCGATTGCTTGGGTACCTCTGTCCCATTCGTGTTTCAACCGTGAAGCAGTTGTGTTTGCATGGCTGTGTTTCGGTTTGAAGGGTAACTCCTCAGGAATGGGAACGCATGGGGGGTATCATGGGCGAAACAATATACTCTGTTATGTCCATGGTACTGCCTACTTTCCATCAGGTGGACCGTCAGCTTGTTTGCCATTCTAAGTTGTATAAAAAAAAAAATTAAGAAATGATTTCCCATAATTTTCGTTGCAATCTGAATTTGAGAGAACCAGTACTTTACGACATCGCTGCAACAAACAGTAACTACTGCGGTATAGAGATGACTACATCTTTATCAACTAGATATGAGTACTGCGATCTCCAAAAGCAAACGCCTTCGCAAATTGGCCGAACTGATGTGGTCTCAATAAAAATGCTCCTACGCAACTTTCTCCTGCATTTGCATTTGGGTACAGTTGCGTAAGCGCACACTGTCACCGCACAATACACGTATCTACGAAATGTAGGGCGACTGATTACAAGTAGACACTATTGTCATTGTCGGCCGTTTGAGGTGCCGACGCGGGGCTAAACATACGTTAAATAAGGCGTTCCTTATTAACGTTATGTTGGTAAACATTTCATAGTGATTTGAACGTTACAGATTGTAAATATAAATACAACTAAATTGCTAACAATGTAAGTACATTAAAAGATACAATTCAAGTATGTGTTAGTCCAAACTTCTCTCGTATGATTAATAAAAAAAAAAAAAAAAAACTATTAAATTGAACGAAATATTAAATTGAAAATGTATTTTTTCTATGCAACTTAGAATGGCGAACAAGCTGACGTGATGGAAAGTGGTAACTGTCGCCTATAGACATGACATAGTTTCCCTCATGATACTCCCCATGTGTTGTTATTCCTGAGGACTTAGATGTTATTTCTCTGTACCCTTATTCCTCTGTATTTTAAGTTAAGTGCTGATATACATACATACATACATATCTGTCACGCCTGTCTCCCATTAGGGTAGGCAGAAACAATGGAACGCCAAATGCTTCGATTCAAACAAACCTCTTTCGCTTCTTCCACATTCATCAATCTTTTCATACACGCTCGCCGGTTACAGGTACTTTTAATTTGGCCCTTCTTCAGCACGTCGCCTATTTGGTCAACATAAGTCCGTTGAGGGCGGCCCCTACCGACATCTCCATTAATTCTTGCTCGATAAATCTCTTTCGTAATTCTTCTTTCATCCATCCTCTCCAAATGACCAAACCAACGCAACATTCCTTTTATAATAGTGCTGATATAATAAAAAAATATATAAGATTTAGTATTGTATATATATTTTTTAAATATATAGGTACATAAATTGAGCAACATTAACGATTAACAATTCCTGAGGTAAGTCAACATAAAACCAGGGGCAAACTAATTTCTCCGCGAAGCCCTCTAATATATCCAGCAATAAAACTGCAGTACATATTAAGCGGGTAGAGGTTCCCGGTGCCCGCATCGGTGCACCCTCGCGGTTTCTTAGCTGATTGTCTCAATGAGAAGATTGCAACTCGTTACCGCGTTATGGTACGTCACTGTCGTGAGAATGGCGGACGGCACGCGAGCTAACCTCGTAATACATGCATATTGCGAATTTAATACTTACCCTAATAGTTTTAAGATTCAATATTTATATATCTTGTATAACAGCTCTAACCTTTTGTACAACACGTGGAAAGCAAGTGGGCTTTTCGCAGAATAATTCAAAATTGTATTCCACAAAAAAAAAACCGACTTCGATTTTTTTTTTTTTGGTGGATGTAAATGGAATGGTAACCCCGCTTAAGCTAACGGGATATGCTGGCGGAGCACCAGTGAAGGGTGATAGATGAGAATGAAAACAGGCCAGTTAGCCCATCATGATGAATTCATCAGGAATTAACCATGATAGTTTCCATAGAGAACCACGAGGAGGTCGACTTGGTTGGGTATATTGCTAGCAATGGGATCTTTAGTCTCCATTACTAACAATCCCTTTCCCCCTAACCGACTTCGATTGTGATAGAATTTTCATCATGCCTCTGATTAAATTTTTTATAACTATTCCTCTCCAATCAAAGATTGCCTTTAAGAGATCGTTTTCATTTTATTTATTTATTTATTTATTAGTACATATATGTGTACATGGCGGACTTAATGCTAAAAGCATTCTCTCCTAGTCAACCATAGGGAAGTGTCAGAATACTCGAATGCGCTACTAGTAATTATTGATATACATACATACTAAAATTACATATATAAACGAATAAATATATATAAATAACAAATATACTTACACATATATGACATATACTATATTATACACGAAATTGAGAACAATATAAAGTACTGACTACTCGGATAAAGTAAAAAAGTGAGCGTGAACGTTTTTAGCAATTAGGCCGCCCATTGTTTTGTCACTGTGATATTTTTTTGTTATTTTTTGTATCTTTTTTTTTATACAACTTAGAATGGCAAACAAGCTGACGGCCCACCTGATGGAAAGTGGTAACCGTCGCCTATAGACATGAGCAGTACCATGGACATAACAGAGTATACTGTTTCGCCCATGATAACCCCCATGCGTTGCCATCACTAATGTAATCTTTTGGAGGAAACAATATATATATATATATATCTATCTAAAATATTAAGTGCCAAGTGTAAACCTATGATAACCGCTTATGGATTCGGTAATCAGTACAGTACTGATACGACTCAATAATGAAAATATGCCAATACAACAGCATAGATGTCACATTATTTATAATAATTCGTAATGCCCAAATGCATAAAATAAAAAAAGGTTGCATGATGATCCACTACCATTTGACACTAATCTCTGAAAACATTTCCTTAACAAAAGAGTATTTGTTGAGAAACCGCTAATGTATTCTAATAGTTTTGTCTCCGCAATGTCTCAACATCTTGTTATACATTCACTGCACATGGGCGATATTTCACGGCAGCAGGGCCACCTGCCGGCATCCACAAAGCTGTATTTAACATAAAATACACCGCTCCTTAGTACGCTTGGAATATTTACAGAAGTAGTTGGAGAAAATTTACAATGCAAAATCATATGTCACACCTGCTACTTCACATTGTCTGCTAAAAGTAGCAATTTGTGAAAAATCACAAATCTACGCAGAGTTTTTATTTAATCGTGAAATTTATCGCAGTCAATTGAACGTTCGTGACGGCTGACTAGACTTAACGCATTGATCATAAAAATAAAATTTCGTACTTTTTTTTTAATCAGAATAGTAAACAAGCTAACTGTTGCCATTTTCCGCAAGGTTTCCCATCCCATTACCATTTCCCATCGTATGTAGACATAAAGAGCATCTTGGACGGTACAAAATTCTTTATGGTACTTATGGTAATTTTAATTGTAAAAGTAATATATTATTAGGTCAATACGAGTGATATCAGTTTACCATCTATTTCCTTATTTGGGATCAGCCCTTCTGAGTCTTTTACGCCATTTTTGGTATTTTTAGATCATCTCAGATGTTAATCCCATTATTAATAAATCCTGTTGGATACGAATATGATATTGTTCAATGTGAATTAATAACTGGTTATTTTTCACAAGCATTAATAACTGTGACGATAGAAAATAATTTCATAAAATGATAATGAACTAAAAATAGCAATTATTTCCATGTCTAGTTCCTAGACTAAGAGAACGCTACGTCTCAGGTACTGTAGCGACCGGTGCGATTGCTATGCAAAATAGCTTCCTGTTTTTCGTTTGTTTGTTTGTTTATCAGACCGAGGAGAAGACAAGTGGTCCTGATTATTTATCTAATGGGAATACGCAAGGAATTAGCTTTCAGCACAATGTCGTGTCGTTTGGACTGGTATCATTTATTCTTACTATAAAACAGAACGGTTATAATGGTAGCAATAAATTCAATTTGTTAAGATGTTTTCTCTTTTAAAATTATATTAGATTAATAGAGCGGATTTTTAAAGTTATTTTAACTGGTAATCGATACAAAGTGCTTAATTGTCGATTTAAGACTTTGTCATCACGGTATAAATACATTGATTGAAGAGTAATCCCTTGGATCAAATTTGACCTGTTTTCATCACAGAATGGCAAACAAGCAGCTGATGGTAATTGGTAACCGTCGCCTATAGACATGAACAGTACCTTGGATATAATAGAGTGCACTATTATACCCATGGTATCCCTTATGCATTGCCATTCCTGAGGATTACTTCCTGCCTATTTTATATCCATTGCTAGTGATAAAAATTTCTATTCCTGTGATATGATGTCTATCTCTCTCGCTCCCGTTGCAATGCCTGAACTATGTAGTATAAATCCATATGACAGTAATGTAATAAATAAATAAATAGTTACTGTTAAATTCGTCATGATGGGCTAACTGCTTTGCTTTTTCATCCTTACCTAGCCTTACTTTTTGGTATCCCGTATGCCGACAGCGCGAGCAGGTGTTTTATTCCCTTTTGATATCATTAAAAATAGTTATAAAAATACAATTAATTTATATAAGCCCACATAAACAATGTGTATTTTGAATTTGGATCATCATTTCAGTCATTATCCGTCCACTGCTGGACATAGGCAACCCTCACAGACTGCCATAAGAAACGGGTTTGAGCCACCTGCACATACTGGCTTTCTGCAATGCATTTCAAGTCGTCACTCCATCTAGTGGCGGGTCCTACACTGCGTTTGCTTGTACGGGGTCGCCACTCAACAACCTTTTTTCCCCATCAGTTGTCGGTACTCGAGCTATGTTTCCGAAGGATGGTTTAAAAAGTACTCTGATAACGAACTATAATATTATTCATAGAAACGTTGTATATATGTTGCAGTGTGGTCCCGGCATAGAATGCCTTTCCCGTTTTGAATTTGGATACAATGGAATAAATGAATAAACAGTAACAATTCCACAAAGACAAGTTAACGACTGACTAATGTCTTTAGTCCTGTAATTACGTTCAATCAGCCTCTCGAGGTACCGTCGGCGAGCGTCAAGTATTTGGCACAGCGCTCAATTCGACCTGCTAATTGTAGCGAGTTAGCGCTGCATGGACGTAGTGTCGTCTTCTATATACAGAGTGGAAACAAAATCTTTAGCGACTTGCAAACAACGGTAGCAGGATAGTTATAATGTCATCGATCGGCAGCTGTTATATATAAAAAAAAAAGTGTTGCAAATAATTCACACTGTGATTTTAATGATAGCTTGTGTTTGCCTACTCATTAATTATCTAGACTTTTATTCGATGGAGACTTTGTACAAAAGTCGTTTGCTTGGGCACCTCTGTCCCATTCGTGTTTCTACCGTGAAGCAGTTGTGTTTGCATGGCTGTGTTTCGGTTTGAAAGGTGGGATATGGTAGTGAATTTACAGGGTACAGAAGAATAACACCTGAGTCCTCAGAAATGGTGACGCATGAGAGGTATCATGGGCGAGACAGTATACTCTGTTATGTTCATGGTACTGCTCATATCTATAGGCGACGGTTACCATTTTCCATCAGGTGGGCCGTCAGTTTGTTTGCCATTCTAAGTTGTATATAAAAAAAATGGAACGGTATACGCTGGAAGGGCACAAATGATAGATGATAGGTAAAGATGAAGGCAGGTCAGTTAGCACATGGTGAAGAAATCATAAAGGTTTAACCATGGACATAACAGAGTATACTGTTTTGCCCATGAAACCCTTCATGCGTTGCCATTCCTGAGGACTCGAGTGTTATTTCTCTGTACCCAGTAAATTCACGCCATATCCCACCCTTCAAACCGAAACACAGCGTTGCAAACACAATTGCTTCACCATTTCCACCAAATAAAAAAAATCCACTAAAAAACTTATATATTTATATATTCATAAGTATTTGTTAAGGTTATAATAGTACTGGGCATATAACTGATGTGACGTAAACCGATTCTTCTGTTTATAAACAGCAATATTAGTTATCTACTATTAATATAAAATAATCATATTGTTTTGTAATTTGTGGTTTCCCTCAATATTTATTATTGGTACTGACAATTGATAGGAGTAGGCATTATTAATACACAATTGACAGTGATTGTAATGTATGATAGTGGAACAAAGTGTTAAGTGCATTGAATAATTTTTAGAATTATTATTTGCTTGCACTCTGCGTGTTTTAACGCTTGTACAATGGATTTTTTTTTAATGGACGATAATGGAATGGCAACCCCACCCGCGCTATCGGTATACACCGGCGGGGCACCAGTGAAGGATGTTAGGTGAGGATGAAGTAGGTCAGTTAGCCCATCGCGACGAATTCAACAAGAATTGTTCATGATGGTTTCCAGGGGGAACCACGTGGAGGTCGACTTAATAAGGCATATTGCTAGCAATGGGGCTGTCAAACTCCATTGCTAACAATTCCTTACTCCCCTGTACAATGGATTGTGCTCAGAGGAATTCATCAATATGATGCCCACAGCCACTGTCTACCATCGTACGGTTCGCCATCATGGAGTTCACCCTTATAGCCTAGATGGTCGCGTACAACGCGGTTTCAGAGATGTTTTCAACCACGAACACTCAGGTTACGGAATGAGCTTCCTACCGAGGTTCTCCCAAGAGACTACAGGTAAAGAGGTTTCTTCAGGGTCGGCAATGCACGCGTAATACCCCTGGTATTGTAGGCGACGGTATGTACAGCATACACTCTCTTTTCATTTAAGAGTTTCCTCTTGTCGGTGCAACTAATTCATGCATCTTCTTCCAGCCAGCTCTATCCCAGGCCATATCCTTGATCTCCCTATACGACATGACACCTAGTGTTTCTTTTATCTGTCCCATGTAGTTATTCCTCGGTCTTCCACTAACTCTTTTGCCCTCTATTTTTCCTTCTACTATGCTCTTAAAAAATCGTTAAGTCGTATAAGGTGGCCTAGCATTTTGCCTCTTCTCTTCTCTATTATTTTAATTAATGTTCTTTTCTCGTTCACTCTTTTTAGGGCGAAAGGAAAAATTATGTTCCTTTATGTATTTTCCTTTTTTTTTGTATATTTTTACTTTTATCTCGCATTTCGTGTATGTCTGTCGTTATTTGTGTGCTGTAAGTAATGCAAATAAATTATATATCTATCCGTCTGACGCTTTTCAATCGACTTCAAAAAGAAGGAACTTTCAAATTCGGTTGTCTATTTTATATTTGTTACTCTATAACTCTGTCAGTTATAAATCCATTTGGAAAATTCCTTTTTTATTTGAAGGGATATACTTATAGTTAAAATGGAGTAGGTTGCAAAAATATTCAACTACATTTTTTAAACCTTCCCCATTTTAAATTGGTTAAAAATAATACTATGTCTATATGTATACTAGTATATACATATGTATATTTAACGAGAATTGTATGAACTTACTATGTTTGTCGTTTCCGACAATTGTTTCGACTTCCTCCGGCAGTATTCTTCAAGGGGAGTACGGCGCTTTGCGTCACAGCCACTCGTCTCGCACTGCGGATTGGAGTTAAAAATAATACTGTTTGTAATCATACATCCGAAGCATGTGTGTAAAAAGGAATCATTAAAATCGATGTAGTGATACAATAATACAGTTGAATTGGGAATCACTTATTTTAAGTCGTTAACGATTCTTTGCATGTTTTTTTTTATTGATGAAATAAATTAATGTGATTTATGTTCAAAATTAAAGGAAAAATGGTTAAAAACATAAATTTGACAGCTGTTTTTTTCCCTGCAACGGACATTAAAATGGTATTCAGACACGATCAACTTAAAGTGAACTTGTTCTTTTATATAACTTTTGGGCATTCAATGTTATGATGGAAATTTCCACCATTATGCAAAGAAGGGATAAAAATGATACTTGCAATCAAAGATATTAATGATGACGATGCAACTGTTCTCTGTCCACTGCTGAAGATGAAGAAGGCCTACAATTTGGGCAGTTTTGCTAGTAGTTACCATGCTTGGTAAGCGGGTTGGGTCAGTTAGGTGATACTTTAAGAGGAACGTTGCTGCCCAACCCTTGATCAGTAAGTTCCCTTAGCATCTTACGACACCCACGGGAAAGGAAAGGGTGGTTTATTCTATGCCGGGACCAAACGGCCAACAGTCAAAGATAGTCATAGATAATCAGGTTCTATTAATATGTACCAATGTGTATTTATAACTGGTCTGGTCATATAGTTCGAAGAACCGATAACCGATGGGGAAGAAAGGTTGCTAAGTGGCGACCCGGTACAGGCAAACGCAGTGTAGTACGATCCCACACTAGATTGAGTGACGACATCAAACGCATTGCAGATAATCAGTGGATGCAGGTGGCGTAGGATCGTTCCTTATGGCAGTCTATGGGGAGGTCAATGTCCAGCAGTGGACAGATAACGGCTGAAATAATGATGAATGTGTACCTAATTAGTAGGAATGGGTGTACAATACATCTTAAGTCGCTTGTTCCATCCTTTAACCGGAATTACATGGTGAATTAGTTCAGGCGAGGTCTGCCGTGGGTGTGTTCCTGTCACAGATTCGATATGCATTCCGTTTCGAATAGATATTTAAATGTATAGTGTACATACCGTCTATAAGTAAACGGTAAACGTGTTTCAAGATTCACCAAAATCAACGCGGATTTCAAAAAGAAGCAGCTTCTTAATTTGTATGTACTTTTTTATAGTTACCTCATAACTCGGTCAATTGTAAACCGATTTGGAAAATTATGTTTGTATTTGAAATGATATTTTTTTTATACAACTTAGAACGGCAAACTAGCTGACGGCCCACCTGATGGAAAATGGTAATCGTCGCCTATAGACATGAGCAGTACCATGGACATAACAGAGATATAGATTGATTTTACAGAAATTTAATTTATAGAAATCGACTTTTTTGTGGACCACAATTTTACATTTTCTTACTTATTTATTTATTTATTGTTATTAAATTGACAGCTCTTAAAATATATAATATTTTAGTGTTATTTTTAATACTTACAGCCAATTATGGGTTTACAATTTATAAAATATTGTTTATTAAGAAGTAAGCGTTCACAAAGCTAATATTATGTATTCGAATGTGTAAGTATATATGCGTAAGTATGCATATTTCTATATGTATTTAAAAAACGAATTCATGCCTTCAGTCAAACTGTTTAAATTACTTTTCTCTATCCAAAGGTTGCTTGGAAGAGATCGTTCTTGGCGATAAATATGGTCGCCCATTGTTTTCTCAGTGTAATATTTTCTTGTAATTGTTTGTATTTATAATAAGTTAGCTATTGTAATCTTATGGAGGAAACAATAAAGGGTATCTATTTATTTATTTATATATCTACTTATATGTAATTATTTTAGAATTATACTTGCAATATCCAAAATCATGGAGTCACATGGTGAATAGTATCCAACTATACGATTACACCATGCGAGCCCCGTTGCGTCGATCGGTCATGCCACGCCCGCCTTTCACGGTGTCGGGAAATATCTTTATTGCCCATGATTTTACAGTTTCGAGCTGTAAAAGGGGGAAACATTGTAGTTTGGTGCGTAACGAAAGAATTAGATAGACGTCAAGCAAGGGAATGGATTTACATGCGTGCGTTCATATTGAGAACTTACTTGTGGATATTTGGATGTATTTTGATGGGTATTTAAATTAAAATAACTATGTAATCAGAGGGAGACTTTGTACAAAAGTCGATTGCTTGGGTACCTCTGTCCCATTCGTGTTTCAACCGTGAAGCAGTTGTGTTTGCATGGCTGTGTTTCGGTTTGAAGGGTGGGATATGGCGTGAATTTACTGGGTACAGAGGAATAACACCTGAGTCCTCAGGAATGGCAACGCATGGGGGGTATCATGGGCGAAACAGTATACACAGTTATGTCCATGGTACTGCTCATGTCTATAGGCGACGGTTACCACTTCCCATCAGGTGGGCCGTCAGCTTGTTTGCCATTCTAAGTTGCGTAAAAAGAAACAACCTACCTATGTACCAAATTTCATTCAAATCCGTCTAGTAGTTTTTGCGTGAAAGAATAACACATATTTATATGAAATAGGATTATTATGGAGAGTAAATAAAATTAAATTTAATATAATATATTTTTTATAATATATAATTTAATATAGTATAGATAAATTATATATGTACCATCAACGTCATCATATCAGCCGTTAACTGCCCACTGCTGGACATAAGCCTCCCTCTAGGGGGTTTTTCCAGTAGTTGCCACGCTTGGCAGGCGGATTGGCAACCGCAGTTATGCTTTAGAGATGTTTTAAGAGGGACGCTGCTGCCCATCCCTCGCCTTCCCTTAGTCATCTCTTACGATAACCACGGGAAAGGAAGGGGTGGTCTATTTTATGCCGGGACCACATAGACTATGTATACAGCTATGTATGTAAGTAGGTATATGTATGTAAAGCTTATAAATAAATTTCAAAAACAAGCAACAGTCAAAGCGACAGGTCAGTTTCGCAATAAAACTAAAAACAATCCAGGTGGCGTTGGCATCCCGCCATGTGAGTCACACCTGCGGATCCCTAATTCTGGATCGCCGCTCGCATCTGTTGCTAAAGTGGAAATTGCTAAAATAATTATGTTATCACCCTTTAAAGGAACTTGTTATGGGGGACAGGTGTTCAGTAAGCAAGTAAGTGACATGTGTTCACGTTTATGTATGATTTGTATTTATTAATTTTACAAAATACCTATACACAGAAACAGACACACACACATACACACACACACACACACACACACACTCACACACACATAAACACACACGCACACACACACACACACACACACACACACACACACACACACACACACATACACGCGCGCGCGAACATACACAGAAACATACACACACACATACACAGACACACGCACACTCACACACAGACACACACACACACACACACACACATATATATTCGGTTATATATGTTATAGCACAGAATAATATATAAATATCATCATCATCATTTCAGCCATTACCCGTCCACTGCTGTACATAAGCCTCCCCCATAGACTGCCATAAAGAACGGTCCTGAGCCACCTGCATCCACTGACTCCCTGCAACGCATTTCAGCTCGTCACTCCATCTAGAGGGGGGTCGTCCTACACTGCGTTTACCCGTACGCGGTCGCTCCTAAAAAACCTTTCTTCCCCATTGGTTGTCACTTCTTCGACATATTGCTTGCTTACCCTTGGGGCTGTGTCGGTTATTTTGGTTCTTTTGCGGGTATCCTCGTTTCGGATTCTATCACGCATAGTCCACTTTTTGGTTTATCAATGTTAAAATTTGCTTATTTAATCACAGGCGCAACGCACGCATTTATAGCATCTAGCTAAGGTGAAACGTGCTCAAAATAAGCCCCTCTTCCGGCGCCAGAAATAATCGACACGCTCGACTCCTGCGCACATCCGATGTGACACGAACTGGGCGCCTTTGTTAATTTGTTTAGTTTACCTATATTGTGTTGTGATAACTTATTCTTAATGTTAACTGTAATCCGTGAAATTTAAATCGTGATTTAGGGTAAAACGTATCCTATATGTAAATACAGGTACAGGAAAGGGATTGTTAGTAATGGAGACTGAGAATCCCATTGCTAGCAATATACCCAACCAGGTCGAACTCCTCGCGGTTCTCCCTGGAAACTATCATGGTTAATTCCTGATGAATTCATCATGATGGGCTAACTGGCCTGTTTTCATTCTCAGCTATCACCCTTCACTGGTACTCCGCCAGCGTATCCCGTTAGCGCAGGCGGGGTTACCATACCATTTTCATCCATCAAAAAAAATCCTCTAATAGATTTCATAAACATCAACGTGACAAATATCTAGTGAAAACCGATGGAGTACAGTTGTTTTTTATACATCTTAGAATGGCAAACAAGCTGACGGCCCACCTAATGGAAAGTGGCAACCGTCGCCTATAGACACGAGCAGTACCATGGACATAACAGAGTATACTGTTTCGCCCATGATACCCCCTATGCGTTGCCATTCCTGAGGACTCAGGTGTTATTCCTCTGTACCCAGTAAATTCACGCCATATCCCACCCATCAAACCGAAACACAGCCATGCAAACACAACTGCTTCACGGTTGAAACACGAATGGGACAGAGGTACTCAAGCAATCGACTTTTGTACAGTCTCCCTCTGGTTTCTATTGTGTATATAGACTACTAGCTTTTACCTGTGCCTTCGTTCGCGTGACCTGTTATATTTACTATCATGGAATGAAAAGTATCTTATATCTTTCTCCATCCCTTATATAATATTACGTGTGTACCAAATTTCATAGTAATTGGTTAAGCCGTTAAGGGGCTATAAGATAACATACAAATAAAAACTCACATTTATATTTATAATATTAATTAGTAAGCGATATTTAATCTATACTTATAAAAAATCTGTAGAGAGGTGAAGTCTGTACATGAAATATATTTCCAAAATAACTATCAGGCGGTGATTAGTGATCGATACTGATGCCAAAAATGCAATCAGTAAAATTTTTGTCTGTATGTTCGTTATAGAAACAAAAACTACTCAACGGATTTTAACGAAACTTAGTACAATTATTCTTCATACTCCTGGCCAGGTTATAGTATACTTTTCAGCACGCTACAATCAATAGGAGCAGAGCAGTGAAGGGAAATGTTGGGAAAACGGGGGAAGTTACTCCATTTTTAAGCTTCCGTAGCGTGTGCAGCCTTAAAAGCCACTTTTTAAAATGTAAAAATGTCCACCTGTGCGAAGCCGGGACGGGTCGCTAGTAATTAATAAATAAATAAAATACCTACAAAGGAATGATACATCCAATGTTCCTCTACCAAAAAGGCAGCACAGTGAGCTCTGCTTAGTGAGCCGTTTTAATTAATAATGACAATATAAAATAATAGATTACAATGTGTCACGTCAACACCAGTCTTCGCTAAGCCATACAAATCACCACTGATTCAGCGATATAGAAATACGATTCGCCAAGTGGCCCGCCGGAGATTGAACCCCGTCTATTTGCGTGCTGGCTGCCGGCCAGCGTCGCCGTGCGATAGTGTGACCCCCTTCCTTCCAATCAAAGCATCGAACAATGTTTTTCGTAGTAAACAATCTTGGATTACATATAGATAGAGCATCGAGTGAAAAAAACGTGTCTAAATTTAGTCACTTAAATTAAATGTAATTTTTTTTTTATTAATACAAAATGGCGTGTTTTCTCAGTGTTGCAAGTATTTGTATTAAAAGTTTCCAAGTACTGTCGATTTATTAAATTTGAAATTGGATTTTTTTTTCTGATATAATATAAACGTAATATAAAAGGTAACTAAGCGAACTTAATGGTCGAGCGATATGTAGCAGCGTTCCTATTTCTCTCGTCTCTGTCTCTTCGTGTCTTTCGGTTACTAACCTGCCTGCTAAGCGTGGTAACTATTGTCAAAAATGCTGATACGATGATGACGTATTGCTTATAAATTAATATACACGTAGTAACTAAGATGGCGATCATTTGCAATGATTTAAAAACACACATTTATGTCTTATATTCCGAGATACATAAATCAAATTATTCAATAAAAAATTAACATCATTGTCAACCATTATGCACTGTTTACCTTGTTCTATTAAATATATAAATAAGAATTTTGTTTCGTTTTTATTTTTCAATTAAACCTTATTATTACAAACTCCCACATATTTAGTAATAACTGTACATACTGGTAACCCGATTTACGCACACATAGATAAAAAAGTTGACCTATTTTTGTCGAAGAATTTGTATGGAGATACTCTATCTATATAATCTAAGTAAACAATATAATTCTGTTGGCTGATTCATCATCACCCATTAGCATCTTTCGTTCTTACTTATCATCCTTCATTGGTATAGATACGCCAGACCAGATGGTCTAGGGTATATCGATAGTGCAGGCGAAGTTACTTGTTAACTGTCCACTGTTGCTAGCAATATACCCAACCAGGTCGACCTCCTCGCGGTTCCCCCTGGAAACTATCATGGTTAATTCCTGATGAATTCATCATGATGGGCTAACTGGCCTGGTTTTCATTCTCATCTATCACCCTTCACTGGTGCTCCGCCAGCGTATCCCGTTAGCGCAGGCGGGGCTACCATACCATTTTCATCCATCAAAAAAAAAAAAAACTGTCCACTGCTGAACCTATCCTCTCCCCTTAGGGGAGTTTTGCCAGTAGTTGCCACACTTGGCAGGTTGGTTGCCACACTTGGCAGTTAGGCTTTGAAATTTTTTTAAGAGAGACACTGCTGCTATATCCCTCTACCATTAAGTTTCCTTACTCGCCTCTTACGACAACCACGAGAAAGGAAGGGGTGGCCTATTCTATGCAGGGAGTACACGATGAAAAAAATAAATTACTAAGGATTTAACCCTTCTTTGCATAGTGGTGGAAATTTCCATCATAATTTGAATGGCCAAAAATTATATAAAAGAACAAGTTTACTTTAAGCTGATCATGTCTGGATACCTTTTTAATGTCCATTGCAGAAAAAAAAACATAGCTGTCAAATTTATTTTTTTGTCCTTTAATTTTGAACATGAATTATATCAACTTGATTTATTTCGCCAATAAAAAAAATCATGCAAAGAAGTGTTAACAGGAAGGTTCTATATTTTTTATACAACTTAGAATGGCAAACAAGCTGACGGCCCACCTGATGGAAAGTGGTAACCGTCGCCTATAGACATGAGCAGTACCATGGACATAACAGAGTATACTGTTTCGCCCATGATACCCCCCATGCGTTGCCATTCCTGAGGACTCAGGTGTTATTCCTCTGTACCCAGTAAATTCACGCCATATCCCACCCTTCAAACCGAAACACAGCCAAGCAAACACAACTGCTTCACGGTTGAAACACGAATGGGACAGAGGTACCCAAGCGATCGACTTGTACAAAGTCTCTCTCTATTGTGAAACGGACTTTAGTGATGACATAACGTTCCGTTAATCAAGCACCCCAAACCTTTTTCTCTAAAGTACAATGCAACGATGATGTAAACACATTTTTTAAATTCTTCCCCGCTGGTCCGGCAGAGTTGATACAAATAAAAAAAGGACTTCGAAAAGTTGGTCCAATAGGAGCACGGCGCCCTTTCGAAGTCGTGTTTCATTCAACATTAATTCTTACCTTATGAACTAATAGTATCACACCGCTTTGTCCGAGTGAATTAAATAAGGTATTAAACAGTAAATGTAGTTTGTGTTAATTTGGGGTATAGAACAGGGGTGGTCAACCGTTCACACGTCACCATTTTGCTAATCTAACGGAAGATGCTCAGACGCAATGCTCACACTAATATAAATAAGTAGTTACTAAGAATAATTTTTAGTTTTATGTTTTCCCTCTTAACAAAATAAAATATATTGTTTTATTTGAGATTTCAAGAAGTATGTAACTGGTAGATCGCACAGGGTTTCGTCAGTAAACAGTAGATCTTGGGTCCAGTCAAGTCAGCCCTGGTATAGTGTATTTGTGTATGAGAGTTCCATCAAATCTGTTTCGACGTTTTGAGTAACAAATATTAAAATTTCTTTATAAACTGTATTATTTACAAACTAATGGAAAGTAGAACACACAAGTTTGTTTGTTTGTGACCTTTTGGCGCCTAAACAATGCTTCAGTTCTAAAATGTTGCAATTGTGCAATTGTACAATTCTATAGAGTGGTAAATATAATTAGATTGGGGGAGGGGGGCGGGGGGTATTGCTAGCAAATTATACTACATACTCTCCGTGGGAACTAGCAAGGTAACCATTGCAGTTAATTCTCGGTTAATTAGTCACGATGGATCCATCTAACCCGACTATATCCTCTCTTACTATTATTCAACGATATTCCGTTAGCGTACACCGATAGCGCAGGCAGGGTTATATTTCTAATGAATGAATGAATGAATGATGAATGAATGAATGATGAATAAATGAATGATGAATAAAAGAATGATGAATGATTGATGAATGAATGAATGATGAATGAATGAATGAAAACTCTTTATTGTTCCCTTCAAAGAATGGTACAGACTATAAAGATTAAAAATATGCACACAAACAAAATGAATATATTACATTAAATAATTAGATAAAATCAAGAAGCAACAATGGGGGGCCTTATCGTTAAATAGCGATCTCTTCCAGGCAAATTTATAAATATATAATATTTATTATAATATTAATATTAAACATATTTTTTTATTATAATAAATCTATAAAAATATATTTAATTTATTTTATCTTAACTTCTTATGTCTGAAAATATCGACTATTCTTTGACAGTTGTATAAAAGCGACCGATTAGCTAAGTGGAGTTTGTCTTTGCAGCGTGCTGGTGGGCGCACCAGAAGCGGAGCCCTACCACGTACCGAACGTGACGAGGCCCGGCGCGGTGTACCGCTGTGACACCACCCGGGGTTACGGGTACCGGCCCCTGCAGTCCTGCACGCTTATGGACTTCGACAAGGTTAAATGTAAGTACAGCATTGCATATTGTAATTGTGTAGTTGTACCTAATAAAATGTTATATAGTATTTTTCACACTTTTATGTTTTAACGCCATCTATTGTCAATTAGAGTCACTCTACTTGATTGATATTTTTGTATAGCAGATCAACACATGACGTCAAATTCTAGCAGAAGCCATATTTAATGCACAATTTATAAGCTATATCAGCGGTGATTTAGTTGCACATAATTCACTGACTGCTTTATTTTGAAAAAATAATACTACATATAATGTGTAGTTTTTTTTTTTTTTTTTAAATTTAAGAATATAGAAATTACTAGTTAATTTATTATCGCATACACACACAAATTTACACACACACACACACACACACACGCACACATTTGAAAATAAAATATAGGCTGCTATTTTTAAGTTTTCTTTTTTTTTAATACAGTTGTTAAAAATTGTCTTCATTAATATAACTACACATTTTACTTGGTTTATTATGGAATCTTGCAATAAAGAGGAGACATTGGTATTCGCGACACGTGTTTTATACTTCAGCGGATATCATCGTTTTTCAATAATATTGTAATCAACGTTTTTGTTCTAAATAAAGAATTATTTGGAACGAAAACATTGATTAAACATCACCGTGTGGTCCCGGCATAGAATAGGCCACCCCTTCTTATACATCACCGTGTGGTCCCGGAATAGAATAGGCCACCTCTTCTTTTACATCACCGTGTGGTCCTGGCATAGAACAGGTCACCCCTTCCTTTTTCGTAGGTGTCGTAAGAGGCGACTAAGGGAGGACGAGGGATGGGCAGCAGCGTCCCTTTAAAAACATCTCTAAAATCCTAACTGCGATTGCCAACCAGCCTGCCAAGCGTGGCAACTACTGGCAAAACTCTCCAAAAATATGGGGAAGGTTTATGTTCAGCAATGCACAGTTAGCGGTTGAAATAAAAATAATAATAACTATTATATTTGTCACGATTAACTGTTTTTAATAAAAAAAAAAAGGTAAAAGACTAGGCAGAAAATGATTAGTGTTGTACAAAGCCGCGGATATAGAAAGCGGATCAGATAATGTATACGCAGTTCGTTAATCGTACAAATCTCCGAGCAGAAACAAATAAGGAAACTATAAATGCGGCATAAATCAAACGACAAGAGATGGCATCAGTCCATTTCATATTGGCAAATAAATATGATTCTTGATACAAACGGACATTCCCATTTGAGAACGGACCTTTATTTATTCAACGCTGACGTATTGCGCCGTGTGTAGATTAGGCCTTATACGGTGTTGCCTGATATTCTTTTTTTTTATTTGTACCACATTTTCTTTTTTCAACCAATTGTCAGTAGATTCAATATAAGAGATTGATTTAGTAACATCACCAGTTGGACTGCCTTTTGAAATGTTGTGAAAAATATAGTTGGGTATTTTTCAAAGATGTTTTTGTTTTATGTGATGTAGATAGAATTAAATATGTTTGTATTTATAATTCAAATAAGTTTACTATTGTAATCTTATGGAGGAAACAATAAACAGTATCTATTTATCTATTTATACTTTTGAGAAATACGATAAATATAGTCCATGCAGTTTTAATTAAATAAACTAAAACTCTAATAAAAAATCGATGATTATAAATGATATGTAGAGTAGTTATTACGTCTGTCTGTCATCGTCTGTATTTATTACATTTTGTATTATGATTTAATTAGGGTATTGGTTAATCTAGTTAAATCAATTTCAATAATCTAAGTTAATAAATGTTTGTGTATTATTTTTTAAAACAAAGCATTTTAGACTGTTTTGTTGTTTTTTTTATGCGACTTAGAATGACAATCAAGCTGACGGCTCACCTGATGGAAAGTGGTAACCGTCGCCTATAAACATGAGCAGTACCATAGACAACAGAGTATACAGTTTCGCCCATGATACCCCCCATGCGTTGCCATTTCTGAGGACTGACTAAACCCTGTAAATTTACTGCCATATCCCACCTTTCAAACCGAAATACAGCCATGCAAACACACTTTGCGGTAAAAACACGAATGGGACAGAGGTACCCAAGCAAACGACTTTTGTACAAAGTACAAAGATTTCACGTAGTTCTGTAGGCTAAACAGACTTAAATATTAACCTTCTTTGATATATATGAGTAGATAAATTTATAAATATGCCTATAATAATGCCTATTTATATTTCTCATGTTTAAATCTTGAAGACTGACACATATATTCGGCTACTATGCGCGGGCGCATGTCGGCTACAGCACGCGCCTGATTTAATACCGCAATGTAGTGATGGACCGATACAGGTTCACTCGAATACCTGTTAGGTACTCGAATATTCACTGTACAGAATTCGGACACATGATATTTGAATACAGATTTCAAGTAATTGAGGTACTCGAATCTAAAGGCCGAAATCGCATCGGCTACTCCTTTATTGTTGTTAGGATAATTTTTTTTTTATACAACTTAGAACGGCAAACAAGCTGACGGCCCACCTGCCATGTGTTTTGATGTAAGTTTTTATATTTATACTTTATCTTTTGATTACTTTTTTTTTATTTTCAAAGTACAAATGGTTAAATCATCGTGTACCTGTTATATCTTTAAAAAGTAGCTTTAAAAATCAACTAAAAAATTATTCCAGTCTGTTAAAGTACTTGAATACCAATACAATTACTCGAATTTTTGTTCAAGTCTTCAAATTCGAGTTCGTTAAAATTCGATTCTATTTTTTAACAAGTACTAAAATACTCGAATGACATGAAAGGGCCAACTTGGTACGTCACTATCGCAGTGCGATGCCACCGCGCTGCGCCCGCCGCGCCGTTGCGCCTGCGCTTTGTTCCCGTCGCAAATGGTCCTACGACCATAATGCTTCATGTCAAATGATATAATAACATACGTCTGTTTGCACGCGGCCCTTAATCATTTTCTTCTGCAGTGACTTCTGTTTCTAGATACAAGTGGGTAAGTATAGATGAATTTATTGCTTGTTCATGTAACGTAATGTCTTTTAGCTTGCAAGTTTAAGATAGTGTTGTACAGTATTTTAAAGAAAATATGCGGTAATGCGGTTAGTATTTCTACTGTATTTTTTTATTGTATGTACTTAAATGTGTATGTTAAATATCTTCGCAAATACTGTTAGAATTTTAATGATTCTTTTTTTAAATATTAAGTGTTGTTTCTGAGCTAGTTTTATTAAATTGGACACGATTTTGTTTTGTATAATAAAATATATATGTTAATTAATGAAATATATATTTTAATTAATGAAATATGTGTTATATAATAAATTAATGAAATATATTATATAATATATAAGGCTGAAATGGTTATGAATATGTAATCTGTAATTTTATTGGTACATTATTTCCTCCAAACTGAAACACAGGCATACAATCATAGCTGTTTTGGTGATGGTGCCCCAAGGTGACAGGCACCTGATAAGGTAATCCACATTTAATTGCATTTATGAATAATCATATCAGACGTTAACTATATTACCTTTGCTATTAGGGTGTTTTGCCAGTAGTTACCATGTTTGGCAGGCTGGTTGGCACCTGCAGTTAGGTTTTGGTGATGTTTTAAGAGGGACGCTGCTGCCCAACCCTCGACCATAAAGCACACTTAGCAGCTTCCTACGACACCCACAGGAAAGGGAGGGGTGGCCTATTCTACGCCGGGACCACGCGAAAAATGTAAAATAAAGAGTATTTATTCTTGTGGTTATGATCTATTTCATTCTTAAAAGTTTCGTAAGTACACGTTATATTTTAATGTAACAAATACCGGTTTAATTTACATGTAAATAAGACGAGATAGACGAGATACAAATAGGACGAGAAAGCTCGACTAGTTTCGGGACCATTACTCCTCTCGTTACTCGGGACCTTTGATCGTGAGCGGCTAGAGGACTGCTGCTTTTAGGAGAGACTGCTGCCCATACTTCGACTATTAAGCTCCTTTGGTCGCCTTTTACAACTTTTATGGGAAAGGAAGTGGTGGCCCATTCTATGTCGGGACTATATGGTGAATTTATGGATCAGTAATGGGAAATTGAGTGTTATTTATTAATGGGAATGAACAATGGACATTACGTAAATAGACATAGAACCAACGGAGATATCAGAATCTGTATTTTATATTATTAGGCTTGTCTTATTGCTACATTTTTAACACCTCATGTTATAAAATTCTACCGTAGAGTTCGGAATGTTATTATCTGACGAGAAACAATCTCAAGAGAGAGAATGTGCGAAAAGTGTAATTTACATAAAAAAAAATTACTCAGTTTCTCAGAACATATTAGCCACAATGGCGAAATCCTCTGAATATTTTCGACGATCGTAAATTGTGACCAATGTTGCCAATTTAGCACTTTTTGGTTCGATGAAGCCCAGTCTTATTGAACCTCATATTTTTTTTTTATTATTTTAATTCGGCTTACCATATTGAATTCAACCTTTTTTTTAAATTATTTTAATTCAGTTTACTTCAAAAGTTCAAGTGACCAAGTAAGTATCAAGTAATGTTACCACAGTTTTTCACCATAAAACCGATACGACAATATAACCTTTAAGAAAAGAGCATATTCCCTTTTAAAAGGCCGGCAACACACCTGCAATGACGTTGATGTTGTGGGTGATGGGCACACACCTCATGGGCGGCGGTAAGTGACTACCGCCGCCCATGAGGTGCCGCCGGTGAGCCGCATGCTTGTTTGCCCCCTGTGTTGTAAAAAAAAAGCGATTAAGGGAACAAAAGCATCTTACATTAGCAGAACAGACATCACAAAATAATACCTCATATTAGTCAGTTTGTTGAATGGTCGTGTGGTCCCAGCATAGAATAAGCCACCCCTTCCTTTCCTTTCTTCTGTGGGTGTCGTAAGAGGCGACTAAGGGAGGGCAAGGAATGGGCAGCAGCGTCCTTCTTAAAACATCTCTAAAGCCTAATTGTGGTTACTAATCCGTCTGCCAAACGTGGCAACTACTGGCTTAATTAAATGATTAAGCTGTTTGGCATGTATTGACAGTAGTAGTCTACTATCAATGTACCCAAACCTCTTCTATAAAAAACAGTTCCCAGTACAGGAAAGTGAATGAGTTGTTATGAGATAGTTAGCCCCATAACCTGAAACCGAGTTGGCAACACTGACAGCGCTGTGACCTAATAAAGATGGCCGGCGGGTCGTCGGAACTTCGGACAATGCAAACACAATGAATCACGCGGAGCTCTCGAGATTCCGCAAACCGCACTAAATAAACGAAGGCATCTTTCTGGGTTGCACAATGGGTTTAATTTTATGCTCCGGACCGTGATCAGGATGCATTAACGAAGGCCTGGTAATGTAGGGGCCCGCGTAACTTATACGTTGTAATCAAGAAGTTTCAGAATTTTGAGTACCTGCATTTATCAAATATTTAGTGTATTCTCAACTTTACCTGCAGCCTTAGGGTATATTTTTTATTTTTACTAAGTTTATTATTAGAATATTTTGGATGGAACAAAGAGTATCTATTTATGTTAATTTTTTATTTATTTATTTAAACTTTAATGCACAGTAAAATTCTATGTACATTTGGCGGACTTAACACCGGACGGTGTTCTCTACTATTCAATCATTGGGCAAGCCAAGAAATACGTAGGCGGTGCATTTTTGAATACAAGAAAAATAAAGCAATACTTAATAATATAAACATATACATAATATATTAAATAAATAAATATATACATACATAAATAAATACATAAAATATTACTATATAAAACAATTAAATAAAACAACTGCAATAGAAGAGCAAATAGTAATCTATGACTTAGAGTAACCAGCAGGAGAAGCTTAAAGGAAAAGTGATATTTCTAAGAAATAAATGCGCAATTTGTGTTTAAAAGCTAGATTAATTCTAATAGTTTAATTCAAGATATTAAATAGATTACAGTTAATATAACAAATTTTATTAAAATACATCCAGCCGTTTAAGCTTGATTGAGTTATAAACATTCAAATATCGTCCAATTAAAAAGTAATGCGCCACTGTATATATTGTCAGGTCGATTTTCCCGTGGTCCCCCTTGAAAACTATCGTACTGAACTCCATATTTATCGTAATGGGCTAGCTGACCTGGCTTTTCATTATTACCTACATTCCACGGTCCGTTACCACATACTGTTAACACAGGAGGGATTACCATTTCACTATCATGTACATATTAAATAAATATAAACGATGCGACCCCCGAAAACTAAGTTTGGTCGCATCTGATGCTTATTTTAAGAACGTACGAATTGATTTTTAAGCTTTCAACGTATGAGGAAAGTGACCATATCGCATTGCTGAAACACAAAAAGATTTAAACTGAAATACCATCACTAAAATAACAATTTACAAATCCGCTATGGAATTTAATTTGTATATACCATTTTTTATTTATACCCAACAAATCATTCACTTTTACCGAATCATAAATTTGTATTGATTTTTAGTACAATTTGCCATGTGCCACAAAAACTACTAACGACAAAAAGAAATGCTATTTTCAACAATTAATTTTTTTTTCCCCCACTCCTCTTACCGTAATCCTGTTTTGTTAAATTCATTGATATATTTTATCATATACGTACATTGCATTGCTATACATTCGTATAAAAATACCAATACTGTCCAAAAAAACTGCGCAAATTTACTATTCTTCAAGAATTTCATTTCTCCAAAATAACGTGCAAAGAAATTTGTTTACCCAAATTAGCGAAAAAACATCGGAACAAACTGCGAATAAACTGGCAACACCTGGATTGTTAGAAGCGTACAACAGTAGCTCGTAACTAACCGTCGCCGAAGACGCCAACGCTCCTATAGACTAATTTAAATTCAATTAAAAGCGGTTAATAAATTACAAACGCTCCTAATCGCACCGTGAGAAATGTGTTCTACACAGCAATTTTTTATCATAACGACCCATCTAGTTCATTTTAATAGCATTAAAGAACTATTTGTTACACGTTACACAAGAACTGTTCTTCCGAACTATAGATTAACGCCGCAGATCGATATCATATTGATAATTAATGTTACCAGTTTTTACCAGAGGGAGACTTTGTACAAAAGTCGTTTGCTTGGGCACCTCTGTCCCATTTGTGTTTCTACCGTGAAGCAGTTGTGTTTGCATGACTGTGTTTCGATTTCAAGGGTGGGATATAGCAGTGAATTTACAGGGTATATTTAATTTATCTATATAGTCTAACGGGGAGGCCTATGTTCAACAGTACGATGATCATCATTACTTATGTCTATTAATATTGTTAGATAGTGAGTGTTTATTTGTTGCCTTTAAAAGCTTTAACTTTTTTTTTTATTTATTTTTATACAACTTAGAATAGCAAACAAGCTGACGGCCCACCTGATGGAAAGTGGTAACCGTCGCCTATAGACATGAGCAGTAGCATAGACTTAACAGAGTACACTGTTTCACCCATGATACTCCCCATGCGTTGCCATTCCTGAGGACTCAGTAAATTGTACTCTGTACCCAGTAAATTCACGCCTTATCCCATCCTTCAAACCGAAACACAGCCATACAAACACAACTGCTTCACGGTTAAAACACGAATGGGACAGAAGTACCCAAGCAATCGACTTTTATACAAAGTCTCCCTCTGGTAAGTCACTAAAAAATTTGGTTTGCAGATGCTATATGGAATTTAGAAGGACATATGCTATTTTTTATTTCATTTAATGAGGCTGTAATGAAAAAAAAAAAAATACTATTTAAAAATGCTTAAATCAAAGTTTACTTGAATAATATTTCTTTCTTTCTTTTTTTTAATATCTTGATTAAGCGGACGAAATCGCGAGTAAAAGCTAGTATATTTTTTTAACCGGAAATTGTAATATGAATTTTACGATCTATACGTTACAATGGCCGACAAAATGCAATAAAAAAAGAATTATAGTAATTCGACTTCGCCGGTGTGAGTTTTTAATGAACTACTATATCCACGGTACACAATACATCACACTTCGAACGCCAGAAAGATTACGACAGAGCCGTTTGAAAGCTATTTTTCTGCTAAACGTAATATCCCTTGTGTTTATCGGCCTATATTTAACTGAGTTGGCGTGGGAACAAATGACGTGGCTCAAGCCGGAATGTACTCATATTTACAAAATGTGCTTTGAGTTATATAGTTTTAAAATTAACTCAGTTTTTTTTTATTGATTGGTGAAAATGGTATGGTAACCCCGCCTGCGCTAACGGGATACGCTGGCGGAGCACCAGTGAAGGGTGATAGATGAGAATGAAAACAGGCCAGTTAGCCCATCATGATAAATTCATCAGGAATTAACCGTGATAGTTTCCAGGGAGAAACGCGAGGAGGTCGACCTGGTTAGGTATATTGCTAGCAATAGTATTCTCAGTCTCCATTACTAACAATCCCTTTCCCCCTACTAACTCAGTTAGAATTAATACAGGCCGGTGTTCTTTACGCTTAGTTTTTTAGTCACGATGTATTTTTTTTTCTTTATACAACTTAGAATGGTAAACAAGCTGACGGCCCACCTGATGGAAAGTGGTAACCGTCGCCTATAGACATGAGCAGTAGCATAGACTTAACAGAGTACACTGTTTCACCCATGATACTCCCCATGCGTTGCCATTCCTGAGGACTCAGTAAATTGTACTCTGTACCCAGTAAATTCACGCCTTATCCCATCCTTCAAACCGAAACACAGCCATACAAACACAACTGCTTCACGGTTAAAACACGAATGGGACAGAAGTACCCAAGCAATCGACTTTTATACAAAGTCTCCCTCTGGTAAGTCACTAAAAAATTTGGTTTGCAGATGCTATATGGAATTTAGAAGGACATATGCTATTTTTTATTTCATTTAATGAGGCTGTAATGAAAAAAAAAAATACTATTTAAAAATGCTTAAATCAAAGTTTACTTGAATAATATTTCTTTCTTTCTTTTTTTTAATATCTTGATTAAGCGGACGAAATCGCGAGTAAAAGCTAGTATATTTTTTTAACCGGAAATTGTAATATGAATTTTACGATCTATACGTTACAATGGCCGACAAAATGCAATAAAAAAAGAATTATAGTAATTCGACTTCGCCGGTGTGAGTTTTTAATGAACTACTATATCCACGGTACACAATACATCACACTTCGAACGCCAGAAAGATTACGACAGAGCCGTTTGAAAGCTATTTTTCTGCTAAACGTAATATCCCTTGTGTTTATCGGCCTATATTTAACTGAGTTGGCGTGGGAACAAATGACGTGGCTCAAGCCGGAATGTACTCATATTTACAAAATGTGCTTTGAGTTATATAGTTTTAAAATTAACTCAGTTTTTTTTTATTGATTGGTGAAAATGGTATGGTAACCCCGCCTGCGCTAACGGGATACGCTGGCGGAGCACCAGTGAAGGGTGATAGATGAGAATGAAAACAGGCCAGTTAGCCCATCATGATAAATTCATCAGGAATTAACCGTGATAGTTTCCAGGGAGAAACGCGAGGAGGTCGACCTGGTTAGGTATATTGCTAGCAATAGTATTCTCAGTCTCCATTACTAACAATCCCTTTCCCCCTACTAACTCAGTTAGAATTAATACAGGCCGGTGTTCTTTACGCTTAGTTTTTTAGTCACGATGTATTTTTTTTTCTTTATACAACTTAGAATGGTAAACAAGCTAACGGCCCACCTGATGGAAAGTGGTAACCGTCGCCTATAGACATGAGCAGTACCATGCACATAACAGAGTATACTGTTTCGCCCATGATACCCCCCATGCGTTGCCATTCCTGAGGACTCAGGTGTTATTCCTCTGTACTCTGTAAATTCACGCCTTATATATTTAATTCTTAGCTGTATCCCGTGGTTTTGCCCGCGTGGGGAAAGTATATAAAGTATCCTATGTTGTGAAGTTACGACATATAGGCTGATACTGATAATGATGATTATAGTGACAGCTGTGGTCTATGGGGGCGCGTACCAGTATTATTGGAAAGACAAAACCCCCTGAAGGTAGATAATATTAATTGTACAGTTTGTCTGTCCGTGTATATTGTATAGTTACGATATTAGTACTCGCCATAATCGGCCTACTGTAGTCCACTGTTGGACATAGGCCTCACCCAACACACGCCACTGAGCACGATCTTTAGTTCTTCGTTTCCAATTTTTATCATCCACTCTACGTATGTTGTCGCTTCACCTAGCCACAGGTCGTCCCATACTGCGCTTGGTGGTACACGGTGTCCAGATTACGTTTGCTCTAACGGTTGATAGATACTCAACGTTGACTCTTTATTGTTTCCTCCAAAGGATTACAATAGTAAACTAATTTTAAATATAAACAATTACAAGAAATAATCATAATGAGAATGGGCGACTTATCGCTAAAAGCGATCTCTTCCAGGCAACCTTTGGATGGAGAGGAGATATTAGGAGGTATTTGGATACCGCTGAACTGGGTACGTCGATAATTCTGGTCCTCTGGCGAATTACTATGACAATCACTGGCGTATTAATATTCAGTCGTGACATTCTGTAGTCATCAACACGCTCCAAAACAGCATTGATTAAATTGAAAGCGAATCTAATCTGTGGGAGCAGGTATCGCCTACGATGCGCCCACGCACACCCACGTGACCCATTCCGATTTCGTAACGCTAATACGCTGGGCTTACGCTAATTACGAATGTTAACGAATGTAATCGAATAAAATCGATTTAACGGGTTATAGGGCAGTGAAAGTGTTATATTAGTAACCTAATTATTGTTACACGAAAGTATTCTAAGACCTTCTTCATCTTATATTTGCGTGTATTATAAATTTTATTACGGTTGGCGTCATGAGATAACAAATCAACAGACAAACAAATTCACTAATATTGTTGTGATATTTATCCTTAGATTATAATAGATAGAGTCTCGAACCTCAAAAACAGGTCAACCTTTTGTCAGCTAATTGTCAAATTAGCCGACTCGGTTTTTTTTAGATAAACATACGATCTAATATGGTATGGTTACCCCGCTTGCGCTAACGGGATACGCTGGCGGAGCACCAGTGAAGGGTGATAGATGAGAATGAAAACAGGCCAGTTAGCCCATCATGATGAATTCATCAGGAATTAACCATGATAGTTTCCAGGGAGAACCGCGACGAGGTCGACTTGATTGGGTATATTGCTAGCAATAGGATTTTCAGTCTCCATTACTAACAATCCCTTTCCCCCCAACACATACATATTTTCTCGTATGGAACTAACGGGACAATCCTATAAAATGCAGAAACATGAAAATCGATTCAAAACTGTCGATATCGTGTGAGACTTGCATAAAAAATATTCGATTCGAATCATCGATATTTGAACACGACTATACTTATTTGAAATAACAGCACAAAAGGGTCATATGTAAATCGACAAAAGCCGGAAACATCAACTGAGGTTAACCTTATAAACTTCGACAAATTATCAACGGAAAAAGCGTTTTGAATCTCTATTGTAAGCTTATTTTAGAATAGGGGCACGCATCTTCCTAGAATAGAGAGTGCCGTGATAAGAAAGATGCTGATAAGTCGGCTATGGTTTACGGGAGCCATCGATTACAATGGGCTTGTGAAATACCACACCGAAACGGAGACTGATAGCGGGTCTTTTTAGGGATGAACTGGTATCGATGGATAAATGTCGATACTAATTTATCGATACAGTGAATGTTCTATATAAGCTACTTATGAAATACGTATATGATGGTATCGCCGTGTAGGTCAGGGCATACAACAGGCCATCCCCTTCTTTCCCATGGTTATCGTAAGAAGCGACTAAGGAAGCTTATGGTGAAGAGATGGGCAGTAGAGTCCCTATTAAAATATCATCGAAAGACAAACTGTGGTTGCTAACCTGTCTGCCAAGCGTGGTAACTACTGGCGAATCCCCCCTTATGGGGAAGACTATCAAAGATAATTAACAGCTGATATGTTACTCAGAGTGGCAAACAAACTGATTGCTCTCTGATGGAGAGTGGTAACCATTGCCTATAGACATGAACAGTACCATGGCTAATACAGAATGCACTGTGATGTCTTCGCTCCATGCGTTGCCATTACTGAAGTCTTGGTGCTATCTCTTTTCAAATATCTGTATTTCGACTTGAAGAGTACGACATTGTAGTGAATTTACAAGGAAAGGAAACTCTTTGGATCTCAGTAGGAGTAATGTATGAATGGTAAACATACTGTCACAGTGTATGTCAGTCTACTGATGTCTCATATCTCATATTCATATGTATATTATAGTTGTTAGTTATCATTTTTAACCAGGTGAATCGACAGTTTATTTGCTTATCCGAAACGTATATATATATATATATATATATATATTTCGAACTTTCTTCAGTGTTTATTTTATAGACGGCTTAAATGCATATAATTATTTTAATTTATTTCACTAAGTAGATTAATTTTAATTAAGTCCATCGTTTAAATGGTAATGTTTTATATTAGAGGTTTGTATGTCACCCAGCATAGGTAAGCATTGTAAATGATTTAAATATTCAAATAAATTAACCTGTTAATGAAAATTACGTACAGATATGGTTTTGTTATCACTAAAGTTTAGTCTAGGAATATAATCTGCTTAACGGTTTCGACAAGATACCGGTCGTAAGGTGTAAAAGAGTATTTCACGTATAATTCGCTAGTCGACGATATTTAAAGATATATTTCTTGATACTTCTAACAGACAGAGGAGATCCTTATACCAGAGGGAGATTTTGTATAGAAGTCGATTGCTTGGGTGCCTCTGTTCCATTCGTGTTTCAACCGTAAAGCATTTGTGTTTGCATGGCTGTTTTTCGGTTTGAAGGGTGGGATATGGCGATGAATTTACTGGGTACGGAGGAGTAACACCTGAGTCTTCAGGAATGGCAACGCATGAGGGGTATCATGGGCGAAACAGTATACTCTGTTATGTCCATGGCACTGCTAATGTCTATAGGCGACGGTTACTACTTTCCATCAGGTGGGCCATCAGCTTGTTTGCCATTTTAAGTTGTATAAAAAAAAAGAGTACTTTTACCTTAATTCAAGCAAAGCAGCGGGATTTAACAAGTATTTTATATTGTGATTGTGTGTTTACTGGCAATAAATGTTTTTTTATTCTATTCTGTTCTGGTCTAGTCTGTTCTATTCTGTTCTAGTCTGTTAAATTCTGTTTTATTCTATTATGAAGTTGCGGCGCCATAATTTACAGATTTATCTATTAAATATCTATCGATATTTTCTTAACTATTAACCTATCCCCTCCCTACGTATTTGCATGCAGCTCGAACCGGCGTTATCTTACGGACTCTCTTATCTGAACCATGAAAGAAAATGTGTTGTCTCCATAACTGTTAACTGTTGACCTGCGCATGCGATTATTCGGCAATTAAACTGGATTGTTATGATAATATTATTTGGAATTACATTCTAGTTATGTAGCCCGACTTCGCACAGGTAGATAGAATTTTCGAAAACATTATATGTCCTATGTTACACGTTGACAATTAGCAATGGAGTTTGACAGCCCCATTGCTAGTAATATGCCCTATTAGGTCGACCTCCACGTGGTTTCCCTGGAAACCATAGTGAACAATTCTTGTTGAATTCATCACGATGGGCTAACTGACCTGCATTCATTCTCACCTATCATCCTTCACTGGTGCCCCGCCGGTGTATACTATTAGCGCGGGTAGGGTTACCATTCCATTATCACCCATTAAAAGGCCCACCTAATTGGAAAGTGGTAACCGTCGCCTATAGACATATGCAGTACTATGGACATAACAGAGTACTCGTATGGTATACAGTTTCGCCCATGATACCCTCCATGCGTTGCCATTCATGAGGACTCAGGTGTTATTCTTCTGTATCCAGTAAATTTATTGCTATAGCTTTTTATATGTGAAAGAATTTTTAAAATCGGTTGAATAGTTTTTGAGTTTATCCGCTACAAACAAACAAACAAATCTTTTCTCTTTATATTAAATATTAGTGTATAGATTTTATAAATCAAGGACGAGTCGGTATTAAGGTTTTTCAATGAATGATAATGGAATGGTAATCCCGCCTGCGTTAACGGTATATTACGTACGTTGGCACATCAGCGAGAGACAAGAGGGAGACTTTGTACAAAAGTCGATTGCTTGGGTACCTCTGTCCCATTCGTGTTTCAACCGTGAAGCAGTTGTGTTTGCATGACTGTATTTCGGTTTGAAGGGTGGAATATGGCGTGGCACCTGAGTCCTCAGGAATGGCAACGCATGTGAGGTATCATGGGCGAAACAGTATACTCTGTTATGTTCATGGTACTGCTCATATCTATAGGCGACGGTTACCACTTTCCATCAGGTGGGCCGTCAGCCTGTTTGCCATTCTAAGTTGTATAAAAAAAAAGAGAGGTGAGAATGAAAAGGCAAGTTACTTAGCCTATCGTGATGAATACACCTGGAATTCAACATGACGGTTTCCAGGGGGGACTACATGGAGGTCGACATGACAGAGTGAATTGCAATGGGACTGGTAGTTCGCATTACTAACAATCCCTATCCCCCCACGGTATCAAGTTGATCAGAGATATTTGATTCTTTTGAGAACCCTGATATGTTTGTTCGCCATTACAATCATTGTTAAATATCAATGAATGGTATTTATCACCGTGTTACTATCAGATCGTATCTGATACATTTGCATGTTGGTCTCCTATATAAATTCTGTATAGCGCCAATGATCTTGTGCGCTGCGCGTGCGCCGAATGATCAATTCAATTACGGATTCCTAAAGCGTTTGTTATAATGAACAAATTGTAGTCGTTTTTATAAAAACAAATGGTAAAACTGAAAAAGTAAGGCATGCACCCATGTTATCTGTGGTTCCAAAATTATGACGAATGTGGTGGATGACACTAGATTTGTTTTTCTATCCTTGTATATGTTTTCTTTTTTATACATATAGAGCAGTCTTTCCCAAAGTGGGCGATAATGCCCTCTTGTGGGCGCTGCAGTCCTAAAGGGGGGGGGGGGGGGTAAGAGACCCAGAAAAAAAGTGGGGGCGTTGTGTAGAGGCTTGGGGGGTGATTTGTTGATTTTGAAGTAATAATGGTTTTTAAGTAGGCGAAAAAAATGGGGGCCCTAAAAAATAATTTATTCTCAAAGTGGGCAGTAGACAAAATATGCTTGGGAACCCCTGATATAGAGTTTTGGATTACTTATGATTGTTATATTACCCGTATTATCATCATGTCAGTCATTAACCGTCCACTGCTGGTAATAGGTAGGTTTTGCCAATAGTTGCCAAGAGGGTTGGCAACCGCAGTTAGGCTTTGATGTTATTTTAAGAGGGACGTTGGTGCTCATCTTTCGACTATTAAGTTCCCTTAGTCGTTTCTTACGATATTCACGGAAAAGGAAGGGGTGTCCCATCCTGTACCGGGATCACACGGATTATTACTTACTTATTTTTTTTTTTTAACTTTTGGTCATAATTTTCAAAAACTGCTCGTGTATAGACACCATGGACATGACAGAGTAGTTGCTTATAAAGGCGATGGTTACCACTTTCCATCAGGTAGGCCGTCAGCTTATTTGCCATTCTAAGTTGCTAAAAAAAAACAGTAACTATGAATATTCTAGTCCATTTCTAGTCTCTTAAAAAAGGCATATTATATATTCTCCTAGACTTTTTTTTTTTGGTGGATAAAAATGGTATGGTAGCCCCGCCTACGCTAACAGGATACGCTGGCGGAGCACCAGTGAAGGGTGATAGATGAGAATGAAAACAGGCCAGTTAGCCTATCATGATGAATTCATCATGAAGAATTAATCATGACAGTTTCCAGGGGGAATCGCGTGGAGGTCGACCTTGTTAGGTATATTGCTAGCAATGGGATTTTTAGTCTGCATTACTAACAATCCCTTCCCCCCCCCCCCCTAAGGGTGAGTATGGTTAACCCGCTCTGAAATAAGTCTGGCCGGTATATTAGAATGATATAAAGTAAGTAGCAATATTAAATTTATTTAGTAATCTACTGTGAATTAGCCTTTACTCGCGCGTCCATTTAAGTAGGATAATGTTTGTAATGTCCTTAAATGAAGCGTTAAACACAGAAATGGCGATTGTCTCATATCGCACGCGGTGCGCGATCGCACGCCAAGACATTCGTGCTCTATCGGATAGCATCGGCATTGCCAAATAGAGTAGCGACAGGAGTCGAACGCTTGACCTGGGTATCATGGGAAGTACACATTTGTAACAAATAACATACGTCGCCACCTTTATATAATGCTCTGTTTATTGTTTATGTTTGTTTACAACACTGGGGGCAAACGAGCATGCGGCCCACCTGATGGTAAGTGACTACCGTCGCCCATGATCACCCGCTACACCAACGGCATTGCAGGTGTGCTGCCGGCTTTTTAAAAAGGAATATGCTCTTTTCTTGAAGGTTATGTTGTCGTATCGGTTCGGAAATACTGCTGCTGGAAGTTGATTCCAAAGAGTGGTTGTGCGTGGAAGAAAATGCCTTGAAAAACGCAAGGTGGAAGACCGCCACTCGTCCAGATGGTTGGGATGAAACTTTAGTTTATGGCGGGTTGTACGTTCTATTTTTGTAGTATTTATGCCTATTGGCGTATTTAGGATTATTCCCCAGAGTGGGCTTGGCCCCTAACAATTTAGGGTCTTAGGAAAAATATATCGACTTCAATTCTGACAAATCCAATTATTTTGATCTAAAAATCAAAATTCTTTTACGGTCAATTTAAATAAAAATAAAAAAAAAAATAAGAATACACATACGGCTTATCAACCGACTTCAAAAAGAAGGAAGTTCTAGCTTCGGTAGTTCTGTTTTATGTTTGTTACCTCCTAACTCTGTCAGTTATTAACCGATTACTAAGATTCTTTTTTTACTGAAAGGGCATACTTACAGGCCAATAGTTGCCGTGCTTGGCAGGCGGATTGGCAGTCGCGGTCAGGTTTTAGAGATGTTTTAAGAAGGACGCCGCTGCCCATCCCTTGTCCTCTCTTAGTCGCCTCTTTCAACACCTTCGGGAAAGGCAAGGGTGGTCTATCCTATGCCGGGACCACACGACCCGACACGGAATAGACTATATTAATTTTTATTTAATTCTTCAATAGATTTTACGGTAAAAACAAATGTATTTAAACAGATTACTTCTACCTTTACCAATTTTGTAACGACAAATGATATACGTTGGTTATATTTGCCCACGCCTGGCCTTGGATACATGTATATTATTTTATTCATACATAGTAGGTGTTCCATATGATAATAAAATTTGTATACTAAAATAACGCCATGGTCATCCCATGATGTTACTGTGCTGCCAAATCCGTCGCGATGGGCTAAGTGAGCTGACTTCATCATCACGTAATATCCCTCACTGGTGTCCCGCTGGTGTATACTGATAGCGCGGGCGGGGCTACCATCCCATTATCACCCATTAAAAAAAAGCTTGATAACCTACTGTCGCGTGATCCCGGCATAGAATGGGCCACTACTTTCGTTCCCGTGGGTGTCGTAAGAGGCGACTAAGGGAACTTAACGGTCGAAGGATAGGCAGCAGCGTACCACTTAAACTAACCCCAAGGCCTAACTGCTGTTGCCAAGTATGGCAACTACTGGCAAAACTCCCTTATATGGGGGAGACCTATGTTTAGCAGCAAACGACTGACGTATTAATCATGAAATCAGTGGCATAATTACGGAGACGAAGTCGCCGACTTAGCTTGTATCTAAGTCCTTCACGTAAAGGTTTTTTTTTATACAACTTAGAATGGCAAACAAGCTAACGGCCCACCTGATGGAAAGTGGTAACCGTCGCCTATAGATATGAGCAGTACCATGGACATAACAGAGTATACTGTTTCGCCCATGATACCCCCCATGCGTTGTCATTCCTGAGGACTCAGGTGTTATTCCTTTGTACCCAGTAAATACCCTGATATATTAATAATGAAATCAGTGGTATAGTTACGGAGACGAAGTCGCCGGCTTAGTTTGTATCTAAGTCCTTCATGTGAAGGTGCAGTAGCAAAATATTAATATAGTTTGTATGTATTTTTTTTTTACATTTAAAGCAAGTAACCTAGATACAAAAATTTATTTTTAGTCCAACTCGACAGTTACCAGTCTTTCCATTTACAGATAGCTTTATCACTTCTATAAACCTGTTCTGAATACCAGTAGAGATTAATACAAACACACAGACGGCGGTAGCTATTACGAAAACAATTTCATTCACTGTTGTCACATAATCAATGTCACGTGGCGGGAATCGAACCCACGGCCCGCCCACCCGGTACACGCGCCCACACCACCAAATATCGTTGCCCACGTCCGTTTATTGGTGCCTGTATTGATTGCATTAATGAACTAGTTGGATTAACCCGATGCCGTTCGTGGAACTAAGGTGTTAGTTTGTTTTTTAATGGATGATAATGGAATGGTAACGCCACCTACGCTATCGGTATACACCGGCGGGGCACCAGTGAAGGATGATAGGTGAGAATGAAGTAGGTCAGTTAGCCCATCGTGACGAATTCAACAAGAATTGTTCACTATGGTTTCCGGGGGGATCCATGTGGAAGTCGACCTAATAGGGCATATTATATTATAGCAATGGGGCTGTCAAACTCCATTGCTAACAATTCCTTTCCCCCCAAGTGTTAGTTTAAAGCACAGTCAAATATAATAACACTAGTATTCTTCCGCGACCACGTTCGCGGGGAGTGGGAAAGGATTGATAGTAATGGGGTTTAGTAGCCTCATTGCTAGTAGTACCATTTGGTTGTTATTAATAGATGATAATGGAGTGGTAACCCCGCCTGCTCTAACGGTATACGCTGGCGAGGCACCAGTGAGAGTTGGTAAGTGAGAATGAAAAAGCAGCTCTCCCATCGTGATGAATACACCTGGGATTTGGCACGATGGTTTCCAGGGGGGGGCCACATGGACGTCTACCTGACAGGATATATGGGGGGGGGGGGAGGAACGACGAATTCATGCACTCTCCAGCTAATAGCCCAACGATGCACATTTATTTATTTGTTCTTTATTGCACAATAAAACTTTGTACAAGTGGCGAGTTTAATGCCATAATATGGCATTCTCTACGAGCTAACCATTAGGTAAAAACAGAAAGCGTATGAAGGGCAAATGTGGTGAAAAATATGTCACAATTATATTTTTCTTGTATTAAATATGTGACAATTATATTTTTATTGTATTAAATATGTGACAATTATATTTTTCTTGTATTAAATATGTAACTTCTATATTTTTCTTGTATTATATATGTGACAATTATAATTCACGGTAGGTAATAATAAAAAGTGAGACTGTATTTGGATAAGTGTTTGTACTGGGACATTTTAACTAAATGTCGTTGTTCCTTCGTATTACCAGTATCAACTGTAGGCTCTCTCTGTTGTTGTAATAGTGATTCTGTTTGCATACAGACAAACCTACACGATCATATGTTGTTTACATAAATTTTTATGAACGTAACCTTAAATTATATGGAAGAGCAATGTGGGCGCACTTTAATAAAAAGTTTATGTAACTCATTGTATTTTTTTTAAATGTATGATAATGGAATGGTAACCCCGCCTGCGCTATCGGTATTCACTGGGGCACCAGTGAGGGATGATAGGTGAGAATGAAAAGGCAGATCAGTTGGCCCATCGTGATGAATACACCTGGAATTCAGCATGATGATTTCCACGTGGAGGTCGACCTGTCTTGAATGATTGTATTATTTGTTGCAGCAAACAACGCATGTTCTTTACATTAAATTGACACAGAGAGCTTTGGATTGACAATTTGGAGTGGTAATTGTGACACCCACTGCAGCCTTCATGCGTTGCCTTTTTTAAAGATTATTAAATAAACCATAAATTAGTCATATCATTATCATTTTTATATCAGTTGTTAACTGTCCACTGTTGAACATATGTCTCCCTCATAAGGGGGGGGGGGGGGGGTTGCCAGTAGTTGCTACGCTTGACTGGCGGTTCTGTAATTTAGTGACGTTTTAAGAGGAACTATACTGCCCATTTCTCGACTATTAGGTTCTCTTAGTCGTCTCTTACAACACCCACGGGAAGGGAAGGCCCATTCTATACCGGGACTATACGACATAAACGGTATAAATTAATAATTATATAAATTATGTCTAAAAACGATTTTAGCATGTCATTATAGTTTGAAATCCGTGATATGTAAACGAGAATATGTTTCAAAAGTAAAATAAAAAAGAAATTAAATGTATCTTCTAGTATTTCTTATTCAATGGAGCAGTGGACAGGTCTGTCCTCAAGCGAATCGTGTCGCGTGGGCTCATAGAATTTCGTGAATTGACTGCATCCGGCCATGTACTGGTCGTCACAACGGCTCGATCAATTTGCCACCAACTTGTTTACTTGCTGTTGTTTGTTTTGCTGGTTTCCTCTCGGTACGTCAACAATTAACGGTATTTAATGTCGAGTGGGTAACGATCTGGCGATATTGCGCTACAGTATATACAGCATGTTTACAATTATACGCTACTAGCCATCTGGCGCGGCTTCGCACGGATGGATACTTGTAGAATTTTCAAAACTTAATATAGCCTATTTTAGCTGACCCGGCGAACTTCGTTCCGCCCAACAGTATCTTCTTATTTTTTTAGTTTTTTTTTATTATGATACCTACTGAATTTCATTTTATTTTTAATTAATTCAAATTAAGTTATATTAGGGGGAAAGGGATTGTTAGTAGTGGAGACTGAGAATCCCATTGCTAGCAATATACCCAACCAGGTCGACCTCCTCGCGGTTCTCCTTGGAAACTATCATGGTTAATTCCTGATGAATTTATCATGATGGGCTAACTGGCCTGTTTTCATTCTCATCTATCACCCTTCACTGGTGCTCCGCCAGTGTATACCGATAGCGCAGGCAGGGTTACCATTCCATTATCATCCATTAAAAAAAAGTCTGTGGGAGAAGTCTTTTTTTTACAACACAGGGGGCAAACGAGCATGCGGCTCACCTGATGGTAAGTGACTACCGCCGCCCTTGATCACCCACAACACCAACGGCATTGCAGGTGTGCTGCCGGCCTTTTAAAAAGGAATATGCTCTTTTCTATGTAAGTAATGTATGTTGAAAAAGGCTAAAATGATGATGATGGTGAACTCAATTTATTGGATTTACATATTTAATACATTTTGTACATTTAATAGTACCCAATACTGGGTCACCAAAGTGCGATGCTCCTGGTATTGCAGGCGTTCATAGGCTACGGTAACCACTTACCATCAGGTGGGTCGTATGCTGGAATATGCGTAGAAGGATGATAGGTGAAGATGAAGTAGGTCAGTTAGCCCATCGTGACGAATTCAACAAGAATTGTTCACGATGGTTTCCAGGGGGAACCACGTGGAGGTCGACCTAATAGGGCATATTGCTAGTAATGGGGCTGTCAAACTCCATTGCTAACAATCCCTTTCCCCCCTCTCTCTCCCACAGACTGCCACAAAGAACGGTCTTGAGTCACCAAATAAATTTAAACATTTGTAATATTCATAAAGATGGAACTATCATAAGAAAGAGACTAAAAGATCCATTAGAGCGAGTCGAATAGATAATGACATCAACTTAAACCGGTATGTATGCGAAACGCAAATATTAGTCGACACTTGTTTCGGCAGACTGGTTTGTTTCCTTGGTCTCGCCATAAATCCATTTTACGAATTATTTCCAACCGTCGAGTTGGTATTTACGTATTTTTGCATTACTTGGAATAGCAAATGTTTTGGGGCTAGTCTGTAAGTGATCTAAGGTATACCAGAGGGAGACTTTGTACAAAAGTCGTTTGCTTGGCTACCTCTGTCTCATTCGTGTTTCAACCGTCAAGCAGTTGTGTTTGCATAGCTGTGTTTGGGTTTGAAGGGTGAAGATATGGCGTGAATTTATAGGGTACAGAGGAATGCGTTATCGGTATACACCGGCGGGGCATCAGTGAAGGATGATAGGTGAAGACGAAGTAGGTCAGTTAGCCCATTGTGACGAAATCAACAAGAATTGTTCACGATGGTTTCCAGGGAGAATCACGTGGAGGTCGACCTAATAGAGCAAATTGCTAGCAATGGGGCTGTCAAATTCCATTGCTAACAATACCTTTCGCCCTTACTACTATACTTGCATGCTTTAGAATTAAGATACAAGTTAAAATAAATAGGTCATTTATTAAATAAAAAAAAAAACCTTGTGCATCTTTCACATCTTTTATTATTGGTATTAAAACAACAGTTGTATTTTTTTTTTGATGGGTGAAAATGGTATGGTAACCCCGCCTGCGCTAACGGGATACGCCTACGGAGCACCAGTGAAGGGTGATAGATGAGAATGAAAAACAGGCCAGTTAGCCCATCATGATGAATTCATCAGGAATTAACCATGATGGTTTCCAGGGGGGACCGCGAGGAGGTCGACCTGGTTGGGTATATTGCTAGCAATGGGATTCTCAGTCTCCATTACTAGCAATCCCTTTCTCCCCACAACAGTTGTATTGTGTTTATTAATCAATCGAATCAACGCATCAATCACCGGTATAGTCCAGGGGCAGCGGTGCAAGTATCGCACGCCGCGGGGTGTCGATTGCAAACCGCAAATCGGTCGCGTATTGCTAATGAATCTGTACGCAGTTGCTCGTGCGTAAGGGCCAGTCGTGTTCACTTGATATATAGAACATTATTCAATGAATTTCTTTTAAATTCAAAGTTCTCAATTCGATTCTATTTTCAAACGAGGTCAAAAAGAAGATAGTTTTTTTTATACAACTTAGAATGGCAAACGAGCTGACGGCCCACCTGATGGGAAGTGGTAACCGTCGCCTATAGACATGAGCAGTACCATGGACATAACAGAGTATACTATTTCGTCCATGATACCCCCCATGCGTTGCCATTCCTGAGGACTCAGATGTTATTCCTCTGTACCGTGTAAATTCACGCCATATCCCACCCTTCAAACCGAAACACAGCCATGCAAACACAACTGCTTCACGGTTGAAAATTATCAGTTGTAAATTGATTCAGAATATTCTTTTTTTTTTTATCTGAAAGGATATATTTACAGATTTTTCCCATAGGAATTTTATCGAAATCGGTGCAGTAGTTTTTAAATTAATATATGTATATGGTTTTACCACAATTGAAGTAATTTATTTTGTGAACACCAATTTTAAAATTATATCCTTATGGTTTTACGATTTAGTTAAATCACACTACAGGATAATGTAAGATGTATGAAAATATTTACATGTGAAATTGTTATGTACTAACTATTCAATAAATATAGATAGATAGATACTCTTTGTTGTTTCCTGCAAAAGATTACAATAGTAAACTTATTATAGATATAAACAATTACAAGAAATAATTACAGTTAGATAACAACGGGCGACCTTATCGCTAAAAGCGATCTCTTCCAGGCAACCTTTGGCAACTTTATTATATGGGGACGGAAAAGAACATACGCTTTTATCCCGATCGGGCAGACGAAGTCGCGGGTAAAACTTGGTATCCTATAAATGGAATAGAGACATCAAATGTTTGTTACAAAACCTTTGCTTTATTGATCGTTGAAAGAAATAGATGCAGTAAACTTGAGTGCACGTCGTATTAAAGTATTCGAATGCATTAAATCGAGTCGAGAGCTTTGCACAATATTAACGCATCGTGCACTGATAAAACATAAATCAATGAGTTGCCTCAAGTGGATGTAGGGTGACCATGGTTTCGTACAAATGGTGGATAAAGTATTAATATATTAGAATCCTTACTAATTTTATTTTCAACTACTACTAGGGTATCATCATCATCATCATATCAGCCTTGAACTGTTCATTAACATAGTCTCCCCCTTAAGGGGGAGGGGGGTGCCAGTAGTTGTCACGCAAGGCAGGCGGATTGGCAACCGCAGTTAGGTTTTGGAGATGTTTTAAGTGGGACGTTGCTGCTTATCCTTCCACCTCCGTAGTCGCCTCTTATGACACCCACGGGAAAGAAAGAGGTGATTTATTCTATGCCGGGACCACACGGTAATTATATACTAGATGTAAAAGTAAATTTGCTTTATCTGGTCATTGTATATCATAGAGCTTTATGCGATAACCAATTGTTATGAAATTTGGTATACATGTACCCTTATTTTTCATAAAAACTAAAATCTTCTACAAATTTGTTTTAAATATATCACTGTTTTGTCTATTTTAAATTATAATATAGAATTTAGCACAAAAGAAAGAGATAGAACAATTTTATAACTAAGAAGATTAGCATTTAGGATTGTAAAGAAAATATGGTTTTTTCATTCCAGTTTTGCGGACAAAGTCATAGGTAAAAATACAATATGGGTTATTAAAAAAGTTCATTTATTATTGTATAAAATTTAATAAAATGACATATATATTTTTAGTATATGACTAAAATCATAAAACATGGTCACACTAGCACGTCTAGCGCCTCTCCGTATCGAGGTCATGCCCGATGCGTTTGCACTCCTTCAGAAGCGCCATTTATTACGAGTCCATGCGTATGCGCACATGCCCAGTTCAACGACCTCTTGTTTAGGGTTGACATTGTAATGAAATCATTGATGAATTTATGCGAAAAAAAAAACCAACTCATGCTTTTATGGGAGATTTTTAACCCTTAAATACCTGAATTTTCAAATTTGATAAAATGTACATTGTACATTTGTTACATGTATTGGTTATAAATCGCATTGGGCGCCTACAATCGATTTTATTTTAATATTTGGCTGTTTACATGTTATCAAATGGTTTTTTTTTTCAAAATTAATATATAAAAATATCGTTTTGATTTTTTTTTATTATTTTTTATTTTTAATATATATATATATATATATAATGTATTTTATCTATATTTCTTCTTTCTTTCTTTTTTTTTTATAAATATTTTTTCTATGGAATCTCGCGGCTCACTTGGCCACAACAGAATATCAGTGTTTTGCACTTTTTAGGGCAAAGCAGTAAGCTGAGTTGCGACCATTTTGTGTCACTATGGCACACGTATGAATGGAAAATTTGAAAAATATGTATATTTTTATCTTTTTTCACTGCGCATTTATGTCTATTGTTGTTTGTGTGCTGTAAGTAATGCAAATAAATTATCTATGTATAATCTATATATATGTACTTTCTCTCTCTATATATATATATATATTTTACCATGTTGTTATTAAAACTAATTAAACATGATTTCTCCCACGAACACTCAGGTTATGGAATGAGCTCCCTGCCGAGGTTTTCCCAAGAGACTACAGCATGGGGTTCTTCAAAAGGGGGTAAAGAGGTTTCTTCAGGGTCGGCAACGCGCGCGTAATACCTCTGGTATTGCAGGCGTTCATAGGCTACGGTAACCGCTTACCATCAGGTGGGCCGTATGCTTGTTTGCCACCTCAGTGGTATAATAAAATAAAAAAAAACAAAACTATACAATTCATACAATACGGATTTGATTAGATTTATAATTGAATAATTTAATAATCTCTTATAGTAAATAACGTAGCAATCAATCAGTGGTCCGACCGTAGCACCAATTGTACTAAATTGAAATTGAATGAATTGCCCGGACCACTTGTGGTTAATTGTGCGTATGTTGTTTCTTGATTGATCACTATCAACCTCATTTTTGGTATGATTTTTTTTGTAATGTGTGTCAATTAATATTACAATTGTGGTCTCATGGTGACCTACTCTATCATATCAGCCTTGAACTGTCCACTGCTGAACGTAAGCCTCCTCCTTGGGGAAGTTTGCCAGTAGTTGCCACGTTTGGCAGGCGGATTGGCAACCGCAGTTAGTCTTTGATGATGTTTTGAAAATGAAGCAGCCTCCTGTCCCTTGCCCTCCCTTAGTCGCTTACGACACTCACAGTAAAGAAGGGGGTGGCCTATTCTGTACTGGGATCGCAGTTACTAAAATGTCCTACTATTTTTTTTTTAACTGTCAGAATGTTTTGTGTGTGTATATATATATATATATATATATATATATATATATATATATATATATATATATATATATATATATATATATATATATATATAACAAATAATATATTTCTTTTTAATTCTTGTGCTTATAGAAAGTTACATCAATCAGCGAGAAACATTCAATTATATTTTATTTAAAAAAAATAGAAATTCTTATATTATAGACACGTGCGAAGCCGGGGCGAGTCGTTAGTGTATTAAATATGTTGTCTGACACCAATTGTACAAGTGTTGTTTGCTTTAGGACAAGTCGGCGCATTGCCATATGTTCGGGGCTATTTAGAAAAAATTACCAATTCCCTACCACCGGGTGAAACAGTTAGAACACGTGTACTGAATATTAAACTAAATATTTACTATAATATATTCGGAATACATGAAATTTACTTGAACCGTTTGTTTGCCACTCCACAAACGGGTTTTGAAACGAAGCGATGACATTCGGAGAGAGCTGGCAAACAATACGAGTCACCTGGCTTCTCTTGGGTTCACTTGAATGCGATTTTCTAATTCGTGTTAACAAAGTTCCTTCTTGATTATTACATTCATTATCATTGTCTCAATGACATCATCAGCAGTCAGTCCATCTAGATAGGACCAGTTGAAACCTTAAGTGTACGAGGGATCACCAGAGAGAGACTTTGTACAAAATTCGTTTGCATGGGCACCTCTCTTCCATTCGTGTTTCTACCGTGAAGCAGTTGTGTTTGCATGGCTGTGTTTCGGTTTGAAGGGTGGGATATGGCAGTAAATTTACAGAGTACAGAGGAATAACACCTGAATTCTTAGGAATGGCAATGCATTTCGGGTTTCATGGGCGAAACAGTATACTCTGTTATATCCACGGTACTTCAAGTCTATAGGCGACGGTTACCACTTTCCATCAGGTGGGCCGTCAGCTTGTTTGCCATTCTAAGTAGCATAAAAAAAAACGAAGTTGCAAATACAAGCGGTAAGGCCGCCAATTGTTTTCTCAGTGTAATATTTTCTTGTAATTGTTTGTATTTATAATAAGTTTACTATTGTAATCTTTTGGAGGAAACAATAAAGAGTATCTATCTGTCTATTTATTTAGTATCCAATATAGGTAATAGACTCACTTGTAGTCTTGTCAGTAAGTAATATTTATTACCAACTGCAAGAAAGGGTTATTAACCCTTTCTATTATCTATTAATGTTGCTATAATCCAATCCAGATAGGACCAGCTGCTTCTATTTCAGATAAATGTTTAATTAACGTAACCAATTAATCGGTACAATAAATCTTTGTAATTACAGCCCTTTGTTTAAGAGATATCTGATGAGCTATTGTCAAACAGTAATATAGGGGGTCCGCCCTAAAGCTGTGGAACAGTGTAATTAATGTTTGGATGTTCTTTCATGTTTGAATGATTTTGATTGACTGTATTAATGGGCTTGTGACTTTACTAGCATAGTATTTATAGTCACCAGAGGGAGACTTTGTACAAAAGTTGTCTGCTTGGGCACCTCTGTCTCATTCGTGTTTCTACCGTTAAGAAGTTGTGTTTGTTTTTTAATGGGTGATAATGGAATGGTAACCGCACCCGCGCTATCGGTATACACCGGCGGGGCACCAATGAAGGATGATAGGTGAGGATGAAGCAGGTCAGTTAGCGCATCGTGACGAATTCAATAAGAATTGTTCACGATGGTTTCCAGGGGGAACCACGTACCTTATAGGGCATATTGCTAGTAATATTGGGACTGTCAAACTCCTTTGCTAACAATCCCTTTCTCCCCAAGCAATAAACTGAGTTGTGACCATTTTGTATTATTGTATTATGGCACACGCACGAAGGAAAAGGAAAGAAAGGAAATTGTTGGTTTATATATTTTGCTTTTTGTTTTTGTTGCTTTTTTATTTTCATTCTTTTATCTCTTTTACTGTGTATTATGTGTATGTTTGTATTGTAATTTGTAGGCTGTAAATAAATTATCTATCTATCTAGAAAATTTATTCCCGTGTTGGTCCCATTTGAATTTTATATTAAAAAAAAATATAACCGAATTGACAACCTCGTTTTTTGAAGTCGGTTAAAAATAAAAGGGACGCTTCCATATTGTCCTTTAATTGCATGTAGGTACGGAACCTTTTGACCGTGACATAGCGGCAGTAATTTTGTCTTAATAGAGGTGCAGCCTTACTGGTTTCATACTATTTTTATATAACCCATTGAATGTCCATTGCTGAACATAGGCTACCTCCGTAAGGAGGGGAGGGGGAGGGGGGTTTGCAGTTGTAAATAATATTAAAATTAATCAACCGACTTCAAAAAGAACGAGGTTCTCGATTCGGTTGCATTGTCTCTTTATTTGTCACCTCATAATTCCCTAAATTGTAACTGATTTGGAAATTATTTTTTTTTATCTGAAAGGTAATACTCACAGATTGGTCTAAGGGAAATTAATGGTCAAGGGATTGGCCGCAAAGCCCCTCTTAAAACATTACCAAAAGCTATAACTGCGGTAATCCGCCTGCCAAGTGTGGCAAAACCCGCCTTATGCGGGAGGATATTGATGATGCCTCATTGTCCACAAGGTGGCGACTGCGAATAAATAAATGATTGATAGATGAAATATTACATAAAAATCATAAAATCTGGATTTTAATCGCTAACAATAAAACTAGTTATTAATAACAACAAAAACTGTTTTTAACTAGTTTTTTTTTTTCATTTATAACTGCTCTTATCTTAGCAATAACTGTTTTTAACTAGTTATTCCATCTATAACTGCTAGCATCTTAGCAGAAACTGTTTTTCCTTCTATAACTGTTGTCATCTCAGCAAAACTGTTTTTAACTAGTTTATCTGTCTATTAATGTTGTCATCTATGGTGCATTGTGCATGCAGGCGTGTTTATTATTGATATTCCTACACTTCCATAGTTTATGGAATCACTGGACCGAATAATTGCTTCGTTTCCTTTCATTATAGCCCAAATAAAATATAAGCTTCGTTTATTGATGCTCGATTGTAAAACATGTTTGCTTGAACGCTTTTAGGGGGAAAACATAGATATTATAGTGTAATTTGGTAGATATAATTTACTATACTGAATATGGGGATGTATACCTTAGTTTTCAAGAATGATATGGGCGTGATCTTCACAGTATATTTTATGATATATCTATGGTAAAGTTTACACATTACCAAAGCTTAACTGTGGTTGCCAATACGCCTGCCAAACGTGGTAATTACTGCCAAAACCCCACAATAGGGGGCTATTTGCTACATTTAATTGCCAACGTGGCCAGCACTTAGCATTACGCTGTAGCAGTTTATTTATTTTCACAGTTCGCTGTTCTGTGCAAACTATACAGTGATTTCACGGACGGCTATTTACAGTTTTAAAACAACAATAAAAAAAACAATTCATACAAATATAAAAAAAAATATTCAAAAAACAATACACATAAAAAAAAAACAAAAAATGTAGCCAAAAAGACAAGAAAATGTCAATATATACAAGTGAGATTATTTGTAGATCAATGAATTAAATATAACCATTATACATATATGAAAATACTGAACCGATTTTTATAAAACTTCTATAGCATCTAGATATATTATTCTTTCAAATTAAAAAAAATCAATTTTCCAAATCTAAAACAAATAATATAAAACAATATAAGACAAATATAAAACAAAATTACAATAGAATTGAGAACCTTTCTTTCCTTGAAGTCGGTTGTATATAACTGTTCCGACGGACGCGAAATAATTACATTCCCATACGTACTCGTATTAATCACGAGAGCTATTATTCAAAGATAATAATCGATATTGACAGAATAAGTTTCCGCTCTTGTCGACCGTAAAACTTTATTATTAAGACATCAATCTCTCGTCGCGATTAATAAAAAAAAAAAAAAAAACCACCAATATCACTTCTTGTTAACCATCAATTTCGTGGCATCAGATAAAGCGGCGAATACGGCGGATGACCAAAATTGTGGTACATTAGAGTGGACTATAAAAAAAAAACATTCTTGTCATAACATGACTCGATTTGCATTATCACATAACGATTATCGCCAATCGATTACTTTAAGCGTAGCTGTATTGATGTACTATACATAAATGTAGTTGTATAGAAATAAAGTGGCTGGTAATGATTGGAAAGAAACTAGATTTTCGTGTTTTAACCGTGAAGCAGTTGTGTTTGCATGGCTGTGTTTCGGTTTGAAGGGTGGGATATGGCGTGAATTTACTGGGTACAGAGGACTAACATCTGAGTCCTCAGGAATGGCAACGCGTGGGGAGTATCATGGGCGTAACAGTATACTCTGTTATCTCCATGGTACTGCTCATGTTTATAGGCGACGGTTACCACTTTACATCAGGTGGGTTGTCAGCTTGTTTGCTATTCTAAGTTGTATAAAAAAAAATAGATAGTATATTTGAAAAAAAGAAGAATTTTTGAAGAAGAAAAAAAATACAAGAATAAAATAACAAATTTTATTCTTGTATTTTTTTTTATACCACTGAGGTGGCAAATAAGCACAGGACTTACATGACGGTTAGCAGTAACCATAGTTTATGAACGCCTGCAATACTAGGGTCGTTACGTACAATAAAGCCGACCCTGAAGAAACCTCTTTACCCCCCTTTTGAAGAACCCCATGCTGTAGTCTCTTGGGAAAACCTCGGCAGGGAGCTCATTCCATAACCTGAGCATTCGTGGGACGAAACATCTCTGAAAACGCGCCGTACGCGTCTAAGTTGGGTATCATACTGAACAATTCGTGTCTCTTAATGTAATATAAAATAAAATAATGTAATAAATTTGAATTACGATAAAAAGAATTAATAAAAAATAGATAGATACTCTTTATTGTTTCCTTCAAAAGATTACAATAGTAAACTTATTATAGATACAAACAATTACAAGAAATCACTTATTAATTGATTACTGAAAATAAAATAAACGTTTACTGTCACATAGACAAACAAGCAGGGTCCTGTGGCTTCGCTTGCATGAATCAGTACATAAAGTATCCTATGTGTTAAGTTAGGACATAATCTACCTGTGTACTAAATTTTATTCAAATCCGTTCAATAGTTTTTGCGTGAAACCGCAAATTTCTAGTAATTTCACATAAAAAAAAACTAAATTTGATGAATTTGTACGAAACCCTCATTACGCGAGTCCGATTCGCACTTGTTTTGCTTTTTTAATGGATGATAATGGAATGGTAACCCCGCCTAGAGTACCACGTGGAGGTCGACCTGACAGGGTATATTGCTAGCAATAAACCTTGCAAAGTAACTAATGATCCCTCCCCCCTGCATTACGTGTTATATATGTGTGTATATGCTACTATACCTACCAAACAACCAACTACCAACAAACAAAGTTACCAACCAACAAACATCTAAGGACACATTTACAAGATCACCCAGATCTGGAATATTTCCGAAGTTTCCTAAATTAGCCCAACCGGGAATCGAACTCTTATTATTTACGCAATTTACGCAATACTTACCGCTGCGCTATGAAAGCTGTCAGATATATAAGGACACATCATCATTATGTTTCTGTCATTGTGTGTGTTGGATAAAATTAAGAACATTGACAGTGAACTGTTAAAAAATTGCTTTAATGGCTATTTGGCTTTAAATGGCTACAATCTTTCTTCTTCTTCACTTCAAATATTTTTCTCGGTCGCGCGGATGAAGTCGCGGTTTTAAACTAGTCCTTTATACAGTTCCGACATTCAATGACATGTAATTTTGTACCAACACGGCTTTAGTGCCGTGACAAATATGGAACCTGATTATAAGGTACTGTATTGATAAACATCAAGCATTAAGTGTTTTTTGGGTAGCACTTAACTTGAAAAACCTACAGGAGGTGGAGTCTCGAACAGCTAAAAGTTGGGTTCCATCCATATTCATTCATTGATATAAAAAAAAAAACAAGATTAATACATTTAAAAACAAAATGAGAAATTCTTATGGTTTTATAAGAATTTAATATAAACTAATTATTAACTAGTTATTTTACTGCTGTGAAATAACTATACGTATAAATACAGCAGTAAAATAACTGGTTAATAATTGGTTATTTCAATTATTTAAATTTCAAAACAAATCTACTGAACTGATTTTGATAATTATTTTTCTATAGGACCAATCTGTAAGTATATGCTTTTAGAAGAAAAAAGAATTAAGAGTTAACAAATATAAAAATGTACAATCGAATTAAGAACCTCCTTCTTTTTGAAGTCGGTTAAAAATTTATAAAAATTTTCACCATTTAGTCTCTGGTTATAAATAGTAATATAAAATGCTGTTGAAATTAAAAAAAATTGTCTTAATGTTTGTAATATACATGTGTATATATGTTACATTACATGCTATTTACAAATATTTGTAGTGCGGAGACAGAAGCCGCTGTGTAACATGTGTTATATACATGTGTATATTACATTACATGCATATTACAAATATTTGTAGTGCGGGGATAAAAGCCGCTGTGTAACATGTGCTATATACATGTGTATATTACATTACATACATATTACAAATGTTAGTAGTGCGGGGATCGAAGCCGCTAGGTAACATGTGTTAAGCCAGGTCATGTACATGTGTATATTACATTACATGTATATTACAAATATTCGTAGTGCGGGTATAGAAGCTGCTGTGTAACATGTGTTATATACATGTGTATATTACATTACATGCATATTACAAATATTAATAGTGCGGGAATCAAGCTGTTATATATTATGGTTAAACCAGTAGTTGCACCATAAAGGTCATCACAGATTGTACATCTTGGGTTCTTTATATCATTTGGTACATTCTTAATTTTGTAGGGTTCCGTAATACAACTGGCCTTTAAGTTTAACAACGTAAATATTTTATTACGTATGTCGCTGACCTTTTCGTGCGTATCGAATGAATTTTTTGAATGCGAGTTATTTGTAAATTGTGCTTAATTTATTTTCGGAATTTATACGAAATTCTCTTAGTATTTTTTTTTTATATACAACTTAGAATGGCAATCAAGTTGACGATCCACCTGATGGAAAGTGGTAACCATCGCCTATAGACATGATCAGTACCATGGACATAACAGAGTATACTGTTTCGCCCATGATACTCCGCATGCGTTGCCATTCCTTAGGACTCAGGTGTTATTCCTCTGTACCCTGTAAATTCACGCCATATCCCACCCTTCAAATCGAAATACAGCCATGCAAACACAACTGCTTCACGGTTGAAACACGAATGGGACAGATAGTAATTTGTTTTTCATATTTTTGGAGGGTTGTTATGTTTTATATAGTAAAAGTGGGATATTTAAATGAATGCAAAATAAAGCGTTTGCGGTTTTTAATAGGAATTGAATTTTGTTGAATATTTATTAATTTTTTGGCCTTTGTTTGTTTAAACTGTATTCGATTGTGTCAGCCGTTAACTGTCCACTATTGGACTTAGACTTCCTCCATAAGGGAGGTTTAGCCAGTAGTTGCGACGTTTGGCAAGCGGATTGGCAACAGTAATTAGACTTTGATGATGATTTAAGAGGGGTACTGCTGTCCATCTCTCAATCATTAAATTCGTTTATTTGCTTTTTACGACACCCACGAGTCAGGAAGGGGTGGTTCATTCTATGCCGGGACCACAAGGTGACATTTTTTATAAATATCAGTTGAATATTGTATTGTTATAAGTATACAATTATGATATTTCAAAGGGACATAAGATACGAATGTTTATATTATATATTGAATTATTTATTATCGTATAAACTAATTAATTAAATTTGTTAATTATTCTATTAATTACTAATTAAATTTATTAAATTAATAACTTATTATTAAAAAATAAGAGAGATTTATCAAAATAGGTTTCGAATTTAGTGTAGGTTACTTGTAATATATAGTAATAATGAAACATCAAATTACATATACGTTTTCATATATTTTTAATACAATTTAAAAATCTAATCGTAAATTTAAAATAATTATTAAAAATATTTATTTCTTTTTAAAATATATGTTTATTTTCAACTTGTGGTACCAGCCAGTGTCGTAATATAGAATTATTATTACACTAATGGAAAAAATTAAGGGATCAAAAAAAAAATTCAAATCTTAATTTTTTCCATTAGTGTAAAATGGTGTCGGTATTGTAAACTGGTCGTTTGCTCTGTGTTTATAAATAAATGTTTCCTACATTTCTAAATGTAAATAGATATGTGCAAATACTCTATTTTTGTTTAAAACAATGTTTAAATTCTACATGTGTTTTTGTTCATTATCCATGCTCTTCACAAGTACATACGAACATCATGTTTAAAATTACTCATCGTAATAATCACCATCATAACGCCATAAAACTTTAGGGTCTCGTTATTTAAAGACTGGTGATCGTTCCCGAAACCACGAAGTGCCAGTAGAAAGTCAATATGACTCAATTGGAACACTGGATATGTGAATATAAACAGAAATGTCATACTGATGAGTCACCTGAGTTCGTTCACGATTCGTGAACTACGTATATCATTTTGTTACACCACTATGTTAGAAAAATGCTTAAAGAACTATTAAAAAACTCGAGTCAAGTGCGAGCGAATTGGCGCGTTGAGGGTTCCGTGTTAATTAATTTATTCTTTATTAATTATATTGTAAAAAAAATGTTTGGTACAAAAAACATTCTCTCCCAGTCCAACCTTAAGCTTTTTAGTGTTTTTAAAGTTAAACTGTCTTTTTTATATATCGAATAACGAGCTTTTGCCTGCGACTTTGTTCACGTGACCGGGACATGTTTTCTGACCGGGATAAAAAGCTTCTTTATCCATTCTCAGTAGTACGTGTATAGAAAATTTCACAGTGATTGGTTAAGCTGTTAAGGCGCTATAAGGTAACATACAAACACACAAACTCACTTTCACATTTATAATATCAAATAGTAGTAAGGATGCGCCTTCAATTGTCAGGAGATACATATCTATGTATTTAACGTGTTTTTACCTATTCTATTCTTATAAAATTGAGTTACAATCTTAAATTTTTTTATTTACTTTTACTTTATTGTTTTTTTTTTATACAACTTATTATGGCAAACAAGCTGACGGCCCACCTGATGGAAAGTGGTAACCAACGCCTATAGACATGAGCAGTACCATGGCCATAACAGAGTATACCGTTTCGCCCATGGTACCCCCCATGCGTTGCCATTCCTGAGAACTCAGGTGTTATTCCTCTGTACCCAGTAAATTCACGCCATATCCCACCCTTCAAACCGAAACATAGCCATGCAAACACAACTGCTTCACGGTTGAAACACGAATGGGACAGAGGTACCCATGCAATCGACTTTTGTACAAAGTCTTCCTCTGGTAAATATTTATTTATATCCCTTTATGGGTTTTGCTATTAGTTGCCAGGCTGTTAGGCTTTGAAGATGTTTTAAGAGGGACGCTGCTGCCTATCTCTTGCCCTCCTTTAGTCGCCTCTTACGACACCCACGGGAAAAGTAGGGGTAGCCTATTATATGCCTAGACCATTGCCGAGTAGGCAAGGCATTACGAGTGAGTTCAATTGAAATAGACTAATGGACAGATATTCATTATTATTCTTTCTAAAAGATTACAATAAAATCTTGTCAAATAGGGAGACAGATAGATACTTACTTGGGGCAATAAAGTGTAATATTATATTTAATTAATTAGACATTCGAAATGTGGATATGGAGGAGAATGGAAAGGATAAATTGGACAGAAAAAGTAAGTCTCGAAAAGGACGAATGAGAAAAGAACATTAATATAAACAATAGAGAATAGAAAAGGCAAAATGCTGGACTATCTTATCATGACGATTTTTTAAAGAGCATAGTAGAAAGAAAATTAGAGGGCAAAAGTGGTAGGAGAAGACCGAGAAATAACTATATGGGACAGATAAAGGAAGCACTAAGTGTCATGTCGTATAAGAAGGTCAAAGATGCCTCGAAAGAGGCCTGGAATAGACTTGGCTGGAAGAGAATGCATGAATTAGTTTCGTCGACAAATGGAAACTATTATATTAAATAGAAAAAACATTATATGATGATAATTATTAAGTGCGGAACCCTAAAAACAGTTGAGCAATACAGTAGCAGTTAATGAGACAGACGTGTCATTATGTGACGTCGAGTACAAAAGCGTTAATTTGTGGCATAAAAAAGTACAATGTCTTTTTTATCTGCGGTTGTGTTGTAGTGAGATTCTCCGTAGTGCTGTAAAAGGTATCTAGAATAAATTTGAAGTCCATTTTTTTAAATTAATTGATTTTATAGTGTGATTCTCTTGTGACTCTTGTTTGTTCAGAAGACTCTTAAAAAATAAATTTTGTGTTTATTATATACTAATACATGGTGTTACTATATAATACTATGTCAAATAAATACTAAAGATTATACCAGAGTGAGCACTAGAATTAAATAATGGACCATATTTTTTTTTAAAGTTTCTAGCAAAAATTGACTTAAAGAAAATTTATATGTAAAATATATTAATGGAAATATTAAAAAAAAATTGTTTAACTTAATATTTTCTTGTATTATTTTATTTTTTAAGTACTAGGACGGCTTATTTAGGTATGCGATTTATTTTTTATTATTTCTTTTTTTTTGGTAAATATTCTACTGTTCCTAATCCTTATATTTTGAAAGGAACAATAAATAAACAGTATTTCTCTGATTAATTCGCGTAAGAAAAATAATTCATCGACTGTCTGTAATAAACACAGGAACAATAATAAATGAAAAAAAGTCCAATTCTCTCTAATTTATTTAAAAATTATTTTACAAAAAAAAAATAATATGAATTCCCCGGCCGACTGTACTTAATCAGTTTAAAAGGCCGAGTCGGATGCGATTAGTCGCCGTGTCCCCGGCCCACGTCGGCAGCGGGCAATGTTTGTGTGACGTATGTAACTCATTAGCTGCCCTTGTCATTAAGTCTGACGGGTGACATGATAAAATGACCAACTTTAATATTATGCAAATGTCTTTAGGGTGACCGCTTGTTCTAATATTAATGACCACCGTAGCTTGTAACGTGGCAGGTACGTGCCTCTACGTTAATGAGGTTCAATTTCTGGTTAATGAAGTTTAAGAAAACACATCAATAAGTATCAGTTAATTTATTAAGAGTTAGCACGTTAATTCTTAACGTCACATTGCACGTTAGCTAGCAGCTTAGATAATGATTATAAAATTTTGACAAATACGATTAAATAATTATAAAGTTTGACAAAATGCATTTAGATGTTGACTAAATTTGACAAAATGCATTTAGATGTTGACTAAGTTTGACAAAATGCATTTAGATGTTGACTAAGTTTGACAAATATACATTTAGATGTTGACTAAGTTTGACAAATATACATTTAGATGTTGACTAAGTTTGACAAAATACATTTAGATGTTGACTAAGTTTGACAAAATACATTTAGATGTTGACTAAGTTTGACAAAATACATTTAGATGTTGACTAAGTTTGACAAATGCATTTAAATAATGGCAAAGTTTGTTATATGATTTTTTGAAATAGTTGAAAATTGTTTGAAATAGTCATAGATATGTACTCACTGACTGGTATAGGAAACAACCTATGTCTTTTTCCATTCCATATAGTACGTGTATAGCAAATTTCATAGTAATTGGTTAAGCTGTTTTATTAAGAAGTAACAAACAAATAAACAAACTAACTTTTATATTTATAATAATAATAGTAACAAGGATCATTTCCATTCAAGAAAAAATTACTTCCTTAAAAATTACAATTATAGTTGTTCAACATTTTTGTTTACTATTAAAACACGATTAATCAATCACGTGGCTTGCATTTTTTAATACATAATACCCTATAATCCGAGGAGAACCTGGGGCGATCCGTCTTGAGGGCCGGAATGGACTCGTGAGCCCGTTATTAACTCACCAATGCGTACTCGAAGGATAATTAAAAATAACGTACGCTTTCACTTAAATATTAATTATGACTTGAGAAATTACGCCCCTTTTAGTGATGTGAGCATAGTATTTCAGTGGGACGTACCTTCACGCCCATTGCGAGAGTTCACTGTGTCACGGCAGACAAGTTTTCTTTTTTTTTTTGACAACTGACTTTTATATGCAGATTCTCAATACGATTGTACTTTTTTTATGTTCGTTACCTCATATTTCCGACGGTTGTAAACGGATTTGGAAAATATTTTCTTTATCTGTAAGAGTATACTTACAGATCGGTCATATAGAATTTTTATTAAATTCGGTACAGTAGTTTCATTTTTAAATCAAAATAACTTGTTTTGCTACAACAGAAGTCGGATTTTTAAAGGAATATAGTCTTAAATTATGGATATAACACGTTTTCTCTTCTATAAACTAGTTTTTTCCTAAATGCCTTTGTCGCAAATATAATTTACTGATGCATCAAAAATAAATACCAATTAAAAATAGTTTTAACTAAATCTTATTTAGTTAAAACTATTTCGACTGAAGAGTATTTTGAAGTTGGTTGAAAAACGAGTATTAATATTTTAAATACACTATCGGAATTTAACGCGATGAAAAGTTTTTACATGTAAATAATACCTACATACCTGTTTATTTATCGCCTACATTTAAAAGCAGGTATGTAGGTACTATTTAGCTGCAAAAAATACTCATCGCGCTGTTCTGATAGTGTAATTAGAATATGTGTAAATGACGCAGTTTAAAATTAATTAATTAATTATTATATTTTAAATTTAATTATTAATTAACTTCAATGTATAAATATAAAATCATAAATAATATAAAAACGTTATTATCGGATGTGTATTAAATGGAAACGCGCATTCCCGTACCAAAACGTTCCATCCATCAACGTACTGTTTTTTGTTTCAATAAAATTGAATTTTCTCCGAAGACGAATGTATTGGTATACGAATTAAGTTATTATATATGATATTTCTTGTCACGTAATATTTAGTGGTCACATAACGCCAAATATGGCGTGTAATATGTATTGAGCATCACTATATGTGGATGCTGGTTGAATTATAGTAATAATATATATATTAATAATACATTCGATGAATTTATTGAATACAAATGATGGCGTGTACCAATGAATTTTATATAAGAGATTTTATATGTCGACGGGTTTACTTCATAATGTTTATTTTTCAAGTTGTTGGTTTATGTTTAATGCAGAAAAATGATTACTTATTTATAGACAGTTCTGTAGATAATTCTAATGTAATTGTTGATTGAAATATGCAATACTAGTTCTTCCCGCGTGTACGGGAACGTGAAAGAGTAAGAAATATCCATGTGTTTGGTACACTGGTAGGTTTTACCTAACTTAGCATATATTTATTTATTTATTTAATAAGGTTCACATACAACTTTTACATTTTACATGCTACTTAATTAATAACACAAAAAATATTTTTGCCTAATATAAAAAGTCTTTTACAGGCGAACACCACATGCACTATTGTAATATTTAATAATTATTAACAATGACAATAACAATATCTGAATAATAAGTAGATTAAGAACTTATGTCTAAAATTTTCCTCAATAAGTTACATCTGCTATTGATGGATCCAAAATTGATGTCAATTTGATCGATGTGAGCGTTCATATAGGATACATAATATACTAAATAGACGAGAGAAGCCTTTACGTTTCTCTTTACGTCTTATGTTAGGATCACCTCACGATATATACATGTATATACCGAATTGGTCTTATAGAAATTATATCACAATCACTTCAGTAATTTAATTTTTAAATAAAATAAAAAATTTTTATACCACTGAGGTGGCAAACAAGCATACGGCCCACCTGATGGTAAGCGGTTACCGTAGCCTATGAACGCCTGCAATACCAGAGGTATTACGCGCCGACCCTAAAGAAACCTCTTTACCCCCTTTTGAAGAACCCCATGCTGTAGTCTCTTGGGAAAACCTCGGCAGGGAGCTCATTCCATAACCTGAGTGTTCGTGGGAGAAAACATCTCTGAAACCGCGCAATACGCGACCATTTAAAAGTTTCTTTTTATTATATGGGACGCAGTCTTAAATTATATATATACTTGTTTATTATTTTTATTATGGTGAAAATAAATATTTATTTGTTTTATTTATTTAACTCTTTGTTGCACCAAAAACATAAAAATAGGCAATAACATATAAACAATTCAAATGAAATACAGTAGTTTAAAATACAGATTAAAATATACACGTAAAGGTACAAAAGGCGGTCTTATCGCTAGGGCAACCTCTTACAGACAACCTTTGGTTAAAGGAGAACAGATAGAAGTGGGTAGGTGGCGCAAGAGTGAATTAATATTTTTTACGTTTTAAAAAGAAAATATTTATTTGTTCTAGATAACAACGAGGACAGTCACCGCAATCAGATCGACCAGAAGTCGTACCAGTGGCTGGGAGCCACCCTCAGCAGCAGCGGTAGCAACGGTCCCATTGTGGTAAGTTCACCTTTAAAACACTACTGGAACTTAGAAGAAAAAAAATTAAGTAAAAGAAGTTATAACCCCGCTTGTACAATCGCTGCACGCTGGTGGGGTACTAGTGAGTGATGATCAGAATTGAGTCAGGTCAGTTGGAACGTCATAATGAATTAGCCATGATGACTTGGGGGGGGGATTAATGGGGATGTTACTAACGATGTTATAACATATTCCAGTTACTAACAATTCCCAAAACTAATTAGGTAGACATTCATTAATTAAACAAGCTTAAAGTCTCACGTAGAAGGGTAAAAAGAAAGCAGGGGTAAGAGGGGGGGGGGGGGAGTAATTGTATGTCATATGAATTTTATAGCTTTTAAAGCCGCATGTCTTTCTTTGCGAAGTAAAATCCTGATTGATGGGAATTAACATGTAATTTTATCTCGTTTAGGTACGCTTTCTAAAATTTATTATTTTAAATATATTGCGTTTACGTACTCTTTCTCTGTTGATCGATGTGTCTTGTTCATTTTAAATTAAGTGGAATTTGTTTCACAAAAAAATACAGATTTTATCGTTGCAAAACTAGTTATTAATATTATAAAACTAAATATTCTGGGATAAAGGGATTGTTAGTAATGGGGTCTAACTGACCCATTGCTAACAATACACCTTATCAGGTCGACCTCCTCGCGGTTCCCCTTGGAAACTATCGTGGTAAATTTAAGTGGAATTTGTCATGATGGGCTAACTGACCTGCTTTCATCGTCATCTATCATCGCTCACTGGTGACCCGCCAGCGTATTACGACAACGCGGGCGGGGTTGCCATTCCATTATCACCCATTAAAAAAACAAACTAAAGTACTAATAAAAATTCCTGTAGGATCTATCTGAAAGTACTTTTATCTTTGCAAATAAAAAATTGGATAACTGACGGAGTTATGAGGTGACAAACATAAAAAAATACTACCGAAGATCGTCTTCCTTTTTCAACCAGCTTTAAAAATTAGGATGTTCCCAATTTTGTTGTTGTTTTTATGTTTTTTAAGATTTTTTCTTGTCTGAAAGGAAATACCTACATATTGGTACAGTAGAAATTTTATTAAATTCCATTTTATAATTTAGTTTTTATATATATAAAATAACTGATTTTATCACATTTCAAGTCGGTTTTTTTGTGTTTAATTATTTAAAGTTGGTCGCAAGTTAGTGTTAGGGTAAGAGCGTCTCAAGCGAGCACGACAAACCGGGCTGCCCTGATGGGTGTAGCAGGAAGGGTGTGCCAAGACGAGCCGTGAACTATATGGGTCATTGTTAGAGCTCGCGTGACGTCACCGCCATACGCCAACACATAAAGCCGAGAAAGACGTATTAAGGCTAACAATTGTTAGTAATATAGATAGATAGATGCTCTTTATTGTTTCCTCCAAAAGATTACAATAGTAAACTTATTATAAATATAAACAATTACAAGAAATAATCACAATGAGAAAACAATGGGCGACCTTATCGCTAAGAGCGATCTCGTCCAGGCTACCTTTGGATGGAGAGGAGTAATTATAAACAATTTGGTGGGAGGCACGATGAAAAATTCTGTTAGTTCTAAATATGGGAGATGTGATACATGTAATAATATAAATATAATACAATTATAACTAAATGACATCTGTACTTCGATCTTAATAAGATCAATAGACTTTGTACAAAAGTCGTTTGCTCGGGTACTTCTGTCCCATTTGTGTTTCTATCGTATAGCAGTTTAGCAGGCAAAAAGTTAGTAACGAATATATGACGTAATATATACAAAAAAAAGTAGGTAGTATTTATAATACATACGAATCGAAATCCTTCTCTTTTTGGAAGTTCAAAGACATTATTTATATGAATATATCGAATATTACTATATTTTTCCTCTATTCAATAATGCACCGTCTACTTATTTCTCGGTTCGCCCAATGGTTGACTGGTAGAGAACACCGTCCGGTGTTAAGTCCACCAAATGTACATAGACATTTTACAGTGCATTAAAGTTTAAATAAATAACTTTATTATAAGTGCTTAATCTCAGTTTGGTTGTTGGAGATAGCACTTGAGTTCAATAAGAGAGAGAGCTCTGTGCCTCTGTCTTGATGTTACGTCAAATAAATTATAGGATAGGGGGAAAGGGATTATTAGTAATGGAGACTGAGAATCCCATTGCTAACAATATACCCAACCAGGTCGACCTCCTCGCAGTTCTCCCTGGAAACTATCATGGTTAGTTCCTGATGAATTCATCATGATGGGCTAACTGAACTGTTTTCATTCTCATCTATCACCCTTCACTGGTGCTCCGCTAGCGTATCCGGTTAGCGCAGGCGGGGTTACCATACCATTTTCATACATCAAAAAAAAAAAATTATTAGACAAAAAGTGTGGTGTAATTCCTATTGAGTCGTTGGCTCACAGTTGTCTCTCAGCTGAACGCTCATATCCGCTAGTATCGCGTTTCATTCATAAATATTTATTTCATAAAGCCATATTCACTTTATTACCGGATAACATCCGAGAACAAACAATTTAATATTAAATTAATCTTCAAACGTTAATAATATTAACGATTTAAAATTTTTCTGACTAATGTATTATACAATTTACCAGAGGGAGACTTTGTACAAAGTTTGTTTGCTTGGGTACCTCTGTCCCATTCGTGTTTCAATCGTAAAGCAGTTGTGTTTGTATGGCTGTATTTCGGTTTGAAGGGTGAGATTTCGCAGTGAATTTACAGGGTACAGAGAAATAACACATGAGGACTCACCTCAGGAATGGCAACGCATGGAGGGTATCATGTGCGAAACAGTATACTCTGTCATGTTAATGGTACTGCTCACGTCTATAGGCGACGGTTACCACGTTCCATCAGTTGGACCGTCAGCTTGTGTCAGCATTCAGTAGTTTTTGCGTGAAAGAGTAACAAATAACCGTCAATCGTTAGAAGATTTTAGCATTCCTAATATTAAAATCGTGTAACGTGTTTTTTTTTAAAAAAAAACATTAACAATTTTCTGTTTTTGGAAACTGTTTAAAAATATATTAAAATAATCGATACTACAATAATATAACCTTAAAACAACAAGGCGAACAGATTTCATTAACAGGAGAACAATACCGGGCCATTAATTCCACTAGGGTGGCTAAAATGGCCCGTTGACATTTGCAATTGGGTCGAACCCGTCATAATGGAGCTGTATTGGGTCACCAGGCCGCCAGATAGTGCCTCGGGCTGGGGTTACCCAGTTAGACGTCGATAAACCCGATTGACAAATTGCGTCCCATATGGATAATGTCTGATAGGCCGGTTGGGACGTTTCTACGTACTCAACTTGATTGATTTTTGATTAGGTTCGATTTGATTTAATATATATATTCTTTATTGCACTAAAACATACAGTAACAACAATAAGTTAATAACAATGTTAGCAAAGGCGAACTTATCTCTAAAAGAGATTTCTTCCAGTCAACCTAACACATTGGCATAGGAAGTAGTGAGTGTATATATATATATATATATATATATATATATATATATATATATATATATATATATATATATATATATATATATATATATATATATATATATATATATATATATATATATATATAGATAGATAGATAGGTGAGGATGAAGTAGATCAGTTAGCCCATAGTGACGAATTCAACAAGAATTGTTCACGATGGTTTCCAGGGGGAACCACGTGGAGGTCGTCCTACTAGGGCATATTGCTAGCAATGGGGCTGTCAAACTCCATTGCCAACAATCCCTTCATAATTTACTTTTCCCCCCTTCATAATTATATTGTTACTTATATAATAATGCCGCCCCTTCCCTTCCCGTGGCTGTCGTAAGAGGCAACTAATGGTAAAGGAACTGGTAGCAGGGTTCTCCTTAAAACATCTCTAAAAGCCTAACTGCGGTTGTCAATCCACCTGCCAAGCGTGGCAACTATCTATGTATTAATTTTAAATTCGACGATGCTCGAGTAGTTTCAACAGTGCACTGGTCGCACAGTACAACCGTGAACCGCGCTCATTAATAAAGGTTCCTATTTAGAAATAATAGAATTTTCATCGTGCATCCGATCAAACTGTTTATAATTACTCCTCTCCATCCAGTCATGCAAATATAAATGCTTTAGGATAGAAACAAGAATGGGACAGTGGTACCCGAACAACTTTTGTACAACGTCTATTGATCTTATTAAGGTACTTTATATCAATTTTCGTCTAATATTTTCCAAGTATAGATGTCATTTAGTTATAATTGTATTATATTTATATTATTACATGTATCACATCTCCATATTTAGAACAAACACAATTTTTCATCGTGCCTCCCACCAAATTGTTTATAATTACTCCTCTCCATCCAAAGGTTGCCTGGAAGAGATCGCTTTTAGCGATAAGGTCGCCCATTATTTTCTCATTGTGATTATTTCTTGTAATTGTTTATATCTATAATAAGTTTACTATTGTAATCTTTTGGAGGAAACAATAAAGAGTATCTATCTATTTATCTATTGAGTACAAAACTAGTCAAAAACGTGAGTACAGCCAATATAAATAATTACACTATATATTGAAATATTTTTAAAAAGTTTTAACAATGAAAAATCGATTTTAATTTTAAGGATAAAGAATCCATATTCATGTGTAAAAAGATCTTGTTGATTCAGTCAAGCGCAATAATAATTCTTTTTCCATGGCAAAAACGAGTCGATCATCTTTATTCTAAACGCATAGCATTCCTAAAATAGCTAATAGCTAATTTTTATTACAGCCTCTATCTTATTTCTCACTAGCTATTCATCAGCAGCTATCATCGACGCTGCATGACTTTTTGCGTTCCCCTGTGATCGCATGTCGAGGGCTCGCCGGCTTTCAGATGCATTGTTTTTACCTTTCCACTTATGGAGTTGGAATTTTTATTTCGGAATGCCGAATTAGTGCAAAAAGCGGTCGCTCTCAGGCTGTCCAGCTTGTCGGCTGTTCGCGCAATTTGTTTAGGCATTTTGTTTCATTTGTCTGTCGTGTGCGCACGCACGGCGGAGGGGCGCGCGCGGAATCTTTAATCGTTCTCTCAGGACGATTAATGTTATTGTAAAAAGACACTGACGTATCGGGGTTTTTTTCGACGATTCTGGAAAAGGCCTCAGTTCATGTCTGGCTATGTATTTTTTTTTTATTTAAAGCTTCAAATAAGTCTATACAAAGTAAAGAAACTCATGTGGTGTTTCGCATGGCATAGCGCGTAAAGTCGTCCGGTAGCGACGTAGAAATTATATGTAACTGAGAAACTTTTGACACCAGAGGGCGCTTAATCTTTATTTGTGATGATGATGATGATTATCATTATTTAATCAATCAATCAATCAATCATCTTTATTCATATACATCTGTTACAGATTCTTATGATACGTCTATTTTATAATTATAATAATTACTATATATAAATTACATTAATTTAAAAAAAATACAATACAATTCACATTAATACTATATATTCAAATCCATGCATTTTTGGTATTTAGGTAGTCATTTATTTTATAATATGTTTTTGTACAGAGAATCCTTTTAATATATGTACATATGTCTTTTTTCTTTCGTTTAAATGTAAAACATCATCTGGAAGTTTATTATAAAAACGTATATACCTATTATTTTTGAAAATTTTATCTATCCGTCTACAAAAATTGACACAGCTTGGCCAGCAATTGAGTAACAGAAACAGTTGAGGGAAGCCTTTACCCAGCAGTAGGATACCATGGGTTATGATTGATTATCTACCCGTGCGAACAACTATTTTTGATACTTTAGCATGGAGTTCTTCAAGGGAGGTAAAGATGTTTTTTAGGGTCTAGTATTAATATAGTGAATCTGGTGGACATGCTTGTTTGATATATAAAATTCTGTATAGAAATTTGAAACCTATAAGATTTCCAGCCTCTCTATAGTATGTTTAATATCCAATAAATTATACATATCTTATTTATTTATTTATTTATTCATTAGTACAAATATGTGTACATGGCGGACTTAATGCTAAAAGCATTCTCTCCCAGTCAACCATAGGCAAGTGTCAGAATACTCGAATGCGGTACTACTAATTATTGATATACATACATACTAAAATTACATATATAAACGAATAAATATATATATATGAATAACAAATATACTTACACATGTATGATATATACTATATTATACATGAATTTGGGAATAATATAAAGCACTTACTGCTCGGATAAAGATAAAAAGTGAGCGTGAACGCTTTTTTTGAAAGACGTTTTAGTCGGTAGTCTCTTAATGGCATCAGGAAGCGCGTTCCAGAGTCGTGAAGAATGTAGGAGAAAAGAGTTTGAAGCGTAACCAGTACGGTGAGAGGGGAAAGATAATTGGAGAGTATTATTGGAACGAAGGTTACGTAATATATCTTGTCATATAAGTAAGAGTCAAATTGTTAATGTTTAACAAAATTACCGTCTGCTGTGCGTAAGAAAATCGATAATGTCGGCGTCCGCATTCGCAGGCATTAAGTCGTTAAAGTGTCAAAAGTCAAGCGTTGTCCGTCTCTCGCTCGTTGGTGCCAACATTGTATGAATGTCTATCACTGCATACATATTGAGCTGTATATTATAATTGCTAATAAATACCCCTTCGATAAATCGCCAGATATAGTAATGTCGCCTCGTCACACCGCATCGCGCCGGTTGCGCGCGCGCATCTATTCACAACTCAACCGTGTCATAGATTAAACGAATTTGTAGAATAGACTAGAATAGAGAAATTGATGCTCTAGAGATGTGGTGCTGGTAACGAATACCTTGGATTGCCTTTCGAACTATCGTTTCCATTCTGAACGAACTGAAAATCAGAGAGATATTGTTATCGACTGTTGAAATAGGAACTCTTAAGTACTTCGGCCATATCATCTGGAATGAAGATTGTATGGAACGTCTAATTGTCCAAGGAGTGGTACAGGGCAAATATTCTCGGGGTAGATCACCAATGCTATGGACTGACCTCATCTAAACGGCCACACAGCAGTTTATTTTTGAATGCCCTCGCTCGGCTGTGAACAGAAATAGATAGAGACACATTGCGAGGACCTTAATCGTGAAGGAGGGCCTCATCGACGATCCACTATTATAAAAACTACGACCACTCTTTCAAGAGTGTACAACTGAAGAGAGAGAAAGAGAATAGACTACTTGAGGATTTTTTTTTGGTGGATGAAAATGGAATGGTAACCCCGCCTGCGCTAACGGGATACGCTGGCGGAGCACCAGTGAAGGGTGATCGATGAGAATGAAAACAGGCCAGTTAGCCCATCATGATGAATTCATCAGGAATTAACCATGATAGTTTCCAGGGGGAACCACGAGGAGGTCGACCTGATTGGGTATATTGCTAGAAATGGGATTTTTAGTCTTCATTACTAACAATCCCTTTCCCCCAGACTACTTGGGGATAGGTAAACAGTTGCGCGTTGGTGTCGGTGCGTCTTTATTTCATAATAATTCAAATATGTTCCACGGTTATAGGTGTATTTAAGATGAGGACGAGTGCGCTATGCCTACTCCAAAATGGTGTGGTGCCCATTCCAGGATGCGAGTGGATCTTTTTTTTTATACAACTTAGAATGGCAAACAAGCTGACGGCCCACCTGATGTAAAGTGGTAACCGTCGCCTATAGACACGAGCAGTACCATGGACATAACAGAGTATACTGTTTCGCCCATGATACCCTCCATGCGTTGCCATTCCTGAGGACTCAGGTGTTATTCCTCTGTACCCAGTACCCACGCCATATCCCACCTTTCAAACAGAAACACAGCCATGCAAACACAACTGCTTCTCGGTTGAAATACGAATGGGACAGAGGTACCCAAGCAATCAATTTTTGTACAAAGTCTCCCTTTGGTATGGATCTTATTTATATATTTTATAGGACATATACGCCTTTATTTAAGGGGCCAGCCCCTCTTGGAAATTATTCTTAAACATGGCAATGCTCATGGTAGATTGTTGCAAAAGGGTAAAATTTATATTATAATTACCCACTATTTTTTTTTACGTGAGTGCCTAAAATGTATTATTCTCGTTACATCATCTCGAGTGACACTAGCTATAATTTTCTTGAAGATAGTAGATTTTTAGCTAAGCAAAATGTATCTATTGATTGCGAAGCGTAATAAACGTATTAATATAATGGATTTAGTTATTTGGAAAAAGCCTCAGCTTTCACAATCTAAATTCACAAATTCTCAAACTAAAGCCGGTGTAGGTATTTTAAGTATCTAAAAATGAAATGTATCAATGTGCACCTCTGACAATATTTATTCTATGACCGTGCCGAAGTATCTTTAAATGGACATAGGTAGACTGATTGATGGTGAGATATCTCCGCGTTTCTAAATGCATATCTGTATTGTCTCACCAAAAGCATGTGTGTTTATGTGGGAACGTGCCATGCAATAAATTCTAAATTACAATAGTACTTCTATATTGAACTTTATCGAGTTTGAATTTGTGTTTAAAATAAATCAATAAATAGATTATTTACATTAATAGGTTAGTTACATGTAAATTAAAGGACTAATTACTTTATTAGAAACTGGCTGTTTCCCGCGGCGTCGCCCGCTTCTAACTATGCAGTTCCCGCATAACATTACCATTGGAACTGTTCATAAATCCGGTCTTATATTGTATTATATACTTATACGTATAAAAAATAATTACGTACCTAATACCTTCATAAAGTTTCAGCCAATTCAACTGATCGGTTATTTTATAGCATTTTATATGTGATTCTTTATATTCATATAACTTTTTTATTTATGAACCGATTGAAATAAAACAAACACTAAATGTTAAGTGGAGTAAACCGCAACGCATTAGAGAAAACCCTCATTTAAATCGGTTAAACAGTTTTTGAGATTAGCGTGCACAAACGTACAGATAAACATGAATATGTTCATAAAGCCCCCTAACAATAGTTTTTCTTATATATCTTCCATGTATAGACAATAATTAGCTACAATATTATTATAGGTATTGATTGATAAATATTTTTTTTATTTTTACCAATAGAATTTATGGAGTACCTAGTTACAGTGTTTTAGTTTTTATATAGCATGAAAGATGACCGCAGAAAATTTAATTTTAAAACCTTTCAACTGCAGTCTTCGTGCCACAATAATGTTTATTGGGTGTAATTAAATAAAATCTGACCACGCACAGCAAAAAGGGTCCGGGCTAACAAATTGTGCGGTGATTTGTCAGCGGCGGCCCGCGGATGCTTCAGTTCTTGCGCACGCGCACCTAATATGGCCGCCGACAGCTATCCACGATGGGGCTGGGCATGCCTCCATTTACGGCACATCACTTTATTGTTTCCACTCTTTCAGAATTTTCATATATACTTCACGTGGGATTTTTGCAATTCTTTTTCGCTACCGTGCCTTATTTAGCGGGTGCGGTGGTCTTGTTTTCCGAATTTTTCCAGTTGTAAGTAATTTTTTGTGGACCGTCAAGTAACTGATATTAATTGAGTTCCTTATACGACTGTTTACACTTACTGTATATATATATATATATAAGAACCTTAAAATAGAATAGAAAACATTAATTGCCGGTAAACACATAATCACAATATAAAATATAGAAAATACATATACATAAAGTGTCCCGTACTAGAGCAAAAGGAACCGGCTCAGCTGATGCTTTGAGTGTCCCATCGCAATGTGAACTGCATTATTATTTATTTATTTATATGCTATTACATTCACATATAATATAGATATTAGGTTATACAGGCGGACTTATCCTGAAAGGGATTTTTTCCAGTCAATTTCGCTGTTTTCTCGCTGTCTCTTGTTGTCAAAGTTGTTGTTTCGTTGCTTCCTACAGTTTAAAATCGTTTTTGCACCCCTCACCCCTTTCTACCCCCTGTTGCAAGTAGTTTTATTGTTTTTTCGAAATCTCAAAAAATCACTCGTAAATTGTCTTTTTTCGTCGTTTTTTTCTTGTTGAAATAGTTAGTTTTCGTTCCCTATTGTCCCTCGTCTACCTATCATCCCCCCCTACCCCCGTCAACCCCCTCGATTTTTACTACTTACCTACACGAAATCGTGCTATTTCTCCCCAATTTTCTTCCCCCCTGTCGCTTTTGGAATTTTTCTAGTATATATATATATATATATATATATATATATATATATATATATATATATATATGCCTTATATATATTGTTTATTAGATTATATATACAACATTGAGAGCATCAGATATTCCCGACAGTTATTTTATCCTTTTTGTTATATTAATGTATTTCTCATTGTTATTTAACTTGATGAATAACACAATTATCACAGCTGACAACATAATGGCATTGGAGGAATGTTCAAATCTATTAATATTATGGTACTTAAACTGGCATTAACATGTAATTGGTAAAATTACTCTCAATTGGTCACGCGCTGGTCGTGAAACGTTAGAAGTGTTAAAAAAACTTGACAATACGTGATTTGTCCAATTTAGAGGGGGCACGTAGAATTATATTATCAATTTATTATTAGTTTTGATTAAATATTAGTAGATTATACTTATTTATAGCCGACTTCAAAAAGAAGGGGATTATGGGGATACTAGTGAATGGATGTGTTTCGGTTTGAAGGGTGGGATATGGCGTGAATTTACTGGGTACAGAGGAATAACAACTGAGTCCTCAGGAATGGCAACGCATGGGGAGTATCATGAGCGAAACAGTATACTCTGTTATGTCCATGGTACTGCTCATGTCTATTGGCGACGGTTATCACTTTCCATCAGGTGGACCGTCAGCTTGTTTGCCATTCTAAGTTGTATAAAAAAAAATGTATAAATGTTAACATTTTTATACATCACAAATATATCTAAGTCGCCGCATCCAATTTATACAACAACGGATCCCTAATTCAATATGTTAACATAATTTTTTCTATTGTTAACGGCGAATCTTCATTAAAATCTATTCATTAGAAAATTATATTCTGTGTACCTACATTAGTCTCGGTCGATGATAGATCGTAGCATAGACCCACAGTCGGGACGAAATTAATTCTTATTCAGAATAAAAAAGGTATTTTTTTTAATATAATGGATATTCCAAGGCTATTTGTTTAGAGAGTTTTCTTAGACTGTATAGATAGAGCATCGAGCCTCAAAAACGTGTTAACGTTTTGTCAGCTAATTGTCAAATTTGTTGTCTCGTTTTTTTTTTTTTATCAGTGCTCTATATAATTAAGCATAAAATGTATTTTATTGTATTCTTTAATAACAAAAATGAGTGTTTGCGCATTGAAACGATGCAAAAACTATAAGACAAAATAAATATAGAAGTTATAAAAGAACCATTCATAACTATTTATCACGCAAAATTGTATGGAAAAAGTTGACCCGTTTTTCTCGAAGTATTTCTATGGACACACTTTATATATATAATCTAAGAGAATTGTATAAACATCTACAAACACATATACAGTTATACAAATTGATATTTCCAACTGGCGTCTGAATGCCTTCAAACATGTTTTACAAACAGCCGTCAAGTTTCTTTGATATATCTATATTGTTTATATTTTTGTTATTTTTGCATTTGTTTATTTAATAGGTATATATCCTTTTTATATATATAATTAATAATATACACAGTTTGCCAACTGCTTCAACCATGCTGTGTGTACACCTGCACACCTGATATATGGCGTGAATTTACTGGGTACATATATAACACCTGAGTCCTATATATATATATATATATATATATATATATATATATATATATATATATATATATATATATATATATATATTCTAAGATCTATAAAAAAAAATGTATATATATAAAAAAAAAAAATAAAAAAAATATCAAAATCGGTTTTTAATTCACGAAGATATCGCGGAATATATACACAAAACACAGATCCACACGCACACGCACACGTACATACACACGTACATACACACGTGCGCACACATACACATACGAGTAATAGTGGAACTTAGAAACATCTCCATTGAAAGTCCCTTAAAAATTAAACTCCAGTGTCGAGATAAAGCGTGCTCATTTATGCAAATCCGCGGGGTATTTTAAACAAATTCGCCGTGTTGCACCAGAGATGCACTATAAGGCTCATTACGTCGCCCGTGCATTTCTTAGCGAGTGCATAAGTCTATGACTTCACTATGAACAGCGGACGGTGTACATTTTCTCTTAATCGAGATGCTGGTACAAAACATAAACTTACAGCGGAATAATAATAATATTACTTAAGACTAGTTGTATCCTGCTCATTTGCCTGCGCCAATTAGTATATATAGTATGCTATGTGCTAAATTACGATATTTATTTGTTTATTTATTTATCACATCAACTGGATGAGCTTTACAATCTCCCAATACGCTTACCCAGGAAAGCATCAATACAATAACATACCTATATAAAAAGGAATAATACGCTTAATTTAAAGGAATAATATTAAATAGATTTGACTTTGGACAGAGAAGGACTTCATACAAAAGTCGATTGCTTGGGTACCTCTGTCCCATTCGTGTTTCAACCGTGAAGCACTTGTGTTTGCATGGCTGTGTTTCGGTTTGAAGGATGGGATATGGCGTGAATTTACTGGGTACAGGGGAATAACACCTGAGCCCTCAGGAATGGCAACGCATGTGGGGTATCATGGGCGAAACAGTATACTCTGTTATGTCCATGGTACTGCTCATGTCTATAGGCGACGGTTACCACTTTTAGTCAGGTTGTTTGTCATTCTAAGTTGTATAAAAAAAAATTATCAAATCGTCAATGACTTACGCCAAATGATCAATAGCCAAGAGTCGGCGATATGCAATAATTTAATACGGCGCGGCGTCAGTGGATGCGAGCTAGCAATATATATGCTATTGTCCACCAGACCTTGAGTACGTTTAGACAGAACGCGCTCTTTTTTTTTAATGAGAGATAATAAAATGGTAACCCCGCCTGCGCTATTGGTATACACCGGCGGGGCACCAGTGAAGGATGGCAGGTGAGAATGAAAAGGCAGGTCAGTTGGCCCCACCATGATGAATTCGACAAGAATTAACTATGACGGTTTCCAGGGGGAATCGCGTGGAGGTCGACCTAATATAGTATATTGCTAGCAATGGGGCTATTAATCCCCATTACTAACAATTCCTTTTCCCTCTCGTTCTACCACGTTACATTATGTTATTTATTTTTTGCCTTCAACTTTAACTCGTATTAAGCCGCTGTTTTACTTGAATGAATTTGGATAATACAAAAGTCAATTGCTTGGGTGCCTTTGTCCCATTCGTGTTTTAACCGTGAAGCAGTTGTATTTGCATGGCTGTGTTTCGGTTTGAAAGGTGGGATATGGCGTGAATTTACTGAGTACAGAGGAATAACACCTGAGTCCTCAGGAATGGCAACGCATAGGGGGTATCATGGGGGAAACAGTATACTCTGTTATGTCCATGGTACTGCTCATGTCTATAGGCGACAGTTACCACTTTCTATCAGGTGGGCCGTAAGCTTGTTTTCCATTCTAAGTTGTATAAAAAAAATGGACATTTTACACAGATTTATCCAATTCCAATCTACGATTATGTAAAGCTTGTAGATGGTGGACGTCGTACTTCAAAATGATACCACTTCTATAGTTTTTCTGGTGTTTTTAAAATTCAAAAATTTTTTTTTTAATTCTTTTTTAATATACTATATGGTTTCTTTCCAGCCATTATCAGATGGAAAGATATATATCTATTGACGGTTATAGTTAAATACTTGTATATGTGTATGTATATATTTTTGTATATTTGTATATATTTAGTATTTGCCACAGACAACAGTATTCTGTGTTAGTCTAAGACCGAAATTTGACACAGTATAAAGCTCGAAAACTTGTTACTCGTGTGGAAAGCGAGCATTTTGCTTGATCAACTGGATTATCTAACATATACCTACACTATCATTGCTATACTTTTAATTAAACATAAATCTTCAGACGTCAATGCCTTAAATAACGTTCGTTTAAGGCGATCCTCTGTAGCTATCTAGTTTGCGATTTAGCTGCAGGCAACAAAATTTAATTTAGAAAAGTATTTAGAGTAATACTTTATAAAGAATAAAAGACTACTAGCTCTACTGCTTACTATTTTCGGATTAGTATTATAGAAATTTTATCAAAATAGGTATAGTACATTATACTATACGAAATACGCTACAGTAATAATTATTTTTTACTATAATTGAAGTCGATTTTTTGTAAAATAAATTTTTTAAAAATTTAAAATGTTTAAAATTTCATAAACACACATTATATTTTAATATAATAACTACCGGTTTAACTTACTTGTAATTAGATCAAGAAAGCTCAACTAGTTTCGGAATCAATTCGTGATCTTTATTAATGAGCGGCTGTGATGTGAATTAACAAAGTCGAACCTTCTCGATCTAATTACACTTAAGTTAAACCGGTAGTTATTACAATATTTAGTCGTAGTTAACAATCCTAATTATAGATTAGAGATACTATAATCCTAACCTTTAGAGCAGCGAATCCTAAAGTGGTTAAAGTTAAGGGTTCCGTAAAAAAAACTTCCAAGGTTCCGCGAAATTATGTAAACAGTGGTTTCATTGTATACATTGTTTAATTTGAAATTGTTTAATTTCATTTACTTCACATTAAAAATCAAAAGAAACTATAAATTGTTATACTTTTAAATTTTTTTATAATAAAAGCTTTTGTTTTTTATTTAAATTACAGTGTTTTTAATTTGAAATCGTTTGATATGGGATTCCATAAAATAAAAGGTATTTGGTGGGTGTGCCATTATCTTTAAAGTCTGGGATATCTACTCTAGAGAATAATAGAGGATCGCCTTAACGAAACGCAACGGAACAAGCTCAGAATCAATCACTTTCGTGTCCGTACGTTTGTTAAAAGCTAATCAGCTTATTTGTTTAACAATGCCATATAAGTTAGAAACTGCACTGGATTGGCGCAATATAATGACAGTTAATATATAGCGGAGTCTTATTATAATAATTGTGTTTGTGGTAGGAAATACCGGTCCCAATATGGTATGTATGAGCATGTTGTTTAATTGAAAAGGCATTTCTATTTGAGAATATGTTTAATTTTCTTTATTTATGTTGTTAATATAATTCAACTGTGATTAGGTCTTGTAATCCTTTTATAGTAGTTACCTAAATATTTTTTTTTAATGAGTGCGAATGGAATGGTAACTCCGCCTGTGCTACTGGTATATGTTTGCGGGGCACCAGTGAGGGATGATAGGTGAGAATGAAAAGGCAGGTCAGTTAGTTACCAGAGGGAGACATTGTACAAGTCGTTTGCTTGAGTACCTCTGTCCCATTCGTGTGACCAACCGTAAAGCAGTTGTGTTTGCATGGCTGTATTTCGGTTTGAAGGGTGGGATATGGCGTGAATTTACTGGGTATAGAGGAATAACACCTTTTTTTTTTTTTTTTTTTTTTTTTTTTTTTTTTTTTTTTTTTTTTTTTTTTTTTTAACGTCTGGAAAATGCTTTATGCAGACCCATACACCTTGTGGGAGGTGAATGGGTACTGTGGGAATTCCCCCGTAAGGTGGGGGTATACCCACCAAAAACCAGACGATATACCCTCGAGGTGCCATATGTCGGAGACATGGGTTCGCTTTCGCACTCACCACATCTCAGACGGCAGCGACCCGCCCCCAGATGGTAAGAACAGGTCTCCTCTCTCAAGATAGGGTGGATGGCGTGCTCACCCTACCACTCGGAGGATGCGCCGGTATATTAGCACATCCCCCAGGACCATTGGGACAATACCTTCCCACAGGTATCACCCCGGCCCTAGTGGGGAAGGAGGAGGGGCGGAACTGGGCGCGCCCCTCCTTCTGCGTCTGACTCGTCTGCGGCGGATTGACGGTGCGAAAGTGGCACTCTCCCGCTCCCTTTCCGCCGCCTCCTTCTGCGACATGACGGCGTCGCAGAAGGCGAGCATCGCTTCCCACGATCTCTCACTGCTCACCATTCGCCGAACCACGGCGGGCAGTGAGAGATCGGTCCCCACTATCGCGGACAAGATACGACGCTCATCGGCATACGCTGGGCACTCCTCCAGCGTATGCTCCGCCGTGTCCTGGTCCGCTCCACAAGCATGGCACTCCTCCGTCGGCTCCCTGCGCGCGACATGACACAGATATCGCCCAAAGCACCCATGCCCGGACAGTATCTGTGTCATCCTGAAGGTCAGCGGCCTTCGCCGCCTATCCATCCACTTCTTAAGAAGTGGACGGATAGCCTCGACGGTCCTTCGGCCGGCCGATGGATCGGCCAGCCGCTGTTCCCACTCCCGCTGCAGGACCCGTCGAATGTGGTACTTCCGCAGCGCAACTTCCAGCCTGGAAGGCTCGGCACCCTGGCGCCTCCGCTCTGCACGCCACTCATAGACCGACGCACAGGCATTGGCCTCCAAGTCCCAGGGCGGCGAGCCCGCCATCACACACGCCGCCTCCGTGGAGATAGTGCGGTATCCGCGTATAATGCGGATTGCCATGGCCCTATGTGGCCTGTTTAAACAAGCCACATTTTGCCTGCTCAGGGCCCTATTCCATATTATTACAGGGCCATGGACCTCACCACCCCAAGATAGAGGCGACGTGCGCTCCCTCCTGGCCCTCCTATGTTTGGCAGCAGCCGGCTTAGAGCACCGGCAGCCGCCATAAGGCGGGGGGCCAACCTCTGGAAGTGCTTACGGAAGTTCCAGCGACTGTCTAAGTCAAGCCCTAAGTACCTCATATGGGGCTTGACGACCAATCTCTGGCCACTGACCATTATGTGGGCTCCCTCTTGGCGCTCGTCGGGGTCTGTGAAAGCATAGTACCTCCGACTTCTCCAGCGCCACATGGAGCCCAAGGCGACGCGCACGACCGACGACGAGTGCCACGTTTGCCGTGGCAAGACGGGCAGCTTCCCTGTAAGTCCTCCCCTTGGCAACAACAAGTGTGTCATCTGCATAGCAGACAACATCGCTGCCGGAAAGTAGAGCACCCCGCAAGTTCCAGTTACCCGATGTTCCACAAGATCGGTCCTAGCACCGATGTGGGACACCACGCTGCATCTCCCTCGACGTTACCGCCCCATTCTGTCCCACGCAGTGCACTATCCTGTGCTCTAGGTAGGCCCCGATTACGTCCCTAAGAGGGAGGCACCTGATGATATTTTAGTCTCTAATGCACGCAAATGGCAGAGTGTTGAAGGCGTTCTTGATGTCGAGCGACACCGCCAACAGCACCTCACCGCAGGACGTCGCCTATCCGAGAGAGCCCGAACACGAGCGACGGCATCGATGGTGCTGAAATCCGAATCGGACTATATATGAGGCGATATATATCTTTCAAACATTTATCCCCCATAGTACTATGGGACGGAATATATATACCTGCGGGGTGCCCCTCCTTCCGTATGCCCATTTCCACTCGTCGGGAAATCGGTCTCCAGGCACCCGTCGAACAGGTCCCGGAGACGGTTGACTAGAACGCGGCCGGGTATTCCATCAGGCCCCGGGGCGGTGTTTTTCGCCCGGAGCCTATTATCCTTGGGAGACTCTCGTGGCCCCTTCCGGCACCACTAACCTCATGGCTCCGCGGTAACATGGGAGGGGGTTAACTCCGGCTGCGCTGGGAAAAGCGCAGCCAGTACCTCTTCCAGCTGTTGAGGCGGGATGCGTTCCGCTTCCGGGGGCGCCCAGGGGCGCATTTTGTACCGTACGATACGGGCGCCCCCATGGATCCCTCTCGAGAGTTTCTGTCCTTCCTGGCCCTCTCCTGGCGCTGGTGATATTGGGTTTCGTCTTCCCCCGATAGATCCTATACAGCTCAAATCTCGGCGGTGCGGCCCGTCCTTCTGCGGCGATACCGCGTGTATGACGTCGAGCGGCCCCCAATTCGTCTCTGAGGGCCGCTATCTCCTCCGACCACCAGTACACCTGTCGCCGAGTAGGAGGGGGACCGGCTCGAGGCATTGACGCATCACATATCTGCGTCAATACCTCCGTGAACTGGTGTGCCTCCCCTTCCACCTCCACAGGCCTGGGACGACTTTGATTGTGCCTCCATCAAGACGTCCCTATCAAGACGCCTCAATGCCCATTTGGGGAAGACGTGCCTATGATCATGGGCCGGGGCCATGGAAAGACGTCCCGAATATAACGGTGGTCAGACCTCTCCACCTCGGCCATTACTCTATTGTGTGCGATTGTAGAACTGGCGAGCGAAATGTCAACTATCGACTCGCCATTAAATCGCACACAATGACCCGTGGTTTAGGACCACTAAGCCCGCCGCGACCGCCCAATCCTCCAGGAGCTTGCCGCGAGCAGTGGTAACCCGGTCGCCCCACGCCATTGATCTCGCATTGAGGTCACCGAGCACCATCATACGGGTTGAAAATTGTTTTACTATCTAACTGCCCGAACTCAGCAAAACTCCTGTTGGGAGAGAAGTACACCCCGACGACGAATTTCCCCCCAGCTCACACCAACGATGCCGGACGAACTGAAGAGACCCACGGCCTTTTTCCTAAAACTTCCTACCGCAACCAGCGCATCAGTATCGCCGAACCAGTTATCCCCTAGAGGGATAAACACACAACCAAATCCACTCCCATTTCTGCGACGCTCTGAAAAAGAAGATTTTGAGCGTCGCGGCAGTGGTTCAGATTCGCTTGCAGGATGCGATGGTGCATTTATCGAAGTTCCATCGCCTCCTGCAACCCCTCTGGGAAGGTCCAGCGGTAGGGGTCATAGTTGGCCCTCTTTTCCACCCCTGAGGGGGGGTACAGGTTTTTGCCCCCACTCGGTGGTTGGCAGGACGACCCGCCGCCGAGCATAGCATGCACTTTGGGGCATTACAGACCGCCGCCTTGTGGCCAGCCTCTCCGCAGCGGAAGCATAGTCCGCTCCGGTCTTCCGCAAGTGTGCATTTGGTACGAACGTGCCCGATGTGAAGACACCGGAAGCAGCGCAGGGGTTGTGCCCTAAGAAGCTCGGCCCTGGCTTTGACCCAGCCAATGCCAAGACGACCCGCCGTCGTAATGCATTTGATCGCAACGACGGGTCCTCTGACCCAGCAGGTACCTAGGCCGGAGGGGCCTCTGCGGATTGTGCCGGCCCTGACTTCATCCGGCCGGCAACCCCCCTCCCTAGCGACTGCCTCTGCGACCTCTTCAGGGGTCACAGCATCGTCCAAATCCAGTACCCTCATCTCGGCAGTCTTGCAAGGCCTGGACACCTTTACCCAATCCTCAGGTAGGACCTGTCTGATCCTCTCAGCCAGCTGATCCGCATGACCACCATTCTCAGCGCCCAGGATTTCAATAATCCGGGCGCCCGTAGCTGCCACCTTCATTCTTACCCCCCGATCCCCATGTGGGAGACTGATTTTACTCCTGGTCTCCCGGATAATCTGGGAAAGTGACTCCGCGCCCCTCAGCCTCGGGGTTCAGAGCCAATACCACCGCTGCTGAACGCGGGGCACGGAATTGCTGGGAGGGCTTGCCACCGCCATTCTTCTGTGGCTGTTGGGCCGGGCCTCCTGCACGACGAGAATGCTGTTTAGCAGTCATCTGCCTATCCCGCATCTGAGTTTGACGCCCTCTGCGCCTGGACACCTCAGTCCAAGTCTCCTCTGAAGCCATAGCCTCTGGATTTTCCCGGGGGAGGATCGTCGGCAGCGACGGCCAGTTCCCATCCAGGACCTTAAGAGAGATCTGACAAAGGTTGCGGTTGCTGACCCTTCCGGCCGCCTGAACGTTATAAAGGCGGGCTTTGATACCCGCCGCTGGCTTCGCAAGGTCGCGGAATTCTTTTTTTGGATAATCAAACATCATCTCCTTTTCTCCCTCAACATCGAGAAAGTGAGCACTGATGTTGGACGGGGAGGCAAGAGGACCGTTATTTTTGCAGACCAGGTCCATCCTCTGGTTTACATCCAACAGATTGTAAGATCTGCGCCTTAAACTCGTCCGGATCAAAGCCCAGGATCTCCGGAGGTCAAAGCAAATAAGGGAGGATCTCTCATGCCTCGCTGGAGGTGGTGGAGGGGGAGCAGCACGCCTATTCGCGGTGCGGATTCCTGTCCTCAAGGATCTCTGCCACCTGGCGCTTCAGCTCCCTGACCTCGTCCTCCGACGCTGGTTTTTTGCCAGCACTGGTGCCATAGAAGTCGGGATCAGGTCGACACCAAGCCTGTCTGCCAACATCTCAAAGGAGGATATACCCTCCTTCAGCTCCTTAACGGAAGCCCCCTTTAAATTACCGCACTTGCGGACTGCTTGCCTGAGTTGCATCGCGTTGGCGTGCATCGCCTTCTTCAACCTGGCAACGGACGCTTCCGCCACCGTTTGCTTCTCAGAGGTTTGGGGAGGGGACTTCTTGCCCTTCCCTTTTCCCTTCTTCTTGGGAGGTCCCGACTGGGATGCCACATCCTCCGACAATAGCCTAAAGCTATTGTCTTAGAAACAAGGTGCGTCGTGGCCTTCCCCACTTCATGATAGTGTTGGCCGGAACCACCAACAACTGTATTCCTGAAGTCTCCACCAACATCGACGCTCGAGTCTCTGGAATCAGAGACCAGTTACCATCACGCTTTCTTTTCCGGGCAGTTGACTCCACCGACGAATCTCTGGACGCGAACGGGGTCGGCAGCCGTGATAAGCCACTCTTGGTTTGCGACCGCGTAACGCGTCTACTTTTCTGCGGTCAAGCTCTACCTCTCGCATAGCCACCTCTGTACCTTCCTCATCACTGGCCTCTGAGGCCGAAAAGGCCATGTCTCCCTGGCGTCCACCAAATCCGAGCGTACTAAGCGACTTTGGATTCGCTTCCAAGCCCTCAATAGCCTCAATATACCCAGGCTCCCCTTTTTTGGATGTCTGTGGCCGCGTGATAATTCTGCCTCTTCATCTTAGCAGAAGCTCTCGATGAAGCGCCGACCACATCAACTGTCCTTCTCGGACACCACATCTTCTCCGTCCTTCACGGACACTACGTCAATGTTTTTTATTTTGTTTAGTTGAGATTCCATGAATTTCCCAATATGGGGGATTGGTTTCGTGCATGGGGTAGCCCCCTGCTTCCATGCACGGCCTACTACGCTTTGGGTGCGGCAGGTGCCCAAAGGTTGGTGCCCTTGTGGCCGATGTTACGTCACCGACCCGCCCACTCCGCAGAACACGCCGACCGAAATAAGTATCCAGCGGCGTGCTCCACAGAGTGAACTGTCCCTCGCCAGGCACCGGAGCTTAAACAAACGGTTTTTATAGAGGTTGTCTCCTCGCGGCCCAGGCAATTAAGCCAAGGCCTCCGTCCCCTCACTCGGGTGCGAAACATGACCACACCTTCGTGAGGGATTACGGTTTTCCGGCGGTGGCACAAAAACCAGCCCGGCTGTGCAGCAAAGCACCCGCCGGGTCCGCCGACCACTCCTACGTCGCGGGACAGAACCCGCTCCCCGAACGAACACGACAGGCCCAAGGACTTGTGTACACCACTGTCGGAATATTAGCCGTCGGTAAGCGACATCTCTAAGCAGACGTCACTTACGTTGGTGCACCGTCCCCAGCCATTGTCAGCCGCCGTTCCCGCCGGACGTATCCACCAGGACAAGCGACCATACAATGACCAGGGCGCACTAGGAGGTTTTCCGACCTAGCACCCCAGAGGAATAACACCTGAGTCCATACTAATGGCAACGCATGGAGGGTATCATGGGCGAAACAGTATACTCTGTTATGTCCATGGTACTCATGTCTATAAGCGACGGTTACCACTTTCCATCAGGTGAGCCGTCAGCTTGTTTGCCATTCTAAGTTGTATAAAAAAAAGTCCGTCGTGATGCATACACCTGAAAATAAATTACGATGGTTTCTAATGGGGACCGCAGGGAGGTCGACCTAACAGGTTATATTGCTAGCAATAAAACTGATGGACTATCAGACATTACTAAATATCCCTTACTCTCCAAATCAAAACTAATTTTTTTAATGGGTGAAGATGGAGTAGTAACCGCGCCTGTACTATCGGTATACGCTGGCTGGTTACCAGTGAAGGATGATAGGTGAGGAACAAGGCAGATCAGTTGGCTCATAGGAACCAATTAAACCAAAATTAACCACTATGATTTCCAGGGGGAATCGCGTGGAGGTCGATTTAACAGGGTATATTGCTGGCAATGACACTGGTAGTCCGCATTATTAAAAATCACTTCCCCTCTCCCCAAATCAAAAGGATTATGCTACACCATTGATATATTAAATAATACATTACTGCAGTGGCCAGCAATTGAGGCATTGATGGATGAACGTGCAAATGTGGGCCATGGCGTAGCCGAGGCACACACAGGTATGCGAGTCTATCAATGCCTAGTTGTGGCCAAAGCTTGTATAGTACTTTTCTCAAACAATGCGCGGTAATCAAAAACACAATTTTACTTTTTAAGTTCAATGAAGAATAACGAACAATAATAATTTTTCACGGGCCATAATGTTACTTTGTTTTTTTTCTTTTCAATAAACAGCTTTCTATTTGCAAGCCAGTTCGAAATTTGAATAAAACCTTTTATTAGTTACCTCCTTGGTAGCCATATTTCGAAGTACAAGGTCATTCCATTTTTAAATTACAGGACAGATATGAGTTTACATGGTAATTTATCTGGCCGCAAAACACGACAGATATGGATTTTCATACAACTTTTGCCAGCCGCTGCCCGCATATATCTGGCCAGTACGACAATTTTGATTTATCCCTAAGAAGATTGTCAAAATAATGCTCACATTTCCAAGCATGTTTGAGAAAAAAGTATTTTTATATATGTATTTAAAAAAGCTATAAATTAAATGGACAAATCGTGTGTTCAACATATTATTACCTATAACACAATGCGTGCACCATTAATCTTAATTCTCCGAAAGCGATCATCACATGCTCTATTGTGCGCACGCGGCACGCGGTCGCCCGCCTAGCGGTCACGCATCGGATGCGCGCGCGCACATAAATACTGCAAGTATTGAAAAAGGGAGGGGCCTAGCGAAAAGCATTGTTATTAAGGCCCTGTAATGATTTCTTTGTCTTCATTTTATCTCGACTACTGCCCGAAGCATTATTATTCACTTGAGACGCTAAATATTACATATATTTATAGTAGAGTGAGTACATATATCGCCATACATAGTCATGTAAGTGTTAGGTTAATTAGGTATTTATATTATTTTTAATTACATTTTATAACTAAAATAAAATAAATTGCATTTATTTTACTTTATTTAATTATCTGTTTCCTACATTATTCGCTTATTCACATTTTAACAATAATGTAATAAGTACTGACGGTGTGGTCCCAGCATAGAATAAGCCATGCCTTTCTTTCCCGTGGGTGTCATAACAGGCGACTAAGAGAGAGCGAAAGATGGGCAGTAGTGTTCCTCTTAAAACATCCTTAAAGTCTAACTGCGGTTGCTAATCCACCTGCCAAACTTGGCAACTACTGGCAAAACCCCCAAGGGGAAGCTTATGTACAGCATTGGACAGTTAAAGGCTGATATGACGACGATGAATACTGTTTAACGCGGGTGAAGCAGTGTGTTAAAGCTAGTTATAAATATAGAGATATGAGACTGGCTATATAAAGTTCTAGGTCGGTTCCTTAACGCTTCCACCGCCGATAGGGTCGACCTTTGGCAAGCTAATTTCCTCTACAATAGATAACAGATCATTGTAGTAAACGTAATTTATGTTATACCGTCCACGTTGAACCCTTTGCTGATATTAAAGGAAAGTGTAGACCTCGGTTGAAGGTTTTCTTAACACATTATCTCGTTTGCCATTCTAAGTTGTATACATATATATATATATATATATATATATATATATATATATATATATTTTCTGCTTGCCTCGTGTTATTTATGGATGATAATGGAATGGTAACCCCGTTGGAGTTATCGGTATACGCTGGCGGTGTACCAGCGATAGGTGAAACGTGATGATGAAATCAGGTCAGTTAGCCCATCATGACGATTTCTATCTATAAAACAAATATTAAGAAATTTAATATTTGTTTTATATATAGATCGTTTTTTTTCTGCAACTTAGAATGGCAAGTTGACAGCCCATCTGATGGCAAGTGATAACCGTCGCCTATAGACATGAGCAGTATCATGGACATAACAGAGTATACTGTTTCGCCCATGATACCCCCCATGCGTTGCCATTCCTGAGGACTCAGGTGTTATTCCTCTGTACTCTCTGTAAATTCACTGCCATATCCCACCCTTTAAACCGAAACACAGCCATGCAAGCACAACTGTTTCACGGTAAAAACACGAATGAGACAGAGGTGTCCAACCAAACGACTTTTGTACAAAGTCTCCTTCTGGTGAACCTTTTTTATTAAAGTCGGTTGAAAAGCTGTAAAAACGAGTCATAGAAAGGTACACTATAGGCATTTTTACATATATATATCTGTGCTATGGGGATTAGTAAGACAAGTGAAACCGGGTGCTTTTTTTTAGCTCATCCCAAGCATGTGTCAATAACGGGGTTCAAGTTGCGTACAGTTAGCAACATAGTTTTCCATTTATAGCATTTTACCTTTCATTCAGTGCTAACGGTATTTGATCGCGACTGTACATAATTATAGCCAGCGAAGAAATCCGCCTTACAAAGTACTGTCATGCTGCAAGGGTGTGACTTCCTAGACCGTTAGGTAGGTAGGTTTCAATTAATTCTAAATTAGAATTTTTGGCGTTAAATTACCAGAGGGAGATTTTGTACAAAAGTCGATTGCTTGGGTACCTCTGTCCCATTCGTGTTTCTACCGTGAAGCAGTTGTGTTTGCATAGCTGTGTTTCGGTTTGAAGGGTGGGATATGGCGTGAATTTACAGTACAGAGGAATAACATCCGAGTCCTCAGGAATGGCAACGTATGGGGGGTATCATGGGCGTAACAGTATACTTTGTTATATCCATGGCACTGCTCATGTCTATAGGCGACGGTTACCACTTTCCATCAGGTGGGCCGTCAGCTTGTTTGCCATTATAAGTTGTATATAAAAAAAAAATTAAAAAAAATTAAAAAAGAAGTATAAATCTATCATAATAAAATTAATATTGATTAATATGTGTCTTAAAACATCTCCAAAGCTTAACTGCGGTTGCTAACCCGCGTGGCAACTATTGGCAACGCAAAGAAAAGCAGCACTTATTGTAGCTTTACAACGTGAGTGACCCAATTTCTGATTAAAATATAATTGACATGGCAATACTGAAATGAAGATATTTTTTTTAATGGATGATAATGGAATGGTAACCCCGCCTGCGTCAACAGTATACACCGGCGGGGCACCAGTGAGGGATGATAGGTGAGAATGCAAAGGCAGGTCAGTTCGTCCATCGTGATAAATACACCAGGAATTCAGCACAATGGTTTACAAGGGGGACCACGTGAAGGTCGCCCTGTCAGAGTGTATTGCTAGTATTGGTACTGGTAGTTCGCATTACTAACAATCCCTTCCCCCCCTCCCCTCTAATGAAGATATTGTGTAACATAAACCAAAAATAAAGGCGACCTGAAAATCTCACCCATCTGACAATCATTATCGTCGACTCGTAATTCGCGTGAAAGTTACAGTTGGTTTAACACGAGAATTCGTTTCAGACTGGGTCAAGGTTGAAGCTACCGATTTGTACTGACATTTTATATCCGGTTCATCAAATTGATGAGCGTAACAAAAGCACAATAGTCGAAGTTACTGTTCAAATAACAAGTTTACTTCCGCCATATTTATTTTAATAATAATAATAATATTTATACAAAAAAAAAAACAAATAAATATCTAGTACACATTAGTTTTTTTTTTCAATGCAAACGACTTGTATATAAGTTCTTCCATTGGTAACTAACATAAATACACGCACATCCAACACATTATCCTTGGGGGGAAAGGGATTGTTAGTAATGGAGACTAAGAATCCCATTGCTAGCAATATACCCAATCAGGTCGACCTCTTCGCGGTTCCCCCTGGAAACTATCATGGTTAATTCCTGATGAATTCATCGTGATGGGCTAACTGGCTTGTTTTCATTATCATCTATCACCCTTCACTGGTGTTCCGCCAGCGTATCCCGTTAGCGCAGGCGGGGTTACCATTCTATTTTCACCCATAAAAAAAAACACATAATCCTTCCTTTTTCGTGAGTCAGGTACCAGTCTTAGCTTCATTAATTTAAAAAAAATTCACAGTAGATGATATGACATAATCATAATGACACATACATACTTATATGATTTATGATTAGATACTATTTAATTTCTAATCTGACATTATCGATTATGTACTTACAAATTTGTAAATTTTTATTGCTCTCCGACGTCATGTTTGAATAAATAACTGTACATTATAATATCACCGTTTCTCATTGTCATTCTGGTCATCTTCGCGACTCACAAATCATCTCTCCTTGAACGCCACAAAAGAAACCGTATTTGTAAGCGAAACCCCTGAATGATGGGCTTTGTTGTAATGTCATATCCGTACGCCATAATTGGCCCGGCCCATAAAAAGGTGTCAAGTTAGATTCATCTGTTCTACGTTTCGGAAGAGAAATGCGCACGCGCAAATGTCACACCGCGGCCTTATACGGAAATAAAGAAAGATAAGTAACGCGTAACAATATTAGAGAAATCCTAATATTTTAATCCCATGTTACGATGTTAGTTTACGATTATCCCAAGTGTTATGTTTACCCATGTATCAAATTTCATTCAAATTTGCTCAGTAGTTTTTGCGTGAAAGTGTAACAAATATCTGTTGTTCTATCCATTTTTACTTACTTTAACATATTAATATTAGCTTATACAACTTTCTAAATACGAGGTAATTATTTTTAAACTATGTACTTAATATATTCACGCTAAATCTCTTTACATAGAGAAAATAGAGCCAAAAGTTATAATTTTTTTAAAATATAACCTAAAAGCCGCCATTTTGTAACATACTGCCATCTATATTTACCGCAGAGAATCTAAAGTCCGAGTTTTTCCCTTTCTAACTGCACCAGGAACTGAATGAAAGGTCCGGGACCCATATACAGTGTGGAATACCGCTGCGCACACTGTTACACGGTATTTTCTCACTAACTCCCTAAATAGGTTGGATTCGTAAAAATTAACGGCGCTTGCGACGGTCGGTTAGCTTACTTTTTATCATTATCTAGTTGCAGGTGAACGTAGTAGCTAAGGTATGTTTGTTTTTATGGATGCCATTTTAAATAGTAGGTGTTTGGTTTCTTTTTGTTTGTCTTTTGAGAAAAATACTAGAATTTTTTTTAAAGTTATACAAGGTCATGATCGTCGTGATCTTGTATAATATAGTTTATGAATTTTTGTAATTTTTTTCTATAGTTTTAGTGACCTGTCCCTTGCATCATGCTATAAAGTGCAAAGTGTAGCAAAATGACTTTCTAGAATCTCATATATTGCAATTTGTTTTCTATATGCAATTTAGAATGGCAAAAAAGCTCACCAGAGGTAGACTTTGTACAAAAATCGATTGCTTTGGTACCTCTGTCCCATTCGAGTTTCAACCGTGAAGCAGTTGTGTTTGCATGGCTGTGTTTCGGTTTGAAGGGGGATATGGCGTGAATTTACAGGATACAGAGGATTAACACCTGAGTCCTCAGGAATAGTAACGCATGAGGGATATCATGGGTGAAACAGTATACTCTGTTATGTACATGGTACTGTTCATGTCTATAGGCGATAGGTTATCACTTTACATTAGGTGGGCCGTCAGCTTATTTGCTATTCTAAGTTGTATAGAAAAAAGGTGACAGCTCACTTGATGTAAAGCGGTAATCATCCCCTATAGACATAAAAAGTATCATGGATATAACGGAGTGTATATTATGCCTAAAATACCATTCACACTTTGCCATACTTAAAAATTAAGGTGTTATGTCTCTGTACCCTGTAATTTCACTGCCATATCCCACCTTTTAAACTGTAAAACAGCCATGTAAACACAACTGCTTCACAACAGTAACACGAATGGGAGAAAGGCACTCAAGCAAACGGCTTCTGTACAAAGTCTTCTTATGCTCCTTATATATATTATTGATTTTATTACAAATTACAGATATTAACAGCTTCATTTTTTTTTACATCAAATACGAATCAATTTTCTAATTCTTGAATTAGTGATATGTTCCGAAAGTGACATTTAAAAATCAGTTCTATTGACGTGATATTACGATCCATTTTGAAAGGACAAGATAAATGATATTTTACAATCTCGCGAATGACCATTCACTGGGCAAATTTCAGCTCCACATAATATTAACTTCGTTAGAAATACACAGATACCAGCAGATTTATTATCTACCATCAAACATGAATCACTGATCTATAGTGAAGCGGTCGTGTGAACAGCACATTCCACTTAAAGTTAAACATCGCTGCGCGCGCGCAACTATCGGTGCTTAATCGATTTTGAGTGTTGCCATTTCGCAAGCAGAAATTACAACTGTGTAAGGCCCGATAACTATCTGTTATAATGCTTATTACAGCCGGATTCACCTACATTCTTCTGTATATAGAAACACAATCTTCCATCCACTTAAAGGAATCTATTGGCGTATACGTTTCCAGCTGTAATCAACATTTTATCAATAATGAGAGTAGAATTGGCAATATTACCTATCAGTGTAGTTAAGAGAAGCGCATAATGCAATTATGTTTTGTTCATTGCATTACTACATGGGTATCTCTGTCCTATTCGTGTTTCAACCGTGAATCAGTTGTGTTTGCATGGCTGTGTTTCGGTTTGAAGGGTGGGATATGGCTTGAATTTACTGGGTACAGAGGAATAACACCTGAGTCCTCACGAATGGCAACGCATGGGGGGTATCATGGGCGAAACAGTATACTCTGTTATGTCCATGGTACTGCTCATGTTTATAGGCGACGGTTACCACTTTTCATCAGGTGGACCGTCAGCTTGTTTGCCATTCTAAGTTGTATAAAAAAAATCTTATGTTAATTTACTGGACATTAGGAATAAATCATTTAAAATTGTGCTCCACTAAAAACTTCAATTGTGATAAACCAGTTTTTTTCGATTTAAAAAATAAACTACAATATTTGCAAGTAGTTACCACGCTTGGCTGGCGTGTTGGCAACGACAGGCTTTTGTTAATGTTTTAAGAGAGACACTGCTGTCAATCACTCGACCATTAAGTTACCTTAGTGGCGACTACGACTCCAAATAAATAAAATTAAGTCTACGAAAATGAACAATATGACCACAATTGTGTTATTTTTTTGGTAATAGTATTCAATTAAATAGACAGGATGTAATTAAAGGAATTGAATATTTATTACAATTAAATGTGTATAAGATTGTATTGTGCGCTTTTCCTTACACAAATAGACATCTTCATAAAAAAATTAACAGTAAGGTACATTACCTGAATAACTTATTACATACATTGACATGTCGTCATAGTGACATTTTGACATTTTTTGATACTAATAGTTTTATTAGTGATTTTTATTTGACAAAAGATACAATGTATCTTTCTAAATCATCTAAAAATAAAATAGCCACTTTAGTGGCTTATAATATTGACTACATGAACAGTTTACATGGTAAACTTAAACATAAAAATGCTGACATAACAGATAATTCTATTAATATTTGTGACATAAGTACTATGACTGCAGATTTAAACTGCTCACAAAGACAAAGGGAAAGCAATCAGAATTAATAATTGTTCATCAGAACATACAAAGTTTTCCCGGCAGCGAGTTAATTATACAATTATTTTTAGAAAAGTATAATATTGATATTGTCTGTTTCACAGAACATTGGCTTAAAGAAAGCAATATGATGTTCAATTTAAATAATTATAACGTTGTCAGCTGCTTCAATAGAAAGTCAGTTAACAGAGGCGGGTCTATGATAATTGCAAGAAATAATATTAAAGTAAAGGAACGTGCTGACATTGTTAGACTTTCTATTGAGTGTTGTATAGAATTATCTTGTATAGAACTAGAAAATTATATCCTTATATGTGTGTACAGGCCTCCTAATAGTGATTACAATGTTTTTGAAGGGGTGATGGAGGATATTTTAAAAAAAGTATTTAATAGTATTAAAAAAATTATTGTATGTGGAGATTTTAACGTTGATATTCTTTGTAACACACCCACATGTACAAAAATTATTAGTTTATTTCAGTCATTTGATTTATGTCATGTCTTTCATGAACCCACTCGTGTAACTGCCACGTCTGCTACTTGTCTTGACAATGTTTTTTGTAACTGCGAGTATACAGAAAAATTCATAATAAATAAACTTCCTTCAGATCACTGTGGTCAAGTTGTTAAGTTTAGCAGTCAAATCAATAAAGTCAACAATAATAAAAAATCAAAAAGACAAATAAACGTTTACAATATTAATAAATACAAAAGCGCGATTAAAAATAAATTGGATTTGCTGTTACAATCTAGTAATAATCCTGATTATCTTTACACCAAGCTAATTAATATTTTATCCGGAGAATATGAACAATTTTTCAAGAAAAAGAAGTTCATGTTAAATCTAAATTCACGGAATGGGCAACAGTAGGAATACTTAAAAGTAGAAATATTTTGTTTGATTTATACGATCAAAAAAAATATCGATTTGATGACAAATTCACCACTTATGTAAAAAATTATTCTAAAATTTTTAAAAAAGTTTGTATTATGGCTAAGTCTAATTATTTTAATAAACAAATTAAGCAGTCTTCTGACAAAATTAAAACCATCTGGAGCATTATAAATAAAGAAACTGGAAGATCTAAAATAGCCTGTAATCAATTTACATTAAATTATGATAATAAATTAATAACAACAACAAAAGATGTAGTTAATATTTTTGAAGATTTTTTTGCTAATATTCCGATTGATATTACATCTTCTCTGGACTCATCTCAATCTCGAGCAAAAAAATTACTAGAGACTAATATCGGTTGTTGTTCTTTAAGATTTAAATTTTCACATGTTAGCCCCTTTCATATCATAAAAATATTCAAACAGCTAAATTTAAAAAATACGGAAGACCTTTGGGGCATGTCTGTAAAAGTAGTTAGTTCTTTCATAGATATTGTTGCTCCATATCTAGCCACTATTTTTAATAAATGTATTGATAATGGCGTTTTTCCACATTTAATGAAATTTAGCAAATTAATCCCACTATTTAAATCAGGAGATAAATTTGAGCCAGGGAACTATAGACCTATATCTATTTTGCCAGTTCTAAGTAAGGTGTTTGAAAAGATAATGTTAAATCAAATGTTACATCACTTCAGGGTTAACGGACTGCTTCACAGTCAGCAATATGGTTTCACCGCCGGCAAGTCTACCACTGACGCAGGTGTTGCGCTAATGACACATATTTTCGAATCTTAGGAGAGGTCACAGGATGCACTCGGAGTTTTTTGTGACCTATCAAAGGCATTTGATTGTGTGGATCATAAAACGCTTTTGTACAAGCTCGAACATTATGGTATAAGAGATAATGATCTAAAATTAATGAGAACTTATTTAGAGGATAGGGTTCAAACTGTAGATATTGACGGTGTAAAATCTAAGGGAGCTAATATTAAGATGGGCGTTCCACAAGGGTCAATCTTAGGCCCCTTTCTCTTTTTAATCTACATAAATGACCTTCCCTTTATGGTAGAGAAAATTGCAGATATAGTGCTGTTTGCGGATGATACTTCGTTAGTGTTTAAAATTGGACGTCAAAGTAATCAATTAGACGATGTAAATTGTGCTATGTCTGCAATATTAAATTGGTTTACATGTAATAACCTATTATTAAATTCCAGCAAAACAAAGTGTATAAAATTTACACTTCCTAATGTAAGACTAATAAATACACAGTTATTGCTTAATGACGAAATAGTAAATTTTGTTAATGATACAGTTTTTTTAGGTATAACAGTGGACTCGAAATTACAATGGGGGCCCCATATTTCAAAATTGGCCAGTAGACTCAGTTCTGCTGCATATGCAATTAGAAGAATTAGGCAATTAACAGACGTGGCGACGGCTAAACTTGTATATTTTAGTTATTTCCATAGCATAATGTCTTATGGCATACTGCTGTGGGGTAAAGCAGCCGATATAAATACTATATTTGTTTTACAAAAGAGAGCCATACGTTCTATTTATGGTATGGGTTCAAGAGAGTCATTACGTCAGTGCTTTAAAGACTCAAATATCCTCACAGTTACTTCACAATACATTTATGAAAATATTATGTATACACGGAAGAACTTAGCGAGTTTTAAAAAACTCAAAGACTGTACAAGTAGAAACTTACGCAATATAAATAAGCTTATTTTACCTAAATGCCGTCTGCACAAAATCAGTAATTCATTCTATGGTAATTGCATAAGATTTTATAATAAACTGCCGGAATCTGCATTAAATCTGACAGAGAGGCAATTCAAATCTTATATTAAACAATTTTTATGTAAGAAAGCCTATTACAGGATAGACGAATTCATAGATGACAACATATCAAGTAAATAATTAGTTTATTAGCATACAACGTTATAATTTTTTTTTCTCATTGCTTTCTTGATTTAATTGATTAATTTTAGAAATATGAAAGCGTAGCGGTTTTTTGTATTAATTGCCGCATGCATTCTTATGTAAAATGTGAATACTATAACTATCAGATGGCAATTGTGAGTAGCTTTGACGTGGTCTAGTGTTTTGAGTAGTCATGCTCACTAAAATGTCCAGACTTGTGGCGGCGTGGTGGGCCGGGTCATTGGGCTCCCTAAAATATGGTCGAGCGCAGTGATGGCTGGCTCATCCGTCATACTCGTGAACGGGTGCTGCTTGTAGGGACTGGTCTGCTCTAATCACTATGACTGATTTCCTCTTATTAATTGTTTAACCAGTTGGTTATGTATTCAATTTTTTTTTTCTTTTTGAGTATTTAATTGAATTAGTGCTAATTGGTGGTTTGTATTCACACAATTAAACTTAAAAATGTAAAATAATAATAAAATTATTTAAAAGAGCATCACGCAAGTTTCTTGCTCGTTCTTCTTGTGATGAGACAGCTTTCCGAACGAGCGGTAAATTAAAAAAAATGTAATGACTTTTCAAAAGTGCTTCAATGTAAGTTTATTTGAATAAATGATTTCTATTCTATTCTATTCCTTACCAAATGTCATATTTGAATTTGTTAAGCCGATAAAAGGTAACAAATAAACAAACTCACTTTCACATTTATAATATCAGGAAAATATTATTTTAATACATTATAAGATGGTATGAATAGGTAATGAATATTGAGGTCTTTCGGACTCGTTCTTCTCTACCTGCAATGCCTGTAGTGTTGCGGGTGATCATGGGCGGAGGTAGTTACTTACCATCAGGTGAGCCGCATGCTCGTTTGGCTGTATTATAAAAAAAACCTATCTTGAAGGAAATATCGTGAAATTATCTTTCCAATTCACGTTATACATCTTTAAGAAAATGGCTTTAACTTTATTTACGTTAACGTATAGCTACTAAATCTACACAGTAACAAACAATATTAACCGGCAATAATCGTGAACAGAGGTGAACGGCGTCTTTTGATTTACAACTCGCGTAGTGACAGACAGACAGACAACCATTGTGTATGCCAACTACCGACATTGTAGGGAAATTTAACGCTGCCTCCGTAGGACATTGACCTTTTAATCTTTTACTAAACATATGTTAAGCGTACCCTTTGACACGAAGATGTTAGGAACAAAGTCGCAAGGTACATAACTTTACAACTCAGGCTATATCTATTTATATATTTATCTACATTTTTATACCATTGAGGTGTCTAATAAGTATACGGCCCACCTGATGGAAAGTGGTAACCGTCGCGTATAGACATGAGCAGTACCATGGACATAACAGAGTATACTGTTTCACCCATGATGCCCCCCATGCGTTGCCATTCCTGAGGACTCAGGTGTTACTACTCTGTACCCTGTAAATTCACTGCTACATCCCACCCTTCAAACCGAAACACAGCCATACAAACACAACTACTTCACGGTAGAAACACGAATGGGACAGAGGTGTCAAAGCAAACTACTTGTACAAAGTCTACCTCGTATATAGTTTGATAGTTAGAAAGTTAAATTTAAAGTTAGCTTGTTTTCCATTCATACTTATATAAAACAGGTAATTTGCAACTAAAAATTAACCTTCAGTTGTCTGACCAGTATTATGTTGTTTGTGGTTGCAATGACCTAATTGAATGACGCAAACAAAACGATGATTTTTGTTTACTGATCGTGCACATATATTGATTTGTTATGACAATTATTTTAACAATAAGAAATGATGTTATTTAATTAATTAGACATTTTCCTTACCATATTGTTTGAGTCGTTAATTGTTAACCGCTGTATATAGGCTTCTTATAAAGGGCTTTGCCAGTAGTTGCCACGCTTGGCAGGTGGGTTGGCAACTGCAAATAGATATTGGAGATGTTTTAATAGGGACGCTACTGCCCATCTCTCCACCCTAAGTTGTTCCTCATCATCCATCCTTCCCTTCCATTAATTTCTCTTAATCGCTTCTTACGACACCTACGGGAAAAAAGGTTTGGCCTATTCTATGCCAGGACCACACGGCCATCTTTATTTATTTATATACTATTGTACATTCACTCATAATATAGATATTAGGTGATAACAAAATGCACACAGACGGACTTATCCCTTAAAGGGACTTCTTTCAGTCAACATTGAGAACTCAAAAGGAGAAAGTGGAATAGAAAAGGATTTGTATATAAAGCATATATATATATATATATATATATATATATATATATATATATATATATATATATATATATATATATATATATATATATGTTGTAATTTGAGTGCTGTAAGTAATGCATATAAATTATCTATTTTATTTATTTATTCATTAGTACAAATATGTGTACATGGCGGACTTCATGCTAAAAGCATTCTCTCCCAGTCAACCATAGGGAAATGTCAGAATACTCGAATGTGGTACTAGTAATTATTGATATACATACATACTAAAATTACATATATAAACGAATAAATATATATGAATGACAAATATACTTACACATGTATGATATATACTATATTATACACGAATTTGGGAATAATATAAAGCACTTACTGCTCGGATAAAAATAAAAAGTGAGCGTGAACGCTTTTTTTGAAAGACGGTTTAGTCGGTAGTCTCTTAATCTATCTATCTACAGTGTCTACAAGACAGTAGTTTTTTTAAATTATCAAATTAAAATTGTACCTAGTGCTGTAACCAAACATCTTTATCTCCAATCAATAACTATTAATAACTATAGCGTAAAAAGTAATGCGTTACGCAAGTAGGTAATGCATTTCGTTACGTCAATTGACACGGGCCAAGCTGTCCTATTTCTGAGTCCGAGAATAACGCGGTCTGCTAACAGCCGCTGGAATAGGAAAATGGGTCAGCCGGCGGCCCTTTGAAACGATGCATAAGATATAGACCAAAACCCCACCGCCGCCAGACCTGTTTGTTTTATGAAAGTAAAATTTTTTCTACCTTTCCTATCTATAACTTGTTTGACCCGCGGGTTTACCCGTGTGAATTTATTTATTTTAATAACTCTATTGAGTAAAAGAAAATATCATCCAAAAGGCGGACTTAATGCTAGTAGCATTCTCTACCAGTCAACCTTTGGGATAAGCAGTGAATCGAAAAGTGAAAAGACACCTAATAATGCATATATATATATATATATATATATATATATATATATATATATATATATATATATATATATATATATATATATATATATATATATATATATATATATATGTATATATTTTTTATTATAGTCCCATTTTTAGAACCTTTACTATCGACTTCAATTGTCATAAATCCTGCTATTTTGATCTAAAATCAAAACTGCCGAACCGATTTTGATAAAATTTCTATGATATCAATTTGTAAGTACAACTTTTCAGTTAATAAAAGGATTTTCTAAATCGGTCTACAACTGACGGAGTTATGAGGTAAACAAATATTGAAAAAAAAATACAACCGAATTGAGAAGCTTCTTTTTGAAGTCGGTTAATAATATACAAACAAATATACATAAAATAATGTAGGGTCAGCGGCTCTAGAATTTACTCATACAATGACCGATAAAAGAGAATGCGCGCGCATCTTGAACGCATTCTTTTTTTATAGGTCATAAATCAAATAGTTTTGTACTTCTTGTAGTATTGTATTTATTTAAGGTCCATTAGGCGTCCCACTGTTGGGACTTTACTCCCTTAAGAGATGGATTATATCCTGCAATTTTTTTTTATGGATGACAATGGAATGGTAACCCCGCCTGCGGTATCGGTATACACCGGCGAGTCACCAGGGAAGAATGATAGGTGAGGATAAAGCAGGTCAGTTAGCCCAACGTGACGAAATCAACAAGATTTGTTCACGATGGTTTCAGGGGGTACTACGTGGAAATCGACCTAATAGAGTTCTTAGACCTAAGAGAGACCTTAAGAGTTTGACAGCCCTATTGCTAGCAATATGCCCATATTGCTAGCAATGGGGCTGTCGAACTCTATTGCTAACAATCCCTTTCCCCCCTTATCTTGCTGTTATGACGGTAATTTCTAAATCGGATTCACATAGAGCCTGTTTGTAATTATTTTTATATAATATATAGTATGAGTGCGCCCCCTGGTGTTAACATTTTTAGCTTTACAGATCGACGAGTTCCAATGTTTTGAATAATAACATTTAAAGAAAGAAATAATTTAATCAAAGAAGCATACGACTCACACAGTAGCAACAAAACAAGAACAAAATAAACAAAAACAAAACAATAGTGTACAAATAAAAAGCTTTTTTTTTTTGCTCAATTAAAGTCTAAATAAAAAAAAAAATAATAATATTGTGCCTAAGTTATGATAAATTATTTCCTGTAGTTATAACAAAAAAGCCAGCTAGATACGAGAGGGTACCTACCACTCTATACGTCACTAAATAAATACTCACTCACTAAGGCGGGAAGGGATCGTAAGTAATGCGGGCTACCAGTCCGATTGCTAGCAATATACTCTGTCAGGTCGACCTCCACGCGGTTCCCCCTGGAAACCATCGTGCTGAGTTCCAGGTCTATTCATCACGATGGGCTGACTGACCTGCTTTATCATTATTCACCTATCATCCCTTACTGGTGCCCTGCCAGCGTATACCGTTAGCGCAAGCGGGGTTACCATTCCATTAATCATGCATTAAAAAAAAAATAAAACTCACTAAATAAGTCTTGTTTTTTTCTTTTACAATTAAATTAATATTGCATAAAACCTCACAAAGAATTTAAATATCGAACAATATGTTTTTTTTTTTATTTGCCGAGACAGTCAAACGTAGTCAGACACTTGACTCATGCCGGCCATTGAACTGGTCATTCGCTTAGTCATCTGTACGTATTCGGTTTACTCATAATGAGTTAACTAACTCTATTAGTTAGTTGCAAGTGAGTGATTGTAAAATTCTTGTAAGTTAGTATGATGCTTATATGTAAAGGTTAACAAAAAGTTAACAAAAGAAAAAATACGTATGACTATCAGTCTACATTATATATATGTATATATATATTTTATACAACATAGCATGGCAAACAAGCTGACGGCCCACCTGATGGAAAGTGATAACAGTCGCCCATAGACATGAGCAGTACCATGGACATAACAGAGGGTACTGTTTTGCCCATGATACTCCCATGCGTTGCCATTCCTGAGGACTCAGGTGTTATTTCTCTGTAGCCAGTAATTTCACGCCATATCCCACCCTTCAAACCGAAACACAGCCATGCAAACTGCTTCACGGTTGAAACACGAATGGGACAGAGGTACCGAAGCAATCGACTTTTGTACAGAGTCTCCCTCTGGTAATATATATATATATATATATATATATATATATATATATATATATATATATATATAATATATATAATAAATATGTATATATATATATATATATATATATATATATATATATATACCAGTCTTCTCTGTTAAGTTTATTTAATTGTAACAATAAAATACCTTTTTAAACCTTGACGCAGTAGAATATTTTATTTACTGTAAAAGTGATAATACCTGAAACTGTAATTTTTTTTACAAAAAAAAATAATATAATGTTTAACTAAACAGCGTTTAACTAAAACATGTTTAACAAAACTCTGTTTAAATTAATAAAAAATTGTTTAGTTAGTGTAATAATGTTTGTTAATTAAAATAATAAATTCTATACATTATATTATAATGAAATTTATTACTTTACACACTTTTAACTGTTTGTTTGTAATGGATAAACTCAAAAAAATACTTAACCGATGTTAAAAATTCCATCGCCGATATAAAGCTACATTCTCTGCGAGCAACATAGGCTGTATATTATTTTAGAAAATTACATCTACTCGTGCGAAGCCGGGCCGGATCCCTAGTTTTTACTAACACTGAATTTCTTTTGTTTACACATAAACAGATGTTAGATACGATTTTGTCTAAACATGTATTGAACACCCGTTTATCGCGTGTTTAATTTATTTGTAGTAAAACAATTAGGTTCAATTACATAGCTGAATTGTTCCCTTTGATAGCGTTTTTAAATTTTGTTTAAATTTTCCATTAATTGATACATTTTTTTCAAAAAGCCCCTTCAATTGATATAAGTAACTATGGTCACGGTTGAATTAGCTAACTGTCATTAAACTGGCGTGTTGAACTAGGGTTTTACGATCACTATTAATCGATCGTAAAAAGGACATTACGGATCGACCATAAAGGGACAGGACGACCGCGCTGACCCCGTTGGCTATTTTTAAACGCATAAATAGGAATTAAGAGTTATCCATTGTTATTTTGAGATAAAGCCCTTAATCTATAAAGTAACCTACAACCTGCTGTCACTTATGGGCCGGAGCACCTAGATACCAGCTTGAACCTTTAGACTCGTTGCAACGACGAGCTATGAGAATTGTCGATGATCCCAGGCTCAAGTGGTATCGAACCCTTGAGTCTTAGGAGAGATTTTGCCTCACTCTGCGTGTTCTATCGCCTGTACAATGGATTCTGCTCAGAGGAATTGTTCAATATGATGCCCACAGCCACTTTCTACCATCGTACGGCTCGCCATCGACAGGGGGTTCATCCTCATGTCCTACAACCTCAATGGTCGCGTACTGCGCGGTTTCAGAGATGTTTCCTCCCACGAACACTCAGATTGTGGAATGAGCTCCCTGCGGAGGTTTTCCCAAGAGACTACAGCATGGGGTTCTTCAAAAGGGGGGTAAAGAGGTTTCTTCAGGGTTGGCAACGCACGCGTAATACCTCTGGTATTGCAAATGTTCATAGGCTACGGCTCAAGTGGGCCGTATGCTTGTTTGCCACCTCAGTGGTATAAAAAAAAACTTACAACAAACCTCTTTTAACTATGAGACTGTTTTTTCACTTTCCTTCAAATTTGGAAGATAACGCAAAGTAAAAGGACCGTGTGGTCCCGGCATAGAATAGGCCATCCCTTCCTTTCCCGTGGGAGTCGTAAGAGGCGACTAAGGGAGGGCGTGGGTTGGGCAGCAGCGTCCCTCTTAAAGCATCTCTAAAGCCTAACTGCGGTTGCCAATACGCCAGTCAAGCGTGGCAACTACTGGCAAAACCCCCCAAGGGGATGCTTATGTTCAGCAGTGGATAGTTAAACGCTAATATGGTGATGATGAAAAGGACCAAAGAAAAGCTGAAATAGCTTTATGAGGCATTTGACGTTTTTATGAATAAGAAGCAAGTTTGGGAAATTAGTCTTTTTTTTTTACAACACAGGGGGCAAACGAGCATGCGGCTCACCTGATGGTGATACCGCCGCCCATGATGACAACTGTTTTGCCGGCCTTTTAAAAAGGAATGCTCTTTTCTTGAAGGTTATGTTGTCGTATCGGTTCGGAAATTTGCTGGAAGTTGATTCCAAAGAGTGGTCTTTTGATTACAGTCAACTGTTATATACTTTCAAATAAAAAAAAAGAATTCCGAAAATCGGTTTACACCTGACGGAGTTATGGGGTCACAAACATAAAAAAATACAACCGAACCGAGAACCTCCCTCTTTTTAAAGTCGGTTTTTTTTAATGGATGATAACGGAATGGTAACCCCACCCGCGCTATCGGAATACACCGGCGGGGCACCAGTGAAGGAAGATAGGTGACGATGAAGTATGTCAGTTAGCCCATCGTGACGAATTCAACAAGAATTGTTCACGATGGTTTCCAGGGGGAACCACGTGGAGGGCGACCTAATAAGGCATATTGCTAGCAATGGGGCTGTCAAACTCCATTGCTAACAATCCCTTTCCCCCCTTTTAAAGTCGATTGAAAATAATTTTAGCCCTAATAAGATCTATTTTAAGAATCAGTAACGACGGAATAAGATATTAAGAAATAACGAAAAAAAAACCTGCAATTTCCGCCAGATGTCACCAATTGTTTACATACGCACCGCTATGGCGCCCACACGCGGCCGGTATTAGTTTGATCTTTATTAACTAGAGCTGCGCACGCGCATGTGAAACTGTTTTCATTACGTCATGAACTAGGGGAGTATACGTAACATTCTTTTTAAGTAAAATAGTGGATTTACATTGTGTTTATTTAATGAATTTTAAGTTTTAAAATACAAACGAATAGTAACAGAAATAAGTAGGTATATTTTGCTCCTTAAAAAAACAGCGACTTAAACCGTTTCTTTTATTGCGCTATCGATGTACGCTGTCGGGACACCAGTGAGTGATGATAGGTGAGGATGAAAAGACAGTTAGTCAATCGTGATGAATACACCTGGAATTCAGCAGGATGATTTCTAGGATAATTTCTTTAATATAAGCATATGCCATTGTATTTCACTGTAATGAATTGTGAAGAGAAAATAAATCTATTTATTATTATTATTAAAAGGGTTGTAAAACTAAGAAAGAAAAAATGAAATATTTTTGTTCAAATTAACCTAAATTTTAATTTAGGAAGGACCACGTGGAGGTCAACCTGTCAGGGTATATTGCTAGCAATAAGACTGGTAGTTTTTTTTATGGGTGATAATGAAATAGTAATCCCACCCGCGCTATCGGTATACGAGGTTTGTCCGGAAAGTACGTATAAAAGTTTTTTAAAAATTTTATTTTACAATTATTCAGGTAAATCAATTTTATCCCCTTCAAAGTACTCCCCCTGTGACATAATGCACTTGTGCCAACGCCGTTTCCACTGTGAGAAGGCTCCTTGAAAGTCCTCTGGTTGTAGGTTTCTCAGCTGCCCAGTATAGACTTTTTTTATCATTTATGTTACAAATGTGCCCCCGAAGTACCAATTTGGTTTTTGGGAACAAGAAGAAGTCACACTGGCCAAATCCGGCAAGGGGGTGTTCGGTCACCGTAATGGAATTTTTTCAAAAACTCACGGAACGATCTTGGCGCAAATTTTTTTCATTTGAAGTTCGTTTCTTAGAATTTCGTGGACCACGGTTTTGTTAATAAATATATAGCCACCTGTCTGACCGTTAAACGACGGTCCCCATTAACTCAAGTTCGAAGTTCATTATATACGTTTTCGTCGGAATGTGAAGTGGAAGGACGTCCTGAACGTGGGTCATCTTGAACGTAATTCAAATATTCAAAACGTTCTGAATGTTTGGACTTGTGGACGGTTGGTCGTCAAATCATCCCCATTAATGTTTGAGATTTCAAAAATTTCACATTTATTTTGCCGAGTTTCGAAAAAAATTGAAAATACGACGCGCTGCTCTTCCTTCAGTCTATGTCGACATTGGTTCTTTTGAGGCATCCTTTTAGATGGCGTGACAAACGATGTTGACCGCACGGCGGTCAGACCAGAACTGAAGCATTGTTAGGGACATAAAAGTCGTTTGCGCTTTGGGCTCCACAGTCCCATTCGTGTTCTCGCATTCCAGAACAGTTTATACGCACTTTCCGACAGAATGGTCGTATATCGGCGGGGCAATTGAAGGAGGATAGGTGAGGATGAAACAGGTCAGTTAGCCCATCGAGACGAATTCAACAAGAATTGTTCACGATGGTTTCGAGGGGGAACCACGTGGAGGTTGACCTGATAGGGCATATTGCTAGCAAAGGGGCTGTCAAACTCCATTGCTAACAATCCCTTCCCCCCAAGACTGGTAGTTCGCATTACTAACAATCCCTTCCCTCCCAGTATAGACGTTTATCGTTACAACGTGAGGCGAAAACTCATTTATTTGTCACTGGTCAATTAGTTAAAAATGTTTAAAGTTAACCCTATTTTGGGAGTAAGTGTTTCGAGCCACGGTTGTGTGGATGCGAGACAACGTTCAGTTAATAAATATATAGAAATAAATTAAGTTAAACAGTGTTATATGTACTGCTCAATTTGAAGTTCATTATACACGTAAGAATTATTCTTGGGATGTTATTTTAGTTATGTTATGATTCTACGTAATTCAAATATTCAAAACGTTATAGGATGTTTGGAGTTTGTACGGTGGTCGTAAATCATTTAATGTTTGTATTTCAAGGAATGTACATTTATTTTATAAGAATCGAAAAAAAAAATTGAAAATAAGCAGCCATAGCTTATCCTTCAGTCTATGTCGATTACATTGGTTCTTTTGCGGGCATCCTTTTATTTAGTGTAAAACGATGTTGACTTAGCAGAGGGAGACTTTGTACAAAAGTCGTTTACTTGGGCACCACAGTCCCATTCGTGTTTCAACCGTGAAGCAGTTGTATTTGCATGGCTGTGTGTATGTGTTAGCATTTCGGTTTGAATGCTGGGATATGGCAGTGAATTTAAAGGGTATAGAGGAATAACACCTGAGTCCTCAGGAATGACAACGCATGGAATATATCAAGTTCGAAACAGTATACTCTGTTATGTACATGGTACTGCTCATGTCTATAGGCGACGGTTACCACGTTCCGTCTGGCGGGCTGTCAGCTTTGCCATTCTTAAAAAAATTATGATAGATACATTGGTACTAACGTATTCATTGTTACAGGCATGCGCGCCTCGCTTCGTCTCTTTCGTGTCGCACAAACTGAATCAGCGTGATCCAGTTGGCACGTGCTTCATCGCCAAGACCTTGGATGCTGATCGCGTGGAGGAAATCTCGCCATGTCGGACGAGTAAGTATACAATTATGAATTACGTATTTTGTCTACTGTGAGTTGCACAAAGGTTCGCGTTTCAATGGCGTTTACATTTACTAGATAATTTTGAAAAGGAACCTGGGTTGAAATCAACTAGTGACATAATTAAATTTAACAACTTAAAGCTTTTGTACAATTTACGCTAGGCACTTTGACCTAGGGTGGGTAATATTATATATAGCAATATACCCAACCAGGTCGACCTCCTCGCGGTGCTCCCTGGAAACTCAATATGGAAACTGGATACTCAATATATAATATATCCAAATAAAACACACGATCGAAAGAAATATATACCCGACGAATCCATCGTGGTTAATTCTTGTGAAATTCATCGACGAAGGTATCACACAAAATGGCGCATCAAAATCAACACCATTAAAAGGTAGCATAAACCACAAGTCCACCCCTCCATCTAACTGTATGGTTAAATTCAAAAGGCTATAGCGAGCCGCAGCGAAAGCTCGAGGTCATTTCCTTCACTAATGGCTACGCAAAATTGCCATGACTTGCCGATCTGTAATTTTATATATAAGTTATATCTTTTTTAAACTTTTTAGTATTTTATTGTTTAGTTTATAATATTGTAAATCAGAATAAATATTTTCCATAATGTTTTACGCTGTTATTCTAAACTGGTTTAATAATACAATATTATTATACCTACTTGTACAACAACTAGTTCGCTACCCTAAGGTTGTCTTGAAAAGCTTGCTTTCAGCAATAAGACTGCCCTATTGTACTTATACAACTGTATCGTTGCATTTGATAATTGTCTTGCTTATTCCCTATATAGTATAATACAAATAAAATATACTCATTTATTCATTCAAAAATTATTTTTTGACAAGTTACATACTTTGTAATAAAAAATACAATGTTTCATAATTTCAACATGTTTCATCAAAAATCCGTGATAATCTGATACATTCGATTGAACGAATGCGCACGTTGAAATAAACCAAATTGATAATAGAATTAGTATAAATACTAATTCATTACGATGACATTTTTCTTTGAAAGGAAAGGCACAAGAACAAATCGATACAGCTAAAAAAAAACTGAAATTATTCTAATAATATAAACGACGATCTTATCTCATTTACATATTCGTACGTCTATTTTATTAATATATATTTAATTAAAATATTATATTATTCTATATAAAAATAAGTATTTTTAATTTTTTTTAAATGATCATCACAGATATAGAATATTTAGGTTATGTGCAACTATTTATATATTACACTTTGTCTAGGTCACCGAATCGTGGACGAAGGTGAGTTCTGTGTAATAAGGTTATATATATAATATTGATGTTATTTATATTAACGCACTGTATAAATTATATCACGAATTTTATATTCATATGCTTAGTAATATTTGACCAAAACTACCTTTAGATTATTTCACATTGTAGACAAAGTATTTTTTATAAAATACGTACTGAGTATATTTATTATTTCACAATGTTATATGTAGTTTATTTTCTTTATTATTTATCAATTTATTCGTATAATTGCATGATAGACCACAAATATGATTAGAAATGTGTAGGTGCACAGATGGAATAATATTTTTTATTTTAGCATTAGATAAAGGTAGACGAATTTTAAAAATATGTTCAAGTAAAATGTAAATATGTATTTATTATTAAAGTATATATAAACAGAAAGTTTAACATTGATTATTACACTAGACTGAGCCAAAGAAATTCTTTACAAAACATAATAAATATAAAAGAAAGATTTTTCTGTTTTTGCAACCCCATACAGACTAAAGCAGTGAGGAGTGTTTCCTAATTTCTAAGCTAAGAACAAGGTCTTTCAACATGGACTGATGCCGTCAAAAGTATTGATGTAATATTTTTAAAAGTATAAAAAAAAACTATAATTTTTTTTTTATTTTTCATATTGACTCGACAGACTGTAATGTGGTTGTAGGTTAACCATAAAGACAAACACACATATAAATATATACATAGATGTAAATTTTTAGAAAAGCACTTAGCATTTTATTTCTTTGACAAAATAATAAATAATTCATGTCTTCTGTATTTTGTTTTTAATTCTTTTTGTAGTTCTATAACTCCAATATATAAGATTAATTTATGACTATAAAATAATATTATATTCTTTTAATGTATAATCATTTAATAATTAAATGTTGTCTGAAATTGACTTTCTTACTACATTATTTAATAATATATACCTTTAATAAAATCTTACATTTTAATGTTTTTCAAGCTTAATCTAAAGCAATAATAAGTACAGCTTAGTTAATCATAATTCAAATATTAATAAAGTTTCAATAAATAAAAAATATATAACATGAATATCATTATACGATAATGGTATGGTATGCACTATATGCGATAACTCTAGAGCATGCTACTGTGCCAAATAGCATTGCCCTCAGTTTATTTTTTTTAACATATTTATAATATATAATTTTTTTTTTTGTTAATTTTCCAGCCAGTCACGGTCAACGTAAGTCAGGCGTATGCCAAGCAGGCTTCTCAGCTGGTGTTGCCAAGGTAATTATTTTTTTTACAATTAAAGAAAATAATTCTTAAACTATTTAGAGTGGCAAACAATCTGACGCCCAGCCTGAGGAAAATAGTTCTCCTCTGTCCATAGACATGAACGGCATCCCTCAAGTGTTGTTGATTTTGAAAGTTCAGGCGCAAATATCCCTATTATATACTGCATTGACTTTACACTTTAGGCAGAAAAACAATGGGCACATTATTTGTATTTCTGCCTGTGCGCATTATTTCATGATAAAATACTCGTAACCTAAGTAAGACGGCATATTTCATTATTTATTTAAAAATTAATGATTGGAAATGGAATTGTAACCTCCTACAGGACACGAGTTATTATATGAATTTATGCATTTTTTTTTACGATCAGATTTTTTTTTAAATATGTTTAAGGACATACTTCTCATGAAACATCATAAATTATGACATACATGACAATTCGTTTGGAGATTTCATCGTAAAATTATTTTTATTACAAAATCCAACATATTACTAAGACATTTAGTAGTTTTATATCGAACTACATAATACAAATCAAAAAACAGTGGAGAGTATCATGTAAAACGTGGTTTTACGGTCGTGGGAATAGCATTATTTTTGCCATGTTGAATTACCATCGTGATGGTGGAGGCGCGCGCGCACGTGATGCGACTGCGCGCGCAGTCCTCTCCTTATGAATTATTAAACCTTTTATTGTTCCCAATGCAAAAAAACAAACAAATATGGCGGACGATTCCTATTTCGAAAATAGTACGCTTTATTGGGAGGCATTTTATTGCTCTTTTATTATGCCTGCTCTGTATTTGGGAGACAATTGGACTTTTTTCCTTGCGCTGTGACAGTTTGATTCTGAATGATTATAGAAACATGCAAGTATGAATGTCATACATACGGAGACAATAAAAAAGTGCTGCTATTTGCATATGCTATTATTTTCCTTTTTTTTTTTAATAGTACAGTAAAAGCTTTTTATTCACGGGGTATACGTTCATTAAAAATGCTTCGAATAAAGAAACCGTAAATATAGAAAACCGAACCACTTATACAGCGGCGACAGCATTTGCCAACATATTTTAGGCGTAGTTGTTTAGGTTTGTTATAATTTTTTTTTAGTCCATTTGCCAACGCCTTTACAAAGGATAACGAATCCTTTTTATTAATATGTACAGATAAGATCCATGAATAAAGGGATATTTAGACGCGAATATAGGAATTGGGTCGCAATTTTTTACTTCGCGAATAGTGAACGCGAATTAAGGAAGCGTGAATAAGGAACTTTTACTGTACTTTAAATAAATAAATCAAATTGAATTTAAAAGCAAATCCATGCGTGTCTACATTGATTGATTATAAGTAATAACACACATATAAAAGATATTTTGCCTAGAATAATTTATTGGTTACACGCATACTAATGATAGCGGAATTAAAAAAAATCGAATCAAACAAAGTCTTATAAACATTTTTTTTCTACGAAACGAATATAGTTATCCATTTATCCTCTCGTGTCATGCCCCCTTACGGTAAATAATTTATTTCTAACCCTTAATTAACCGATTTAAATTCTAACCGCACCTACTCGGGGTCTGTCCGACCCTCGCACTATTTATTACCGTTATCTCCTACTGGAACAATAAAGATGACACTGCATTATCGTGGGCATATATCATTGAATGCGAACTTTATCATTATTAAGTATTTATAAGTTACTATTATTACTTCCTTAGTAATATTTTATATGTGTAAGTTGTTTGTTTGTTACTTCCTGTCTTGACGTTCTGATAACTCAAGCAATCGTCACGAATATTAGCGTATGTTTACTATCAATTTGGGATGGAATAGGACACAAGCTGTTTTTATCTCAGTCAAGGAATGATTTATTCATAGATCGGTTATGCATGTGAATTTAATAAATTTAAATTAAATAAAATATAGCAAATTTAATCGAGCAAACAAAAACTTTTTTTTTTTAAATTAAGTTTATTCCTGGCAATTTGACTGACTGAAAAACTGTCTTTTTATTACAACTTGCAAATTTAAAAAAAAAAACTTAACCCTTCTTTGCATGATTTTTTTATTGGTTAAATAAATCAAGGTGATATAATTCATGTTCAAAATTAAGAGAAAAATTATTAAAAAAAAAATTTTACAAATTAAATTTGACGGCTATGTTTCTTTTCTGCAACGGACATTAAAAAGGTATCCAGACACGATCAACTTAAAGTGAACTTGTTCATTTATATAATTTCTGGGCATTCAATGCTATGATGGAAATTTCTACCATTATGCAAAGAAGGGTTAAGAGAACAAATATGTTGTACTTATAAAAATAAGACACTGGGGCCATTGCCCTTTTCTTAAAATGCCATTAACGCATTTGATTATAGTATTACGACTAATATCAAATATACTCATATTATTCATAGAAAAATAAAGTTGTAAACATAACGTGATTAAAGTAGTAAAATATTTTATAAAAATAAAAAGTATTTCAACTAATATTATATAGACAATATAAAAAAAAATATTCCATTATGAAATTACAATACAAACAATGAATTATATATAATTAATTTATATTAATGCTATTATTATATGTAAAAGACAAATTCTGTAAAATACCAAAAATGTCTTATTTTCTAAGTACCTATGTGACAAAAATGGGCCACCTTAAATTTTTTTAAGTTTAATCATTCTGACAGCATTGTCGATGAAACATTCAAAGATTTTAATACATAAAATAATTACAAAGCATATATTTTATTATGCGAATACTTTATTTCGTTTCTTAATAAAATATCACTTAATAATAAAATCACGTATTGTTCTCGTGTTACAGTAGATCACAACGGAGATTTATAAAATGTTTGTGGTTTTATTTCTTTCGGCGAAAGCGATGATATCTCGTCGGTTGCCTTGGGCAGAAGTTGTTGTTCGATCGTAATCTCTGGATCTCTGTTAGCATTCTCATACAGGAAGTGTATTGCACGTGTATTTTATTTGTTTATTTTATTTTTATTGTCGATAGAAACAATTTTACACAATCGTCAAGGCAAATGCAATAGTATAAAGTGGTTTTAAAAATATTAAATTCTTTTTTTTTTTACTGTTACACATGCGGCCAGTGTGTGACCTCACGATAGGTGTCTTTTGCCTTCCCGCCAAAAGAATATGGCCATGTTGTGTGAAAAAAAATTAGTAGAAATAGGCACTTTAATGTTTTGTTTTGCTGTACTTTGAAGATGTTGTAATTGCTGTAATTTTAATTATTAGTTTTAATTATTTATTGATTTGCAAGACTATTTTGTGTTTGTATTTATTATTGACGAATTAATTTGATACAACATAAAGAGTAGGTGTAACAAAAAGACGTTGTTGACTGATTAAAGGACAATTTCATAGATTGACTTTCGTGAATTAATTTTACATGAACTACCTATTTGTAGACTATTTTTACATTAATCATAATTTTGTGCTTCAATATAGATATATTGTAGTAGTTTATTCCTTTATTTTATTCATTTATGTCTATCATAAAATAACAACATAATAAAACTTACAGCTACATTCAAAACAATCTTTGTGAGAGACTGGTATCGGTACTAGGATAACCCCTTTACACATTACCAGGCTGCCAACTCAAGGACATCTATTTACTTGATTTGTTAAGGTAGATTTCCTGAAATGAAATAGTAGAATTTAGTAGTAATAGTATAGTAGTAATATTAACATTTGATACTTTGAACTTGAATGTTTTTTACTGTGATAATTTCTGTGAACTCTATTGATCGGTTTCTCATCAAATATGCCAATAAAATCGCTTGTTGGCACTTTAATAAATTTGTCACAAACGTCGAACGATTGGCGCAATGGACGGAGGCGCGAAGCAGACGCGATTCATTCCTATTCAACGCCCGTGTTGAATACTAATTTAATAGTATACAGCTTCGACATGCCCCGATACAAGATGACATTAAACGTAGGTAAATTTCAACGTATTCCAGTGTTATTCATAGCACGTACTGTGACCTAAATGTTATTGTAATTGTGTATTGTGTTACAACTTTAATTACAAGTTTGTTTCGATAAGTTTCGTGTCTGTACCTACTTTCCTTTTTACTTAATAATAAACTTTACAGGAAAACCAACAAATAAATGTATAATAACATTTATTTGTTGGTTTTCCTGTTAAACATTAAACCTGTCTTGGGGATTTTAATTTGAATATTGCGCCATATTTCAACTATTTTTTGAATTTCCTTTACTTAGAATTTTTTTAAGTAGACACTTTACACGCTCAGAACGAGTGAAAAAAAAAATGTCCCGCTACAATGTAGTGACTACATCGACAAATAATTAAAAAAGGATGAGGTAATTAAAACCATAGACGTAGTAGAGTAAGTATTAATTTGAAGAAAAAATATTTTGCGTTTGGGTAAAAATCAAAATATCTGGCAACCCCGTGCAAAAATGTATGTACATGTCTAAATAATGCTAATTAGCATCACCTAGAATTCGTTTTTAGTGCGATTGTTATTATAATATTGTATATAAGACATGATAATTATAAATGTAACAAATTGATGTCATAGATGGTGGTCTTTGGCTAATATAGCCATTTGAATACACTATTTGTACTGTCCAAACACGTCACGTCACTGTTTTTAGAGCAGTGAATTGTCCCCCGTAGGGTATAAAACAAAATTCTTTGACGTTACAACATTGTTTTACAAACATGGCTTCGGAACGCGAGCGTAAGCGGTAGCCATTTGCAGACAATAGCTGTTGGCGGGAAAACGCCCGTGCACCTTCGCTTAACATGGCGACGAACGGGGATTTGTCTCCGATATACGCTATTTTAAGCCGATTGCTTTTTCATTCCCGCCATTATTCAGCTTACAGCCGCCGACAGGGACTGCTATTTCTATTTCTGGAATCATCGTTTTATATGGTTTTTGATATTTCTCAGATCAAAGGCGAAATTCGTTTATTTCCAAGGAAAGTGGTGTAAGTTCTTGTTGTTTTATCGAATCCTCAACAAAAGTAGGTTTATGTTAACATATTTCTTCTTTCGACCAATTAATCATTACCTGTATTATTATTGTACCTTCGGCTCTGTAAGCATTTGCTATTAAAATTTTCCACTCTTTGACTGCTGTTTCTTATCATTCTTTGGATAATAGATAACCTAATTTCAGAATTACTATCACTAAGAATGTGCCTATTATGAAATCTTACATAATTACCTTACTACTTAAGCACAATATATCTGCTAGAGATAGCGTTTATGATAAAATATGTTTGTTGTATGCACCTGCAACATATTTGACTTTGTTTAAATGAGTGTCTTTGTGCCCATTTTATGCGGGTTTTATGTTAATACAATATTTATTAGGAGATTTATTATTGAATAGGTGTTTTGCAAGTTTGTAAACTGTAGTTTCATGGAACCGCTTCGGACCAATACTCCGCAGGTTAACGAGTTAGGTCGTTATTAATAATATCCTCAGAATTCGCCATTAAAATTAATTCTCGCCACACCTCGTACATATTCATTGAATCTCGCACAATGTTTCAATTGAATGGTGCGACGCGGGCACTGCGCAGGCGCAGGTGTACGCAAAACGTATTGGATTTTAAATGCTTCCAATATTTATGCGATGCACCATTGAATATTCAATTATTCACGTCTAGTTGCATTTATTGCTTTCTCTTTATTGCGCTTATTTCTATGAGTCCTTTGTCCGCCATTTTGAATAGATAATATATTTTTTGTTTTTCAATTCAAAGCCAGCGGTAGAAATTTTACTATCTACTGTAACTGGAATATAATAATACCTACGCAGATCTTGAAATTTCAAATGAAACACATAGTAAGAAATCTTAGATTATATAGATAGTGTCTCCATACAAATGCTTCGAGAAAATCGGGTCAACTTTTTAATACAATTTTGCGTGATAAATATTTTTTATAATTATGAGTGCTTCCTTTATAATTTCTATATTTAGTTTGTTAGCACATTAACTAATAATAAAATGTTTCGGTCATGCGGCCAAAATCGCAGGCAATAGCTATAATTAATATAAGCGAAAGTTTGTAATGATGGATGGAAGAATGTACGAGTATGTTTGTTGCGCTTTCATACAAAAACTATTGAATGAAATATAGTACATGAGTAAGTTATATCCTACCTTAGCAGATAGAATACTTTAGTTACTGGCCATTTGACATAGGCCAAACGCGAGATACAGGAACTCATTTATAACATGCTTATTTTTTTATACCACGAAGGTGGCAAATAATATACTTGTTTGCCACCTTCGTGGTATAAAAAAATCAGATAGTAAACGGTCACTGTAGCCTATAGACGCCTGCTATACTAGGGGTGTCACGTGCACGTTGCAGACTTTGAAGGAACCTTAATATTCCCTTTTTAAATACAATTTAAAGAACCCCGTTCCACCGGCAATCTTGTGACAGCAGTTAGACATGATCAACGTTCCCATAAACTATGGTTTTGACATTGTGCCCCTACGTAACATGCCCGAAAGCCGTGAGCGCTGCCCATGGGCACCGCATGTTGTTCTCTATATGGCGTGACGTGAGCCGTATTCGCATATTTATTCATTGGGCTGCAACGGCGGCGCGCGCGCATCCTGATTCTATGTTGACTCAATATTTATTGTGGTTAGCGATTTGCATTGAGGAATTGAACGGAATGATTTTGTGAAAATTTTCTTTAACCCTTTTTAGTGAATAAATATCATCATTAATATAAATCGTCATCATCAGAATCATCTCAGACATTACCTGTCCACTGCTAAATATAGGCCTCTCTCGTAGACTGGCAGAAGGAACGGTCCTGAGCCACCTACGTTCACTGACTCTCTGTAATGCATTTGAGTTCGTCACATCGTTCACTTCACGCAGTCTATTGGGAAGGCCTATGTCCAGCAGTGGACGGATAATGGCTAATGTCATGATAATGCTGATATTCTATGTTTAACACTTTAGTTCGCTGAAATGATTGAATGGAAATCAAACTAACAAATGCAACAAAAACATAATATATACTTATACGTCAAACGGGTGCTGTACATCGGTAAACTGTATTTCAACTTTTATTCCCAGGTTTTGTTCGTTGTACCCACACTTAAATCACCGAGTGCTTGTGTGGCATGTCCACACGTGAGCATTAGTTTGTATGTCTGTTTTTTGCTGCTTCTTATCTACTTGGTAGTTGTACCAAATTATGAGAATCGGCGATTGTGTGTGCATGGCTGTGTTTCGGTTTGAAGGGTGCGATATGACATGAATTTACAGGGTACAGAGGAATAACATCTGAGTCCTCAGGAATGGCAACGCATGGGGGGTATCATGGGCGAAACAGTATACTCTGTTACGTCCATGGTACCGCTCATGTCTATAGGCGACGGTTACCACTTTCCATCAGGTGGGTCGTCAGCTTGTTTGCCATTCTAAGTTGTATAAAAAAAAACTTAAATTAGCCCATATTAAGAATATACCCAATATATTGTAGTACATAATTATAATTATTTAGAATGTTCTCGATAATGTTATATGTATGTATATTAGAAAGTTCCCGCTGGTATCCTATAACTTATATCCAATCCCTGTATCTCAAGGATTACACGATTCTGTCAAAGTCACAAATTATTACATAAACGAAGTGGAAGCTGGATATACCTTTGTTTATATATTCCCATGTTATTTTAAGTGTAATTTTAAGAGTTAATTCCATTCAACAACCTTATTTTTACATTTTTTCTTTCTTTTAAATTATATTTTATTTTTTATTTATTTATATTTACCAACTAAGGGAGCTTGTAAGTTTCAAAATTCCTTCCCTATGCTTTCTATTTTAATATATTCTAACGAAGTTGTGTATATTTATCATGTCTCCAACTGATTATTAAATTTCGCATCAATTTTCTACATAAGTACTTACTAATTTCTATAAAATAGTAATCATAGTTTTAATAACAAAATGACGTGATGATTTGACAAATTCAATGGATAGATCGGTATGTTCAAACATGTTTTTTTATGTCTCAACAGCATCGACAGGTATAATTGTAGATCCTCTTAAGTTCGTCAGCACTCAGGAAGTGTGATAAAAGGACTTCACACACTTATAAACCCGTATTATTATCAGTCCCATTGCAATTAGGCCGAGCTCTTGCATTACCATAAGTGGGCCCATAAAAATGGAGCAGCCCTCTACATTGAACCATCGTAAAACATTCGATACGATGTGCTTATGGTATCGACAAGTATTTTATTGAAATACTAGCGATTTGTTTTATAAGAGATGAGAATTAACGTATTAACGTAATCGTTTAGGTATTTTTGTGGTACTGGTTATTTGTTTAGTTCCGCTAAATTATTTTGTTTAATTCCGCTACCATTAGTATGTGTGTGACTGCCAACATTCAAAGTTTGACCACCACTATTACTATCGGAAGTTCTACAACCTTATTCTTTATTGTACACAAAAAGGTATTGTATTAAAATAAATAATCATAGTAGTGCACAAGGACGAGTTTATCTTTAAAAGAGATTTCTTCCAGCAAACCTAATAAGAGATAAACTGACAGTTTATTAGTAGTTACAGGCATACATGTGTACCAATCGCCTTAAATGTTATAGTTAAAAATAAATAAATAAAAATAAAATACAATATATATCAGTAAATATGTATAATAAGTACGCGCATAATGACCTTCCATATGAGCTATCAATCTCCGACAGACATTTAGTTCATGCACGTTTTCAACCTCTAATAAGTTTCGAGGTTCCCAACCTCTAAACTTATTTTGTCTACTGCCCACTTTGAGAATAAATTATTTTTAGCCCCCCCTCCCCCTATTTTTTCACCTACTTAAAAACCCCTATTACTTCAAATTACAAATCACCCCCCAAGCCTCTACACAACACCCCCATTTTTTTTTGAGTCTCTTACCCTTGAGGCCTGCAGCGTCCACAAGGAGGCGTTATCGCCCACTTTGGAAAAGGTTGCTCTAAACGAGGAATCTTCAAGCAAATCCATTCAAGGTTTGTTGAAAGAGTCTTAACTCTTACGGCTAGGAGAGGCCGGTCATTAATCTGAATTGCATTTGGCGCCTTTTTACATCACTTATTTTTTTTTTACTGTAATCTTTATATTTGTCTCTGATGCAAAATTGTATACAGAGAAATAATGTGGAACTATATTAAATGGCATTTTGTTATTATTGTAAAAATTTAACACATAAATTACGTCTTTTACAGGATGGCACGCGGTTGTTTATGGGTGCACCTGGAAGCTTCTACTGGCAAGGTAAATATGATATATTATTTCCAATTTTTTTTTATATTTTTGTAGGCGGTGGTATATTCATATTTGGTGACTGTTCATGTTGTCAGTTATTGTTCTCTTCAAATTGTGATGTCGAATTATCATCTTCTATCTACACGGGTGATTAATACAGTGAACTTAAGTATTGTTAAACTCTCTTATTATCCTATTTATAGTTGTCATTTATATTTACAATATAATTTTACATTTTATTAATTCGATATACAATAGGTACGCTCGATAAACATCGTTTATATATTCTCGTAGTTTATCTAATTTATAAGAGTTTTATTATTAATGATTTAGTCGATCCTAACAACATCAAGATCGATTTAGACTTGTGAAAAATCATAGTTCACGAATCTCTGTCAAATCTTATATATACGTAGTTAGAAACCAATGCGAACACTGAACGACTTAATTGAAATCAACGACATAGTAACATTAAATTAGGAAGTCAAATATAGTATAAATATATTATTATAAAATTTTAATCCAAATCCACAGGGCGAACGTTTTCGATAGATATTACCATCGAACACAACCAGTACTTTATGTCATCAATACCAGAAGAAGGTAAACAGCTAACGTATCGCCAAATGACCATTTAATTTCTTTAACCGGACATAACATATTTTACGCCTATGTTATGTGCCATACATTCATAACACAGGCTTATGAGCGCCTAATTCTAAAATAATCGCCTACCGACCATCTGACCATTTATAACTGGTTAAATCTCGTTCTTTAATGTTCGGGAACCACCATAAACTTGCCATTATCGAACAATATACTAATAATATTAATAATTTCGTTATTCATACATATGAGTTTTTTGTTTGACTATAAAAATAATTTGGGGATAATATAACTAAACAATATAATGAGAATTATAAGCTTATCCATTACATTGATGAGTTAAAAGCTCTGCAACGCTTACACTCGAACGTGAAGAATAGATTTAAACTAAAACTGTTCCTCAATATTTGTATTATAATGACATATTCTGAAGTAACAGAACAAATATAAAATAATTGTATTAATATATTAGTATATATTGCCTTAATAATTGCGGAACAGTAGTTCAATAATTTCCTTAATTCATGGTGTAGGAACCAACCTAGGTTTCTTCCAGATACCTGTGTAAATTTAAAACTTCCTACCTTTGACCTAAATTAGTTATATTCATTTATTTTAGTTGTAGTGAATACATATCGGTTTATAACACTGCACGAAAGGTCATCTTTTAATTGTAATTGCATTTAGTATTACATTATTTGTTAACTCCACATAAATAGACGGTAATAATGTAAGCAACGATAGAAATTAAATTGGTAAAGAGACATATATATTAAATATATATATTGATATCAAATCCCCACATATAATAAATATGTACATTAAAACAGAAAATAATGTTACATAAACAAATTATATTCCCCAATTAAAGTAATATGGTAAAAAGGTTTTTATTAACGCTTCAAACAACATTCATAACACAGAAAATAGCGTCCATGCTTGAAAACCTAAAACTAATTATACAATAAATATTTTTTGTTCATTGGCTTTTTATAATATTTGGTCGCTATAACGTGGCTTTGGTGATAAATTTAACATTATTAATTTAAAAATATAATTTCATCATGCTTGTTCATATGGTGTGAACTCTAATAATAAACAAGCGTAAGATTTTCAATTTTAAATTGTAAATTCCAATATCATATTAAATAGTACGATGTAAATGTCATTGAGTAATGATTTAAATTCTTGTATCAACTTCTCTAATATTACTTTCATCTGCCTGTCATAGTGTCACTTGATCATCATTATCACTTCAATATTAGTAGGTCACAATTCATTATGATTATACATAGTTTTATCCATTAAAAGATATAGTATTGTTTCTTCAAACATCAATTCGCCTGTAACTTTTCTTTCTTGCTGCATTGTCTACAGATTGTTTTTCTTGCCACTGTAATGTAAATTTATATCTGTATCTTTTATGTGGATAATAAATAATAAATCTATATGTCAAATAAATGTTGTCATATGTTTAGTCGTCATATGTGTTTATTGTCTTAGATGTTTGGACTTAATATTTTATTTATCAATTCTTTAAAAGTAATTATTTTTTTTTTGTAAAATTTATTCAAAATTAGTTCTTGTTCTATGTTGTATATAGCACAATAGATAAAGTAGATATTTCATTTCCACGCAGAATCGATATGCCTAAAACATTAGATGAAATTAGTTTTTAATGTATCATTTAATATTAAACAATTTAGTTAACGAAGTCATGATTGTATGGTTTGTACTTGTAACTAAGTTAGAATGATTTGAAAGTCTAACGGTTTCTGAATTGAGAATTGTTGATAGTTTGTTTTTTGCTTTACCTAATTCTAAAATATCAGTAAGCAATTTTTTTTTATTAATATTATACACATTCAATTCAGGAACTGATTCTATCAATTTATAATTTACTTGCATTTACTAACATTGATTATTAAAATTTTAGGTAGGCTGTACTCCAGAAATTCAACTTATCTTATTGGAACAACCGAATCTAATCCAAAGTTTGATAATTCGTACATGGGCTATTCCATTACCGTTGGAGATTTCGAAGGACCCGGCATCCAAAGTGTTGCAGTAGGTGTTCCTAGAGGAGCTGACTTAAAAGGCTTGGTTAGTTTAATTGATTCTGTTATTGGATTACTTTTTATATTAGAACAGTAATAATGAATATTGTTTTTCGATCATTCCTTTTTTTTACGAAAAATGTTTAGTTTTATTCATAATAAATAAAGGATTGCAAATTACTTGGATTTCGTACAGAAATATTGATTTTATTTGACAGTTAGAATAAGAAGCAAATAAGCTAACGGTCCACGTGATGGAAAGTAGTAACCGTCGCCTATAGACTATGACATTACAGAATACACTATTATGTCCATTTTACCCCTCAAGTGTGGCCATTTCTGAGGACTAATGTAATTTCACTGCCACATCCCATTCAAATCTAAAGTCAGCCATGCAAACGAATCTGTTTCACGGCAGAAATAAGAGTGAGACAGAGGTATCTATGCAGACGACTTTTATACAAAGTATCCCTTTGTTGAGAATAGCAACGATAAGGTATATAAAGTTAAAGCAAGAAAAAATGTTATTGTTTAAAGTCCACATTATAATTTAGTGTAATAGCTATCGGTTTAACTTACGTGTAATTTGCTTGAGAAAGCTCAACTAGTTTAGCGCTCGCGTCATAGCTGCTTAAGACTAAGGGTCCTGGATGGTTTCAAAATTAGTAGTAATTTATACATTAAGATAAAATTGTAAAATGTTCCAGGTTGTATTGTACACATGGGAATTGCAAGCCATAAAGAATCTGACTGGAAGTCAGATAGGTGCTTATTTCGGTTACTGTCTCGCCGCTGGTGACTTCGACGGCGACGGTGCTGATGATATCGTCATCGGTGCACCCATGTTTGTAAAACCCAGGAGCGATGGGTACGAGCACGGAAGAGTCTACATCGTATACCAAGGGAAAGACAGGGTAAGTTACTATACTATTGTTTTTTTATTTTCGTTTTTTTTTTGTTCTTGTTTTGTGTGCTACTGTGTGAGTTGCATGATTCTTTGAATAAATTATTTCTTTCTTTCTTTATTTTTAAATAATTAGCTAATCACAACTTATTACCCTCAAAGATTCTGTAGTTTTCTATCATCTTCTCAAAAGTTAACTATATTAGCTACGCCAAATATGAAATAAAAATATTTTTTTACTGAACTAGATGTTATTTTGCGGAAGTCCATATCACTGGTTATTTGTTTAGAATTATTTTGTTTAATTCCGCTACTATTAGTATGTATGTGACTGCCAACACTAAAAGATTGACCACCACTATTACAATTTTCGAGCGTTGGCAGTCACACACATACTAATAATAGTGGAATTAAACAAAATAATTCTGAACAAATAGCCGATATAAAGAAATAACACAAAATTCTACACGTTGTACCATGTTGCAAGTGATTGCAGATTACAAATTTTTTTACTAAGAACTGTACTGAATGAGATTTTTGAAGTTGAAATCCATATAATAAGCATTATTGTACTTAATATCATTTAAGTAACTGACAATGGCAATTAATAGGTAAATGTACTTTAAAATTAAACTAATCAGTATTGAAATTCCAAATTATATTTCTTTGTTTTCAGTCATACACAAAATACCATTCACGTACTGGGGAGGTGTCGAGGGGAAGATTCGGTTTGGCTGTCACGTCACTGGGTGACATCAACTATGACGGATTTGGAGGTAAATGAACTTGATAAAAAATAAAACAATATTACACCACTTTTTTGTCACAGTGTTATTTTTAACTCCTACTATTACTATATCCATTACTAACTCCAACTACCGTAACTTAATATAATTATCCAGTACAAAAGAAGGAAAGCTTTGAAATAAAGCTCTTTATCAGGACGCCAGGTCTGTGTGGTAATAGAATGCTAATATTTTACAACTGTAGGAAGAGATCTATGCTAAATAGTGGGACTATTTTATTTATTTATTTCTTATTGCTTTCCATAATATGGTTGGTAAATATTGAAACAAAACACGAATAAGATAAAGGTAGCCAAGTAGACTAAGTTTAAAGTTTCACTTTGCCTTGGTTCCTTAAAATCTCTTATAATATATGGATAATGCTTTAACATATAACGTTTATTACAGATATCGCAGTTGGTGCTCCGTACGCTGGTGAGAATGGTCGTGGTGTCGTCTACATATACCAGGGTAGCGTCGCCGGGATCCGTGAGAAATATTCTCAGGCAATTACAGCCGAAGAGGTCTCTCCGACGCTGTCCACCTTCGGCTTCTCATTATCTGGAGGCATCGATTTAGATGACAACAATTACCCTGATTTGGTTGTCGGCGCTTACAAATCGGACACTGCTGTGTTTTTCAAGTGAGTAGTTTTATAATTTGAGATCTTCTCATACTTGTTTTAAGATGGAAAATTTTGTTTTAGATGGAATAAAAACTTGATTGTTGCAACTATACTATTACTAATATACTGACTTATGATTTTTACATATACATATGATGGACAGACAATTATTTAAAATCCAATCTGCTGTGTAGAATGACTACATTCTAGCGATATAATTAAATTACACAAATATTAGTTTGTTTGCCATTTGTTACACATTGTATAATCATCGTTTCATCTAAAATGTTAAAGTTGGATGTACATGTATATCTTTATTTAGTTTTGTAATTAAATTTAAATAGTAAAATTTTTACTAAAAGTCTAGGAATCTGCACTCTATAGACTATCATTTTTGTTTTTGGAATGTGCTGTTTCAAATTTAAATATTCTCCTTACAGATCTCGTCCGGTCGTCCAAGTGACGGCTGAAGTGAGTTTCGCTGGTGAAAAGTACATATCGCTCACTGATAAGAATTGTTTGCTGCCAAACGGCACCAGCGGCACTTGCGCCAACATCATGTTCTGTCTCACATACAGCGGTGTCAATGTCGACCAACAGATCAGTGAGTTCCTTTTCTTTTATTTCAATATGTTTAATAATAAATGTAACATTAACATCAATAAAAAATACTTGTAATTCAGTTGTAATGTTATATTTATTTAGTATTTTTTTATTAATATTATTTATATTTTCATATTTAATAATATTTCGTAAATTTCTTCATAATTATATTAAGTTAAAATGAAAATATTAGCTTCCTTCAATAATATATTCTAGCAGGGAAATTTTATATTATTTCCAAAAAAAATATGGTGTAAAATAAATTGAGTTAATAAAAAATTAGAAGTGGTTATTTGATTAGGATTATTTTGTTTAATTCCGCTAACATTAGTATGTATGTGATTGCCAACACTTTAAAATTGACTATAACTATTACTACCAAAAGTTCCATAACCTTCCATATTAACCGTCTATCTTCGACTGCCATTTTGTTCGTATTTCACCTTTTCGTGCAATACGTGTTTCACCTCTAAATGAGGCATTTTCAGGCAAATTATTAAATCACTGCTCGGAGCCTATTCAGCTCCCAAACTGTGAAAGTTTGAATAAGAGAAGAGAACACTTAGTTCAGGAAAAATGGGGATTTTTTTTTTGTCATTTTACGTCAATTTCCTTTGTGAAAAATGTTTAATTTCAGTGTTCGAATACTCACTTAAAATTATACTAATAATTTCAAATTCACTTTGTATATTTTAACTCAGATCTCTTAATACGTCATAGTTTAAATTTTCTGGTACATTTGATAAACGTATATGATCTACTTAAGTAAGTTAAGTAAATAGGTTAAGTTTTATTGGTAGTCCTATTCAGTAAGTTTTGAGTCACACTCTGTATTCTTTTTTCCAAGCGGAGGGATATATCTGCTACTTCGGTGAGTGGTTGAAGTAGCGTCTGTTATCAATAAAATTTAAAATTCACCATCACCGTTAAAATTAGTGACTAAATTTATTTAAATTATAACTAGATTATTAAATTTTAGACATTTTTTCAAATAATTTTATATATTTAAGTTTGAAACGTATCTCGAACATTACAAGTTTTAGAGAGGTCCAATTATATTTTTTTATTATTACACAAAATTAAAATTACAAATTTATTTTGTACTCATTTAAATTTTTACTTGTATGTTTACAATTTATATTTTGAAATAAATATTTGTTAATTTGTTGGGATGTGATTAAAAATTTCATAAAAATGTCTAAAATTGAAACTACATGTTTGCTCACCATGGTGCTTTCGATGTTAAAATATCACTATAAAAGTAGAAAAAAAAAAAGAAAAAGTAACTGTTCGTATTATGTTTATTTATTAGTCGAATTTAAAACTAACTTAATATCAAAAGAATATTTAACTATGCAATATTTGATAGTAACACCTAGTTTCAAGTTTGTTTATGACAATTACCAAAAATTACATATATATTTTATGAACACTATAAAATAGCTTCTATTTTGTATTATATATAAGTATATATGAATTTCATAAATTATTTTTTAATTCAAAAATATTTATCTGTACTAATGTCATAAAACTACTTCGTCCACGAATCAGTACATTTCATAATATCATAAGAGTTTTAAAACTAGTCACGTATATAAGGCTACGTAAATCATAAACCATCAATTTACAGTAGAATAAAAACGGGGGGAAAGGGATTGTTAGTAATGGAGACTGAGAATCCCATTGCTAAAAATATACCCAACCAGGTCGACCTCCACGCGGTTCCCCCTGGAAACTATCATGGTTGATTCCTGATGAATTCATCATGATGGGCTAACTGGCCTGTTTTCATTCTCATCTATCAGCCTTCACTGGTGCTCCGCTAGCGTATCCCGTTAGCGCAGGCGGGGTTGCCATACCATTTTTACTCATCAAAAAAAAAAAAAGTAGAATAAAAACACAAAGTAATTATCAAATTAGCTGACTCGTTTTTTTTATCAGTGTTCTTTATGCTTACGCATATAATGTATCTTGACGTATTATTTAATAAATAAAATTAGTGTTTACGCATTAAAAAGATGCATACATTTATAATACAAAATAAATATAGAAGTTATAAAGGAATCACTCGTAACTATTTATTACGCAAAACTGTATGAAAAAGTTAATTTGTTTTTCTCGAAGCATTTGTATGGAGACACTCTATGTATATAATTTAAGTTACCACACTATTAACCCTCGTAATGTCGCTGCAAAAGATTGTCAATTAAATAGTACATTATTATACCAGACTTCGAAGTAACCGTGGAGCTGGACTCGAGGCAGAAGACTACGAAGCGACTGTTCCTGGAAAGCCGAGAGACGAACTATACGACGCACATTCTAGTCACCCAGAAACAACATTCCTGCAGGAACATCACCGCTTACCTTGATGTAAGTTGTTAAAGTTGCTGTATTTCGATCATTTGATTTGCCATTTGCAGTGAGATCAACTTTTTGAAATTTTTATTTTGCATACATATATATTAATGTAAGTTTTTAAATGAGATGGTAATGGAGTGGTAACCCTGCTTGCACTATCGGTATACGTTGGCTGGGCTCCAGTGGAGGATGATAGATGAGGATGAAAGCAGGTCAGTTAGCTCTGAAATAATGAATTAACCACGATGGTTTCCAGGGAGAATCATGTGGCGGGCGATCTGACAGGGTATATTGCTAGCAATAGTCCTGCAAAACCCCGCTACTAGCAATCCCTTTCCCCCCATATTAATGTAGATGGCCAAATCAAATTATAGTTTAAAGAGTATAATTATACCTTCATAGTAAACTGATAAGACACAGTGTTTCACAGAGGGAAATTATTCGTATGACTGTGTTTCGGTTTGAAGGGTGGGATTTGAATTTAAGGGTACAGAGGAATAACACCTGAGTCCTCAGGAATGGCAACGCATGGGGGTATCATGGGTGAAACAGTATAGTCTGCTATGTCCATGGTACTGCTCATGTCTATAGGCGACGGTTACCACTTTCCATCAGGTGGGCCGTCAGCTTGTTTGTCATTCTAAGTTGCATAAAAAAAAAAAAAAAAAAAAAAAAAAAAATAAGGGAAAAGGAATTGCTAATAATGGGAATAAGCTGCCAATTTGGTAATGATATTCCCTATCGCCAGGTCAGGTCGTACATGGTTCCAATAAAAACTTTTGTAGTAAATTTTAAGAGAATTCGTCAAGATGAGCCAATTGTTCTAACTTTATTTTATTAATACCAGAACAATATATCGAATATATATGTCCCCCTGGAAACTATCATGGTTAATGATGAATTCATCATGATGGGCTAACTGGCCTGATATCCGCCAGCATATTCGCATTATCACCCATCCATTAATACCACAAAATATATACTAATATAGGCGTGATGTCTATTCTATTATCATCAATTAAAAAAAAAAACAAAATTATTTTCCATTTATATCAATAGATTATTTCAACAATAATCGGAATCAGAATGCAGAAAAACTTGTTAATAAATATTCTAAACAGACACTAGACCTCTAGACAAGTGACAAACGAATTCGTCGATGGAATCGACATCGCTAGAGAGTTCGTGAGTTGGAATAAGTCATCCGGCGTTGCTATCTCATTCTGTCTCACGGACTCGCTAGCGGTGTCGATTCCATCGACGAATTCGCTTGCCACTTGTCTAGAGGCCCTGGTCGCATTTACGATTAAGGATGAAACAAAATTTCATCTTTAAAGTAACCATCCAAATATTATATTTACAGGAAGAGATACGTGACAAGCTAACTCCGATAGAAGCGAAGATGACCTATCGCCTGATAACGCAGCCGTCCGGTGACATAGTGCCGCCCGTTCTTGACCAGACCGAGAGCATCGTCCACACTGACTCGCTCAACATACAGAAGAACTGCGGCCCCGACAACATTTGTATACCGGACTTGAGGATGTTTGTCACCACGTGAGTAATCATTCAAATTCACACAGAATATCTTAACAGGGAATTCATACTAATAGACTGGAACCTAAATAGTCGGGTACAATGCAGTTTCAGAAGAATTTCGTCCCGCGAACGCTCAAGCTGTGGAACACGCTCCTTGCCGATGTTTTCTCTACGGACTATAGTATGGAGTTCTTCAAAAAAGGGTGTATTAAGGTTTCTTAGGGATCGAAAACGCGCACATGACTTTCTAGGTGCTGTAGGCGTCCATAGACTACAGTGACCGTATACCATCAAACGAACTGTATGTCTATTTGTCAGTTCTGTGATATAAAATAAGTGTTTAAATTATGAGAGTTTTCTATTCGTGAATTTGATAATGTCTACTAAAGAAACATAGGTCAAAAATTTACTTAAAATTTTTAGTGTACATACTATATTAGCTTAATATGGCTTATTAATAAGATTCAAAATTGAGAAATTTTTCCATTTCTTGTTCCTTTAGAAAAAGTGTTCAGTTTCACTGCTAGATAAGTCTTTAAAATGCTAATAATTTCAATTTTATCCTGCATATTCACGAAAGTATTCGTAATTTATAAGTATTACAAGTAAACCTAGTAAGTTTTTTCGCGTAGAATTCGTAAAAACCTATGGAACTTTATAAAACCCCGTGGGAATTTTCAAAAACGTGTCTTTATATCCTAAATACAAAACGTACTTTTTATATGCTAACACGCAGACAAAGCCACAGGAAACTGCTAGTCAGTAGTAATTGTAATAGTTTATAATTTGTTTATCCACAGCCCTGTCGCAAAATACCTTCTCGGTTCTGGCGAGAATATCAACATTGATATCAAAGTGGACAATTCGGGCGAGGACGCGTTTGAAGCCGGTTACTACCTTGGTCTCCCTGCTGGGGTCACGTACGCCAAGATGGAGAGGTTGGACAAGGACAACGCAGACGCACTGCCCATATACTGCTCCATGATGACCACGGCGCCGAGTGCGAACAGGACCTTGAAGTGTGACCTTGGCAATCCACTGGCTAGTGGACAGAAAGTGAGTTACTTGCTGCTCCTTACTGACAACCTGACTTATTTTCAACCGATTTCAAAAAGAAACATATTTGCAATTCGGTGGTATTTTTATGTTTGTTACCTCATTACTTCGTCAGTTATAAATGCTCTTAGCTTTGGAAAATTATTTTTATCTGAAAGAATATACTTAGGAACAGATTGATCCCATAAAAATGTTGTCAAAATCGGTTTAGTAGATTAGTTTCTGAATCAATATAACTTGTTTTGCTACATTTGAAGTCGATTTTTTTTTTCGTAGAACGCAATTTTAATCATTTATCTATTTCTGTTATTAGTTTTTGATAGGTTATCTATATTACGAATTTTCAATTAGGTACCTTTGTACATACTTATTTCATAAAAGAGTCCAGTATTGTTAATGACCAAAAGTTCGTCTTCAGTTTTCCAAAATCTTCGTTAATTGTTAAAGAAGGTTTTTCTAAACATATGTCCTATTTCCGATTCAGGTAAACTTCCGTATAATTCTGGAGGTGGACGCTCGCGTGAGGAAGCTGGTCTTCGACATGGAGACCAATTCGACCAACCCTGAACAGGGCACTAACTACGACAACGTCAAACACATGATCATTGATGTCGTGACTCGAGCTATTCTTTCTAATATTGGGTATGAATTTAAAAGATATTATTTCTTTAAGAGCATACGCAACAAGGATGGCAACGTACTTCTTATCTGTCATTTTCCAAAAACAATTGACTATTTTTCAATGTTTTCGATTGATTATTTAAAAACTGCTCTGTTAGCGAATATAATATATCCTTTTTAAAAAATATTAGCTGTGTAGCTCCAGCATAGAATAGGCTACCTCTTCCCATCTCATGGGTGTCGTAAGGTGCGGCTAAAAGAGGACGAGGGATGGGTGAGCAGCGCCCCTTTTAGTACATCTCCAAAGCCTAACTGCGGTTGCCAATCCGTCTGCCAAGCATGGCAACTACTGGCAAAATCCCCCAAGGGAGGGTTTGGAGGGTTTTACTAGTAGTGAACAATTAAAAGCTGATATGATGACGATGATTTTAATAAAACGCCCTTCTGTATGCTTCTGTATTATTCTAGCAGTAAGTTTCTGTTCTAATTAAGAAGATATAAAAGTCTACGCTTTTTCTTTTTACAGAACATCAGATCCACCTGAACTCCACTACAATGGCTCATTGTACCAATCGCAGGATTTGAAGGACGACACCAAACTCGGACCACAAGTGATACACAAATATAACATCAAGAATGAAGGCCCGTCTACTGTGAACGAGGCAGAAATCATTATCATGTGGCCATACCAGACTCTTGATGGTATGTAGGAACAACAGTTGTTATATATCTGGCGTCTCCATTATTAGTACTTCGAAAGAACGTCAATTTAATCATTTACCAGAGTGTGACTTCGTACAAAAGTCATTTGCTTGGGTACTTCTGTTCTATTCGTGTTTTTACCGTGAAGCACTTGTGTTGCATGGATGTGTTTCGGTTTGAAGGGTGGCATATGGCAATGGATTTACAGGGTTCAGAGGAATAACACCTTACTCTTTAGGAATGAGGATCATTTTTTTAAGCAACTTAGAATGGCAAACAATCTGACGGCCCACCTGATGGAAAATGGTAACTGTCGCCTATAGATATGAGCAGTATCATGGACATAACAGTATGTCATTTCTATTCATTAAAAATTGATTTTTTCTCAAATCAACTATTGCATCATTACAGGAGAGAACCTTATGTATATGCTGGTGCAACCACAGACGGTAGGCAACGTGAAGTGCGACATAGCGAAACATATAAACCCAGAAGAATTGTTCGTACAGACACCCTATGCGTTCTATCTTACCAAAGAGAAAGAAGGTGAGATGCAGTTATTACTTCTTATAATTTGTGACCAAATAGTGGACACTGCTGTAAACCAATATCTTCTTTGCAACTGCAGCGCTGTGTCTCTTATCTTTTCCTTTTTTACCAACTTTTACTCGCTTCCAACGTCCCCCGTTTTGTTTTCCTCAATCCTTTCTTCCACATCATAAGTGGCTGGTAACACCAACAGATGCATTTCCATACATGGGTTGACGTCAAGCAAACGGCTGGATGTAAAATCATAAACCAAAACATTGTGTAATATAAATAAAGACATATTATGCCGACCCCAAATAATTGGGGTGAGAGCAGGAAGGTGATGATTATTTTTAAGTCATATTCTGTTGACCATTAACCTGAGGGCTGGATGACATAACGTATATTGTGTGGCAGCAGTGGATGAGGTTAGGACAGAACTATTAGAAATGATATTAAAAATGATACAAACGTCCAGCTTAGCTTGATGCAGACTGATCAGATAGATAGATTTTCTGTCGTTTATTAATTTAAAAAATATTTGTGAAAATTTTGTAGTCTTTTATATTAATTGGGGGGACCCAATGATATGTAATAAATCACTACATATTTGTATTGTTATTAATGCATTTATTTAATTTTCAGCTATGTTATCTACCGATCTTTATAAGGAGTCTGAAATACTTGGTAGTAGCGGCTATTATGGACAAGGTGAGTTCGATAAACATCACAAAATTGATTGCTACTTCATAACAGAAAAATAGCTTCTTTCTTATGAGATGTATCTATTAATATAATCTTGCATCTTTACAGTGAACTGGGATTATAGTCAGTCTGGTGACAATCAAGCTTCGGTTGGGCAAGGTGGTGGTAGCTTCGTATCAGGGGGACAGTCTACCCATAGGCAGTTCGGTGTTAATCAGGGCTCCGGTGGACAGGTTACCGCTAGCAATGGCCACACTTTCACATTCAACAAGACATGGGGCGAGTCTTATGACCCAGGTTTGACAGAAGACGAACAAGAGCTGGTTAGAAGGAGAATTGCTGCGAAAGTAGCAGCTGGAAGTCAGGCTAGTGATTATGGAAGTCACAGTAGTCAGGGTAGCTATAACCAAGGCGGTTACAGTGGGGGAAGTCATGCCCAAGGCAATTGGCAGGTTGCCGAAGGTGAAGGTTACAATCAGGGTGGGAAGATCGTAAGAGTCAAAAACAGAACAATTACATATGATAAAGACGGAAATATTATATCACAGGTTGAAAGTAGTACTGAATACGGAGATTTGGGACATGAGGGTGAAGCTGGAAGCTCTTTCCATCTGTAAGTATAACTATATAATATTTTTTATGCAACTAAGAATTGTAACCATACTACCTGATAGAAAAGATAATCGTCACAGTGTCATAGACTTTATAGTATTCTTTGTGATGCCCATAGTGTACCTCATGCATTGACATTCCTAGTGTCTATGATTTAATGTCTGACTGCTCTGTGATTTTAATGCCATATTTCACTCTTCATACCGAAACAATCATGCCAGTATAGTTGTTCTGTGGCAGAGACACTAGTGGGACAGAAATACTCAAAGAAATGATTCTTGTGTAAAGTTTCCCTCTGGTAATCTTAATTTTATTGTGTAATTTTAATTTCAAACTATATTTTCAGTTACGGTAACAGAGAAAACAACCAAGGATCTAGTGGGAGCTACAGCCATAACTATGGACAAGGTTACTCTCAAGGATCTGAACATAGTCACGTGCAAGGAGGCAGCGGATTTGCTCAAGGATCTCGCCAATATAATCAGGGCTCCTATAATAGTCGTGGTTCTGGACAAGGGTTCGGTCATAGCTCGTGGGCTACAACTGAAACCGTCAATTCTGATGTCATGAAGGCCGGTTCTTCGACTTACCACAGTAATAGTGGCTTGACTGTCCTTGGTGATGAGGAAGAAGACAATATCGGGGGAATTGGAGCTTATGCAGCTCAGGATTCAAACAACGAGTTTAAATATGGAATCGCTGATGTTACAAATAGTGGGGGTGGTGCAAGCTCTCAAAGTGGGAGTTACAGCAATGGTGGTTATGCTGGCGGCGTTTCATATCAGGGTGGCCATGCTGGCGGTGGCAGTTACCACAGCAGTGGAGGTGCACAAGCGAGCAATAGCGGCGGGTACTATTATTCTTCTTCTTCACAATCAGGCAAGTTTTTAAATAAATTAATTATTTTACAATTATACTATAATTTCTTTTTACAACTAGCTTCCATTCAAAATTTTATATTTTGTTAGATAATAACTATTTTTGCTAGTGCCCTTTTACTACTACAAAAAAAAAGAAAGAAACAAAAAAATATTAGCTGTCACAATACGAAGAACTAGATGGAACAGTGTTAGTACTCTTGTAGAGTGTCGTAAGAGGCGACTAAGAGGTTTAAGGTGGAGAGTAGCAGCGTCCTTCTTAAAACAATACCGAAAGCCAAACTGCAGTTGCCAACCCGCCTGCCAAGCATGGCAACTACTGGCAAAAGCCTCTTTATGGGGAGAGCTATATTCAGCACGGGTCAGTTTACGACTGATACAACTATATGTGATTAATGTATTGAAATTAATCAGTTAAACTTGTGTTAAAACATATATTACTTGTAAAGTAACGTGATTAATTTTGATGCCAACGTTTTCCAGGTGGTCAATCCAGTATGCACGCCGAGAGCAGCTACGGTTCATCAGGCGGCAGGCGAGTATACAGCAGGCGGCGTCGTCAAGATATGGTAACTATTATTTTATATTTTTCTAAATATCTGTTTAAATGTATCAAGGGGAGTTTTAATGTAACATTGCCAGCATAAGTAGGTAATTTTGTTTCTCTTTGTTTCACTATGGACCATCGCAGCTATACCATTACCTTATGGTGTTCAGTTTGGAGGGTGAATATTAGCATTATTTATTGGAGCAATCAATAGGCCATTAATGTAGGTCCTTGGAATAGATGTCATGTAGTAAATTTATACAAAAAAGTCGAATTGTAAAACTTCTTGTTGTGATAATTTAAAAAAAAATTAATGATAGTTTAAGTTCTGGACAATTTGGTGTAATTATAAAAATACTTCTTTCCACAGGTGGATAATCAGTTGAAAGAGGTGTTAGAAAAATGTGAACAGAAATACAAGTGTGCAGTCGTGAGATGCAGGACTGGTGTCCTACTGAAGGATCAGGAGATCTGGCTCGCTCTGAGGTCCAGGATCAATGCTACAGTCTTAAACGAGGTAAGATTAATAGCTTATTTTTTTTTATACAACTTCGAATGGCAAACAAGCTGACGGCCCACCCGATGGAAAGTGGTAACCGTCGCCTATAAACATGAGCAGTACCATGAACATAACAGAGTATACTGTTTCGCTCATGATACCACCCATGTGTTGTCATTCCTGAAGACTCAGGTGTTATACCTCTGTATCCAGTAAATTCACGCCATATCCCACCCTTCAAACCGAAACACAGCCATGCAAACACAACTGCTTCACGGTTGAAACACGAATGGGACAGAGGTACCCAAGCAATCGACTTTTGTACAAAGTCTCCCCCTGGTGAGAAGAATTATTATTATTTATTAATTATATTAGAATAATGTGGTCCCGGCCCAGAATGGAACATCCCTTCGTTTCAAATTTAGTAAGAGGCGACTAAGGAAATTTAATTGTTGAGGATTGAGCAGTGATGCCCCTCTTAAAACCTCAATAAATCTAAACTGTGTTTGCCAATCTATCTGCCAAGCATGGCAACTACTGGTATAAGTCAACAAGACGAGGCGTAAGTTCAGCAGTTGACAGTTAACGAATCTTTGAATAGAATTTATCGTTAAGGAAGGGAAAGAAGTGTATTTAAAGTGGTGCATTTAATTTAGCTGTCCTATTGAGTCTACCTGTCCTATAGGACGAGAAATCAAATATAACTTTTATGAGAATTTAGAACACTTATTTTTTTTTTATTTATTTTACATATTTATAAATCTTTTCTTTATTACAAATATATAATATATTTATAATATGAAATAAAAAAATTAATTTTAATTCTGTAAAATTTTCACTTTTTAGTACGAGTACCATAATATATATTTATTTGCCAGAAATATATATTTTTTTTGCCTTACTCTTTGGATAGTGTATCTTTCTATTATTGGAAGTCGTTAAAAGACCACATGATTTCAAATCATTATTTCATTAAGTTCGTTTTTCGATCTGGACGAAAGAGGAAACAAATATTGGCTATAAACATAAATTGGCTAGGGATTAAGTATTTTGGATTGTACCTTTTTAATCTTTGCCTGGGTTCTCATAACGCAGGGTATCCTGGCTTGGGGACCAGGCGATAGATGTGATTGTGTGCCACTCATTATATTATTATATCAGCCGTTAACTGGCCATTGCTAAACTTAGACCTTCCCCATAAGAGAGGTTTTGCCAGTAGTTGCCACACTTGGCAGACGGGTTGGCAACCACAGTTAGTTTTTAGTAATGTCCCATTCGTGTTTTAACCGTGAAGCAGCTGTGTTTGTGTTTCGGTTTGAAGGGTGGGATATGGCATGAATTTACTGGGTACAGAGGAATAACACCTAAGTCCTCAGGAATGGCAACGCATGGGAGATATCATGGGCGAAATAGTATACTCTGTTATGTACACGGTATTGCTCATGTCTATAGGCGACGATTACCACTTTCTATCAGGTGGGCAGTCAGCTTGTTTGCCATTCTAAGTTGTATAAAAAAAATTTTTTTTGAATAGGACGTTACTTCCCATCGCTCGACCATTGAGTTTTCTTAGTCGCCTTTTACAATACATACGGAAAAGAAAGCCTGGCCTATTCTATGCCGGGACTACACGGCATGTGTGGCACTTATTAATAATTTTAATTAATGTCTCCAGATCTCCAGGGAGCGCCCAGTCAAGCTATCAACGCTAACAGCCGCTCGAGTCACATCACTGCCAACAGTGGGCCGGCCGCAGGACCAGTCGTGGAAGATAGCCGAAGCTAATACTGTGATCACACCGCAGCTGGAAGCGCTTGAAAGCGGTTCCATACCGCTGTGGGTTGTGGTGTTAGCTGCTGTTATTGGCGCTTTACTCCTGCTCTTACTAATCTATGCTTTATATAAGGTAATTAAATTAAACTTAATTTTTAATTGAAATTTAGTTAGCTTTTACCCGCGTCTGATCGGGGAAAAAGTAGTCTATGCTCTCCTCCATCCCGTATAGTACGTATATACCAAGGGTTGCCAGAAGTAGCCGCGTTTGGCAAGTGGTATTTTTTAATAGATGATAATGGAATAGTAACTCCACCTGCGCTATAAGTATACGCTGGCGGAGCACCAGCGAGGAAAGATGGATGACGATGAAAGCAGGTCAGTTAGCCCATCGTGATGAATTCCACTAGAATTAACCACGATGGTTTCCAAGAGAAACCGCGTAGATGTCGATCTGATAAGGTATATTGTTAACAATGGGTCAGTTAGACCCCATTACTAACAATCCCTTTCCCCCCTGGCAGGCGGGTTGACAAAATACCATAAATCATCAGAGAATATTTTTTTACGTGTAAGTGTTTATACATTGGTTTACGCTGACGGGGTACAAGTAAGGGTTGATAAATGAGGATGAAGTTAGGTTTATTAGTCTATCATGACAAATTCCCCAAGAATTAGCTGAAATAGTATTCAACTTTCAGTTTAGATAATGTAGCAGGTCTACCTCGATCTGATAAAAGCTTATTACTGACTATAAAACTGTTACTTTCCATTGCTAAGAATTCCCCGCAGGACTATGGGAATTGTTATCCTCTTTAGCGTTGCTAATCATATAAAAACAATCGTTCCAGTGTGGCTTCTTCAAACGCAACCGCCCCTCGGATCACGCCGAGCGGCAACCACTGAACAACCACGACGAGCACCTCTGATATCCGACCACCGACCTCGGGCTGACGAGCGACACGGGCGGCACCAGCACCGCTAGCGACTCCTCCACGGACGCCGCCAGCGACGTCACCAGCCGCGATTCCACCAGCCTCGACCGGTACTGACGGAACAAAGTACTCGTCTATAGATTCTAGATTGTTCTCCAACACTAACATTTCCAAGTGTTGCAAGTATTAAAATATTCGAATTTCAAAAACACGCATAAATTTATATGGTAGATGATTCAAATGTTGCAAGCAATAAAAATATTCGAATCTCGAAAACATGCAGAGGTTATTTCATATAGTAGATGAATAATGAATTGCTGAATTCATCTCTTAAAATGATACGCACATAATAAATAATCATTGTATTAAAAATCAGCACTGCCCTTATATTGACGAAACTGGAAAATGAATTTGTGCAACCATTTAGTAGTATTGAAATAATAAAATGAATATTCATAGTTTTGTATAACTTCTTGTAATATACCTCTGTCTAAAATATCAACATCGATAGGTATCATAAAAAAGCTAGTTTGTAGTGTAAAAATTTAAAATTTAATGAATGAACGTTTTTTTGTTCGATATAATGTAGGTCTGTTACTGATTTGAGTATTTTAAGTGTTGCAAGTAATAAAAATATTTGAATTTCGAAAACATGAGAGATGTATGGTAATTTTATTATAACAGTGTTTCTAAAACAATGGTATAAATTACTGACTTATTCACTTCAAATATAGAGCAGACAATGGTAATTTTATTAAAAAAAATCAGAATAAGCAAAGGAACAAAGCCGTGCATATAGCCAGATTGGCTATATGTACGTACTATATGTACTTTCAAATACTATAAATTAAGGAATCTATAGATTGTCTTTGTTTAAGTTAAAAATTAACTACATAGCTAATTTTTTGAGGTTGGTGGAATTTACACAATTTTCTAACGGAGATTCTTTTATATTGGATACTTATATTACAAAAACTGACAACTTGCAATTACTAAAAAAAAAAAAAAATCAAATTGTACACAATAAAAAAAAATAGTATAAAGACGTATAAATATTCCAGCTGGTGCGATAGTGCCTTACTCGAAGAAATTAGTGCCTTAAACTTTTTTAGGCATTAAAAAAGTTTAATAGGTAAATTTTTCACGATATTCCCAAGCTGTATATAAAATATTATTTCGTTGTAATATATTACTAGTCACGATATTAAATACAATTATTATTAAACTTGTTGGGTCGCCATACTAGTAAATATTTAAAATAAAAGCGAAAAAGTATATGTGAGAAGGGATAAATCTCAAAGTGTGATACTGTAAAAAGTGTGTCTATTAAATGTATGGAAGTGTAGATTGTCTATGTTACCATAGCGCGCGTCTCCAACTTTTACTTCAATGTGTGTAACCATGTTCAGACATGGTGCTCTGTTTGTGTTTGTGAGGACACGTCTCTAATGGCGATCCGGATAGAGGAGGGTTATACTTCTTGGTCGATATCTTGTAAATATTTTTACTCGCACATTTTTAATTCTTTGAATTTTGGAGGGGCGTGGTATGTTTTTATAGACAATCTATAATTGAGAAATGTGATTTATGTTTAAACTAATTAAGTTTATTTTACTAAATGAGATGACATCTTCACGTGTATTTATATATGAATGTGAAATAAGATATATTTATTAATTTACTATTAATGCTTCAATAGTTTTAACTATAAATTTAATTTAGGAGGCATTGTTGTAATACCTACATGTTTTTGAATAGGTATGTAATGAAGGATTATTTCAAAATAACAGTGGAATTCTAGCTTTGAATTTAAGGTATATATAGGATAGCAATAATGTTTTCAATTGTAGTTTTGTAGTTAATGGACTGTTTTTGTAAGGCCATTCTAATTTATTATATTAAATTAAGTTTTCACCTTCTCGACTTATGTCCGCTTTAATAAATACCCTGTCCTCTAACCTATAGGAAAAAAAGTACGTATGTCCTCTATTGACAGTTTCTAAGTCCTTCCACTACCTTGTCCTCTCTTTTAATGAGTGTTTATTGAATTTGTAGATTATATATATTTTTTTGTTATATTATATTATAAATTAATTGACAGTTATTATATTTAAAAATCGAACAGAACACGGAATTATTTTGATGTGAAATTAGCTAAATTTAAATTATATAAGTAATTAATTATATTAGAATGGCTTTTACTTACATTACATTACATATAGGTAATAAATTACTCAGTATGCCTTCATTAGCAATATGTACAGCAAATTATGTATGTTGTATATACATTTAAAATGTAAGTACATATAAATGAGTATAATTATATGAAAGCGTGCCTTCTGAAACTGCCAGTTACTACTTAATATATTAATTATATTAATAATAATATTTTATAATTCAATTATTATTAATAGAGGATAAATTATTAAAAAAAAAACACATATTTATTGATAGATCTTTGTTCTAATCTTACGGAGGAAACTCCATAAGGTTACAATAGTAAACTTATTAGTATATATAATATATATTTTTTAATTAGTTTTTTTTTTATTCAATTTTTTTTAATATATTATTATGAATACGTAACTATATATAGATTTTAAATTATTCTCTATTAAAAACAATTGAATTAGTTATATATATCTAATAACAGTATATGTAGGTAATATATAATATAATATATATTTTTGTAACATATTTTTTTTCACAGAAAAATATCTTTTTAATGTAAATACACTTGGAGGTTGTAAGTTTATTTTCTAAAAGTTGTACTTAATAATTTTAAGTGGTGTCCTATGTGTTTTTTTTTTATCATTTTCTTATTTTTTTTTTCTTTCTCTTAAATTCTACTTTAAAAAAAATATATTATTGAAAATAGTTATAGTTCTGTGAAAAAAATTTTGTTACAAAAATTATATAAATATATCAAAAAGATTTTTGATAGAAAACCGCTTCTATTTTAGACTAGTGGAGTCGACTAAACCATTAGTTGCCATAATTACGAATAATAGTAGCGTAATGTATTTTGGTTGTTTGTATCGGTAACTCATTTGCATTTACCAAAAATTTTTTTTTTAATAAAAAATTGTTTTTTTTTTATTAATTTAATTTAAACACTTTGTTTTATTTGTTTAATGAATTCCTGATCATTTTAGGTATTTTCTATTTAAATTAAATAACAAAATTTAAAATAATATGCTCACGACTATATTCATAATGGGGTCAAAGGTATTATTTCTAGGAGAATAATTTAAAACTGTTTTCCAAAAAAAAAAACTTACTTTAATTGTGGCAAAACCAGTTATTTTGATTTGGCAACTAAACTACTAAACTGATTTTGATAAAACTTCAATGAGCCCATTCTATAAGTATATCCCTTCAGATAAAAAAAAAAAAATAACTCAGCAAATTGGTTTTCAACTGGCACAATTATGAGGTGACAAACAAAAATCAACCTAATTGAGTACTTCTTACTTTTTCAAATCGGTTGAAAATGTCATGGAAACCTTACTGCGCCATTGGCATACGATAATTGAGTTTTTTTTTTGTTATACAACTTAGAATGGCAAACAAGCTGACGGCCCACCTGATGGAAAGTGGTAACCGTCGCCTATACACATGAGCAGTACCACTGCCATAATAGAGTATACTGTTTCGCCCATGATACTCCCTATGCATTACTATTCCTGAGGAGTCAGGTGTTATTCCTCTGTGCCCTGTAAATTTACGCCATATCCCACCCTTTAAACCGAAACACAGCCATGCAAACACAACTGCTTCACGGTAGAAACACGAATGGGACAGAGGTACCCAAGCAATCGACATTTGTACAAAGTCTCCCTCCACCAATAAGGCCTATTGTGTTGTGACGAATGACTGACGTTCACGTTGATTCCAGGGGGGACCGCGTGGAGGTCGATCTGACAGGGTATATTGGTAACGAAGGTGCAGTTAGTGGTAATTGTTAACTGCTGTTAACGTTGTGGTAAACCTTTTTTTTATGCATTTTAGAATGACAAGCTGACGGCCCACCTGATGGGAAGTGGTAACTGTCACCTATAGACATGAACAGCATGACATAACCTTCATTCTGAGCATGTTTGTCTTCAATGTAACAGGAGGCAAGCTTATCTTCTCTACGAATTATATGGTTTACGTATCCTTCTCTTCTTAGTATCATAAGATAGAATTTTATTCATTATATCGAATGACAAACAACAGAAAGGGGTGTATTTGGCCATATATTGTCAAACCCTATTATTAGGGGGGGAAAGGGATTGTTGGTAATGGAGACTAGAAATCCCATTGCTAGCAATATACCCAACCAGGTCGACCTCCTCGCGGTTCCCCCTGGAAACTATCATGATTAATTCTTCATGATGAATGCTAACTGGCCTGTTTCCATTCTCATCTATCACCCTTCACTGGTGCTCCGCCAGCGTATCCCGTTAGCGCGGGTGGGGTTACCATACCATTTTCATCCAACAAAAAAAAAACCCGATTATTATACATAAAAATATGACTGAGGTAATCAAATGTACAAAGGCGAGCTTAACTCTAAAAGAGTACTCTTTCAGCAACAGTCAAGGAAAGGTACATATAATATATAACATAATATGTAATAACATTATTATAAAAGCCTTTTTTAACTTTAGTTTTCACGTGGGCTGAAAAAAAACCGGTGTATGTAAATTTAATGCAATTATTTATTTATTTATTTTATTTGGGATAACAACAGCTTTTTACAAAATTGAATAGATATTAAATTACATTTACTACATATTAGCCAATTATAGTTACCCACAGCGCAAAACATAAGCATCCGTTAAGCAAATAAAACCATATTTCATAACAACATTAGTATGGTGCATCCGCTACAATGCTCGCACTGTACATATATTGTGCGAACATTTTCAACCGACTTTAAAACGAAATAGGGTTTTACTTTGGTTGTGTTTTTTTTATAAAAAAAAAATACTAAATAAAAAGTAGTATATCCTTTCCAATATTGCAAATGTGAATGTGAGTTTGTTTATTTGTTTGTTACCTTATAACACCTTAACGACTTAACCAATCACTATGAAAAGAGTAGCTGAGTACTGTTTAATAAATTGATTGTAGAATAACCCTAAATAATTTCAGTCCTTTAATCGACAGTACGCTGCTAAGACAACTCCAGACATTTACCCTTAAATTGGGTTAGAAGATAAACTGGCGATTGCCAACTAGCGGTTTAAATTAACTATACAACGATAAGGTCAACAGAAAAAGTAGTTATATTTATTTATTTTATTTTAATTAAAATAATTACCTATTTCAAAAAAAGATGAAACACAATTCGGCTGCCTTTTTTATGTTTGTTACCGCGTAATTTTGCTATTATTAATTGATTTCAATGATTTATTTTTACCTGAATACCAGGAGCTGAGAACTAATTAATTGCCAATTAATGCAACCAGTTAGTACAAATCACATGAGGAACCCAATCTTTATCTTGATTTGAGACCGGAAATCCAAAATAATGTAAATAGGCTTCTTGCAATGGTTTTGTTATAGAAAAACCACGATTTAACTGAACAATTTTCCCACAAACGTAATAAAATCGGTTTGGATGTAGTTTACACACTCTAGATGACATTTTTATATAAAAATAAGACTTATGAATCACACAGTTGTTTACAAAATAGAACGACAAAAGTATTTAAACAATTGCGGGTAGATCAAGAACAAAGACCTCTATATATATATTAGATTGTAACGTGCTACGAAAAATAAAAATATATATTTTTTAACTACAGTCCATTGCCTACATAAATAATATATTTTTCGTTTTATGATCAAAAAAAGTTTTTTTTTTTTTGTAAACTAGTGTAATTAGAGAGTGTTCCAGTGATTTTTTACAAATTTCGGTTTACTCACTTGGGACTATGTTTGTGACAAAAATATTCATTTATATTTATTATGTTACAATATTTTTATGTAGACCATACCAGAAGTTAAGGACTGTAAATCTTGGCTCTCAAACGTCTAATCGAGCGTAACACCACCACGGAAATAATGTGGAGATATCGGCCGCTCTGTCCGCGTCTAATATGGTTTCCGCATATATTTAGACTTGGAAATTATTGTTACATTCAATTCTTTATCATATAGGTGAATTATTATTTTTTAAACATAGTTATAAACATATCACGTGTGACAAATCACAAATGTGATTCTCACTAGCAACGACTTAATGTCACACTCGCTGCTATTTGCTATTGATGAAAGTGAATTATATTTTTTATGATTAAAAACGAACGAATAGAGCGTTTGGATCATTCTATTATCACCGTATAAAAAAAATCATGGTTACAATGAACGGCAACAATAAACACTACTAGTGGCAAACCGTCGCAAGATAAATGGGATTTTCAGATCAACACCAACATATAAATGTAAGGGTGAACACAATTATCCCTGAATACGTAAGGGCGTAACCTCGTTGTTACATCTACCATCATATACATACGTGGGGTGGAACTAACGTCGCCGCGACGCCGGAAAGTGCGGTACGTTATATTTATACATATAAATATAACTGTTAATTAATTTATTTATTAATACTTTATTGTAGACACTAATAATATTTTTTTTATACAACTTAGAATGGCAATCTTGCTGACGGTCCACCTGATGGTAAGTGGTAATCGTCGCCTATAGACATGAGCAGTACCGTGGACATAACAGAGTATACTGTTTCGCCCATGATACACCCCATGCGTTGCCATTCCTGAGGGCTCAGGTGTTATTCCTCTGTACCCAGTAAATTCACGCCATATCCCACCCTTCAAACCGAAACACAGCTGCTTCACGGTTGAAACACGAATGGGACAGAGGTGCCCAAGCAATAGACTTTTGTACAAAGTCTCCCTTTGGTAAAATAATATAATATATACAAAAAATATTATATACCTATAAATACATACAGAAACATGAGAATGGAAGGCAAATGTACAAATAACGTTAATAGCTATCGTTGTGTAATAAATAAATATAATGAGATTGGTAGACACATATATTTCAACAATTAATACGAGATATATTTTAGGCCTAATATTAACTAGCTAAATAACAGTCCTTCCCCAATCCATCCATCCCCCCTAAACCCCCCTTGGTTTTGGTAGTAACTGCCATGTTTGGGGGGGAAAGGGATTGTTAGCAATGGAGTTTGACAGCCCCTTTGCTATATGCCTTATTAGGTCGACCTCCACGTGGTTCCCCCTGGAAACCATCGTGAACAATTCTTGTTGAATTCGTCACGATGGGCTAACTGACCTACTTCACCCTCACCTATCATCCTTCACTGGTGCCCCGCCGGTGTATACCGATAGCGCGGGTGGGGCTACCATTCCATTATCATCCATTAAAAAAACTGCCATGTTTAATAAGTTGGCTATTGCAGTTAGATTTTGTTGGTGTTTTAAGAGGAGCTCTGCTGCCCATTTCTCGACCATTAAGTATCATCAGTTTCCTTTTACAACACCCATCGGAAAGAAAGAGGTAGCCCATTTTATGCCACATAGCGACTTATATACTAAATATTAAACAAAGAATAATACGTGACATTCAGATTGTTTGCTATTCTAAATTCCAAAAAAAAAATATAAGAAAAAATAGGGCAACCCAGCATGTGCAATTAATAAACCGTTTAATTAATTAACAAACTATTTAATTATGTTACCTCTTTTAGATATTTTCCTTTTGTTTTTTTTTATCTATATTCATTTTTTTTTGAGTATTCACCAATATCTGTTGTTATTCGTGTGCTGTAAGTAATGCAAATAAATTATATATCTATCTATCTATCTGTTATCTTCAACTACAATAGATATGATACCATAACTTTCCTATAAACTAATATAAAAGTAAGTGTAGAAAATTAAAGGCATACAAATTACCGCAATTTCCCGCGTTAACGCCGCCGTGTCACAGCACTCGTGTATTCCGCCGTAACCCCATCATTACACTTGCCCTAACAAGATATCCCCAACTGTGCCGCAAACGGGCTCAATTAGCCCACCGCACGTTGGCGAGGATTTGTACACTCCTGTGATGTGATTACGGAAAATGTAAGCCTAACTTCTTTTTGACAATATAACTACTGTGAAATTCAAAATAACAGAGTTAAACTGTGATTATACTAACTAGCTACCCGCATTCAAATTTCCATTAATTTGTTTTAGTAAGAATTAGGCCACATTCAGTTTGGTATCTTTTACTGTATTTCGTTTCATTGACTTCAAAAAAGGAAGGAGAAAGGTATTATTGGTGAAACAGTAACATACAATCGTATATTTTCTATTTTTTTTTTTCTTATTAATCTTACATATAAAAAAAAAACAAATAGGTAAATATTGTTCCATAAAAAAAATCGTCTTCAATATTAGCAAAACTTGTTATTTTAAGAACCAAACTATTTAATCAAATTTTGATAAAATTTCAATAGAAGTAATCTGAAAATCAAATTCATTCAAATGAAAAAAGATTCTGCCAAATAGGTTTATAAATAACAGAATTCTGAGGTTTGTTACCTAATATAAAATAAATACAACCAAATCGAGAACTTTATTTTTTTTATGCAATTTAGAATGACAAACAAGCTGACGGCCCACCTGATGGAAAGTGGTAACCGTCGCCTATAGACTTGAACAGTACCATGGACATAACAGAGTACACTGTTTCGCCCATGATACCCTTCCATGCGTTGCCATTCCAGAGGACTAAGGTGTTATGCTTTTAAGGTCCTGTAAATTGATGATGATAATGATGATGAAACCCGCATCGATATCCATCGCGTGGTTTAGAAGAACCAAGCGGAGAGACAGTCAGACGGGATCGTCGACTTTTTCAATACCAAAATAGTGAAATTACGTCACGAACTATTTATTGAATTGGCCTATATCGCCAATGGCCAATAAATCACAGGGATACGCAGAAGCGGTGCCGTCGCGAAGGGGTACAGCCAGCAAAAACAACGGCTTCACAATAATCATAAAGTTGTCACAAATGGCGCCGCCCGTGACACGGAATGGCAATAAATCATAGCAATATATTGCAAGGAAACTTAGGTTATCATAGAGTGTAATGTGAAATAGTAATTCGACTAGATTTTGCTTAAATAATTTTTTTTTATGCAACTTAGAACGGCAAACAAGCTGACCGCCCACCTGATGGGAAGTGGTAACCGTAATGAATACACCTGGAATTCAGCACGATAGTAGTTTCCAGGGGGGTCACGTGGAGGTCGACCTGACAGGGTAGTCACACACAAGGTAGACAGGGTAACACTCCCATTGCTAGCAATGGGAGTGTTAGTCCACATTACTAACTACCCCTTCCTCCCTATATATGCATGTTAGTGAACACCATATCTACCCCGAAGGAGAAAAAACCTGCATGTATATAGACATATAGGATAGAGAAAATAATCTATATCTGTGTGAGCGTGTTTTTCAGCAAATATATGAATTATAATTATCATTTTTAATAATAATAATAATAAGAGAAAATATCTCGGCCTGGCTCACGAGGTGACCGAAATATGGGAAGTGACGTCCACCGAAATCAATCCAATCGTTCTATTGGTGAACGGTCTTATCTCAACCAGTCTGGTACAACATCTCAGATGGTTGGGATTCCGAGGCGGCTCACTCCCGGGAAAGATGCAGAAGGCGGTGCTCTTAGATACTGCCTGCATTGTACGCCGGTTTCTCTCCCTGGGGCCCTGAACCCCGGCCGACTAGTTTAGTTTGCTACATCCTCTCCTTAAGTTTGATTTTTGACTTATGTGAATTTTCTAGAACTTTAAAAAATAATAACATTACTTTATTATTCAGACTACAATTTGGTCCATTTGGTCCAAAAGGAAAAGCAATTAAACATTTAATTAAAGCTATTCACTCAGATGTGAGCCAGCCGACTAGATCAGCATCTGAATGAAATGCCCAATTATAGACGAGTTATATTTCTCGCCTATTTTTAACTCATATAATATGGGGGAAAGGGATTGTTAGTAATGGAGACTGAGAATCCCATTGCTAGCAATATATCCAACCAGGTCGACCTCGCGGTTCTTCCTGGAAACTATCATGGTTAATTCCTGATGAATTCATCGTGATGGGCTAACTGGCCTGTTTTCATTCTCATCTATCACCCTTCACTGGTGCTCCGCCGGCGTATCCCGTTAGCGCAGGCGAGGTTACCATACCATTTTCACCCAGCAAAAAAAAAGAACTCATATAATATGTATACCAAATTTCATAGAGTTTTGTTTAGCCGTTACGACGTTAACAGGTAACAAACGAACAAACAAACTCATTTTCACATTTATTTTATTATCAGTAAGGATTATCTTACAAACAAATATTGACTAAATCCTCTAAAAATAGAATGCGGATATCCTGTTTTCCACGCAACAATCTCGTTTCCACGTCGTTATACGATGAGATATACTCCAAAATTCAATTCTAACTATTATTGCCATACCATTCTAATGTCAAATATAAAAATAAACCTTAAACTTATCGAGATAAAGTCCAAAATGACAAATCTGAGTGGAAATCTGAAATAAGTAAGCAAACCATTACTGAATTCAGAGGCGATATCATACAGAGGTATTATTAAGAGCTCGTTTGGGATTCCTCTTGTGTTGTGTTCCGGTTAGACTGTGTTTCCATTGTCGCACGACAAATATATCTATACTAATAACGCTTAATCAAACGGAGAAGTTGCTAAATATTAGAATGTCTTGGTATGGTCATGTCATGGGCAGAAATGAAAGCCGTGTTTTAAAGAAAATGCTAAGTATGAAAGTGGATGGATGTAAAGAAAAGAGACGACCGAAGAAAAAGTGGATGGAATGACAGCTAAAAGGGATTTGTGGAAGGTTTCTTTTCGAAAAAAATCGGAAAATGCAAGGCAGACATGGTTTTGTTACAATTTTAATATATTAGTAAGATTTAGTTCTTTTATTTAGAAGAGTTCTTTTATTTCCTTTTGTTCTATAAAAATATTTATAGAATAAAGTTAACAAGTCGATTGCTTGGGTACCTCTGTCCCATTCGTGTTTCAACCGTAAATCAGCTATGTTTGCATGGCTGTGTTTCGGTTTGAAGAGTGGGATATGGCGTGAATTTACTGGGTACAGAGGAATAACATCTGAGTCCTCAGGAATGACAACGCATGGGGTGTATCATGGGCGAAACAGTATACTCTGTTATGTTCATAGTACTGCTCATGTCTATAGGCGACGGTTACCACTTTCCATCAGGTGGACCACCAGCTTGTTTGCCATTCTAAGTAGTATAAAAAAAAAATAGTTCAATACAAATAAAATATAATCATTCGTTCAAAATATATATTCTAATTTTTTCTTTTATGTTTGCACTTCGTTGCTATGCCATTATCTCTCTCTCTCTCTCTCTGTCTTTCTCTTTCTATATATTAAAAACTAGCTTTAAAATGTTACAGAGACTATGAATATAAATAAAATAAAACAGCATAAAATATATAATGTATTTTATTTAAAAAAAATTAAGGTTTACTACCTGCTCTCATCTTATTTTAATGAAGTCTTTTAATGCAACTTCACTTCACTGTATGTGTATTGTATGTAAAAATACATTATAAATTATATACACACGTTTACGAGTATAAACCACGATGAGTTTCACAGAAGAATTTGCTTAATATTGCCAATAATTTTGAATTTTATTATCAGCTAATCTACCCATGATATTTACAAATTTCATTGTTCAATTTCGCGCCTAATATCTAATTCTGGTGCATCACTGCTTAATGTGTGCGAATCGGGATTCGTTATTTGATTTCCTTGGCCTCCAAAATTAGGTTCAGTGCTGAATGGATTTTGTCCAGATACATTTTTCACTGTACTTATTTCTGGATTAACTGGATCATTTCCATTAGACCCTTGGTGCATTGGAATTTGTACAGCTGCATTTCCCTCAGCATGCATATCTTTATTAGTTACACCAACTCCTATATTGAGTCGTGTGTTTAGTGGAATTCCATCAGTTATATTTCTCACAGCATCCACTCCTTGATTTACTGGATCGTCTTCAACATTAGACTCTTGGTTGAATGGAATTTGTCCAGTTACATTCCCCACAGCACTCATACCTTCTTTAACTATACCGACTTCAACATTTGGTCCTTGGTTAAGCAAAATTTGCTCAGCACCCAAATCTTGATTAACAAGACCATCTACCACATGAGGTTCTTGGTTGGCAGGAACTTCTCCAGCTACATTTCCTACAGTGCCTATTCCTTGATTAAATAGATCATCTCCGCCATTGTACCCTTGGCTGGAAGAAATTTGTCCAGCTACAGTTACCGTATCTTGCTTGACTGTAACATATTCAATATGAGAAGCTGGAGTGAATGGAATTTTACTTAGTAGTTTTCCCACAGAGCTCACACGTTGATCATCTAGACTACTTGTAATATTGTGTTCTGAGTTTAATGGGGCCGATGCTTTTTCTATAGTACCTTTACCTTGATCAGTTACGCCATGTTCACCACCGCCCTTGAGTATATGAGTAATACCATCATCAACAGAATGAACTGCATTTTTAAATCCGTGAACAACTTCTGAGATTAATCCTCGACGTTTCGGATGACCAATAACGCCAGAAGGTCTTCGGAATTGATGTTCTGGTGAAGAAATTGGTGACGGATGAATCAAATTTTTTCCACTGTCTAGCACAACTTCAGCTGATTCTTTCACCAAGTCTATTGCGCCCTTTATAATACCACAGTTCCCTTTTGCTATAAGAACGAGTATTGCGGTCGATAATAATAGAGATTTCATTTTTGAATTGTGATAGTCTCGAGGAGTGAGAAACAAATGATAAAATTATATTAGTTATACCACAATAATAACCAGTTTAGTACATTTATCTTTCTACTAACTGCATATTTAATAATGCTTTATAAATTAATTCTTAATGGAGTTTTTATGCGTATCCGAGTTTATTGTGATTTCGGTTATTCACAATTAATTAAATATTAATATCTCTATTAATTAATTCTACCTTACTTTAGCAGTTACTTTGTTCTTTTCAACCGACTTCAAAAAGAAGGTTCTCGATTCGGTTGTATTTTTTTCATGTTTGTTACCTCATAACTCCATCAGTTGGAAAATGATATGGATTTTTTTATCTGAAAGAATATACTTACCCATAGAAATTTTATCAAAATAACAGATTTTGCCACAAATTAAGTCAGTTTTTTTTTTTTATAGAACACAATTTTAAATTAGTGAAATTCAATCAGATTATATCTTCTTTATTTTCTTCTCTACCTAAAAGTTGTCTGGATGGGAATGCTTTACTGATACCACATTTTATTCTTATTGTATAACATTTGTGAAACAAAATTATTAATATTTAATGTTTTTTTTTTTATATATTTTTTAAACAAACAGTCGAAGCCTTTCAGAAGTTAACATATATTATCGCAAGTAAACACTAGTTAATGTAACGAGTTTTTTTTTTTAATGGATGAAAATGGTATGCTAACCCCGCCTGCGCTAAAGGGATACGCTGGCGGAGCACCAGTGAAGGGTGATAGATGAGAATGAAAACAGGCCAGTTAGCCCATCATGATGAATTCATCAGGAATTAACCATGATAGTTTCCAGGGGAAACCGGGAAGAGGGCGACCTGGTTGGGTATATTGCTAGCAATGGGATTCTCAGTCTCCATTACTAACAATCCCTTTCCCCCCAAATGTACCGAGCAGTAAGGATAAATGTCGTACAACACTGGAGACAGTCGCAAATATCGTACGTCGATCTAAAATTCAAGTCAGGTCCGCGGCCGGGCGCGACTGGATCTGATCTTGTTACTGTGTCAATAACAAAATATCCCTTATTGTTTCTGTTCCCGCCACACGGCGCCGCCATATTGTCTAACCGGCGATAGGTTATTGGGCAGTGCTCTTATTAGGGGCTTAATTAGGATGGGTCTTTGTTGAGGCCATCTGTGGCGACCGCTGCTTATCTAATGCTTTCTTAGGGCCAAAATAATATTATGCTCTCTGTATTTGGACGATCACAATTTACTATAAGTATATTATTATGTCCTAGAATATTGTATACATATTGGATGTTTATTTTTCTATTAATTATTCTATAAATAATTTACAAATATTAACTAAATAATAATGAATAATAAATAAGGAGGGGAAAAGATTATTAGTAATGCGGACTACCAGTCCCATTGCTAGTAATATATTCTGTCAGGTCGACCTCCCCGTGGTCCCCCTGGAAACCATCGTGCTGAATTTTAGGTGTGTTCATCACGATGGGCTAACTGACCTGCCTTTTCATCACCTATCCTCCTTCACTGGTGCCCCGTCAGTGTATATCGTTAGTGCAGGCAGGGTTACCATTCCATTATCATCCATTAAAAAAAAAATAACAATAAATAATACCTACCTACATGAAAATAGTAATTGAAAATGTATTTTTTATAAATAAAATATAATAACAACTGACATAAACTTATCAATAATGATCAACGTTAATAAAATAATTATTCTTTTTTTAAATTTTCATGCAACTTAAGTAAATAAAAACAAGAATATAAAATTATAAAAAGGATAATTTTCACTGTTCATTGTATATTTTTATTTATGGTGCAATAAAGAGTTAAATAAATAAATAAATAAATAAAAGAAAATTGTTATTTAATTAGAAATATTTGTGACCCTATTTTGAAACATACAATAGAGTATGACTCACGATAGTTATTATTCGACAATATGCAGTTTGAGTTTCGTATAACTTTCCAAACTGCATACGATCTACAACGACTAGCTAGCTACTCGATCTTAGTTCGGAAATATCTTTGGAAGCTGGCAATATATTACACTCATGGGTTAACAGTAAACTCTGTCATAGTATTATGAAAATTGTAACATAGTATGGCATAGTATATCATTTCTTAATATTATATATTTTGGGTAGATTTATATTTACTTACTAACAAAAATGGATCCAAGTTATCTAAAATGAATAAATTTAAGAAATAAATTATTATTTTGTAATATGTTATGCATTACTTTTATTATCACCATCAGGTTAGTTGTTACCAACCAGTAGTTGCCACGCTTGGCAGGGTTGGCAACTGCAGTTAGGCTTTGGTAAAGTTTTAAAAGGGATACTGTTGCTCAATCCACAACTGTTAAATTGCCTTAGTCGCCTCTTACATAACCTATGGGAAAGGAAAGAATGGGCCATTTTATGCCGGCATGGAATGGGCCATAATTAACTGAATTATGAAGTCTATCTATCTATCCTATTTAAGAGCTACGCTCTTGTCGGTGGAGCTCTTGCCACTCACTACGATTTTCAGCGAGTTTCTTCACCTCTTGATACGACACGACACCAACTCCTTCCTTGATCTGCCTGATGTAACTATGTCTCGGTCTCCCTCTTCCCCTCCTTCCTTCTATCTTACCTTCTATTATAATGTTTATAAGTTCGTCGTGTCGTATCAAGTGTCCCAACATCTTTTCCCTTTCTGTATGTACTCAATAGTTCTTATAATTTGTCTCTTTTCCTTAACTCTAAGCAGGACCTTATCATTAATTCGTTATGAGTTATGGTGTAACAAACATAAAAAAATTACTACTCAAAAATACTTGTAAAAAACAATTACATTGAGGACATCCGTCTATTTGAAGTCGGTTCAAATTAATTTTTTTTTTTATACAACTTAGAATGACAAACAAGCTGACGGCCCACCTGATGGAAAGTGGTAATCGTCGCCTATAGACATGAGCAGTACCATGGACATAACAGAGTATACTGTTTCGCCCATGATACCCCCCATGCGTTGCCATTCCTGACGACTCAGATGTTATTCCTCTGTACCCAGTAAATTCACGGCATATCCCACCCTTCAAACCGAAACACAGCTGCTTTACGGTTGAAACACGAATGGGACAGAGGTACCCAAGCAATCGACTTTTGTACAATGTCTCCCTAGTGTAAACAGGAGGCAGTAGCTATTTTGTAATTTGCATTGCATAATTAAATCACACAACCTCAGAATGTCCAGCAACCAGCAAATAGTAATTTAAATAAATACCCAAACCACATAACAATCTATCGTATCGTATGTACAAGTGTATTTGGATTTAAATTTATATTTGACCGACTACAAAAAAGGAGGTTTTTGAACCGAATTAAGTCGATTGTAATTTTTTTTTATGCAACTTAGAGTGGCAAACAAGCTGACGGCCCGCCTGGATGGAAAGTGGTAGCCGTCGCCTATAGACATGAACAGTACCATATAAGTTTACAGATCTTCAACTAAGCAACTAACCAGTAAAACCACACCGTTTAACGTTTAAGTTTATCCAGGTATCACAAAATAACTATCTTCAATGAAAACAACTTTTTTCTTTAAAACAAAAACCAAGCTCTGGAATGTAACGGTAAAGAAAACCAAGTAAGCACAAACGAAGCGGTTACGAGACGATGGTTCCGTTCATATCTCTTTTATCATCATTCATAATTTCAGCCGGACATTGTCCACTGCTGAACATAAGCCTTTCCCATAAGGGGAGTTTTGCCAGTAGTTGCCACGCTTGGCATGCGATTTGGCAACCGCATTATTCTTTAGTGATGTTTTAGGAGGGACATTGATACCCATTCCTCCACCATAAATCAATAAATAAACCAACCACAGGAGAGAAGGGGTGGCCTATTCTATGCCGGGGCCTACAAGGCGAGGTCTAAGCATAGTCAGTTGGGGGGAAAAGGATTGTTAGTAATGAGGTCTAAAAGCCTCTTTGCTAGCAATATACCCTCTTAGGTCGAACTCCACGCAGAATGATTATATAACCATCATGGTTAATTTTTGTCGAATTCATCATGGTGGGCCAACTGACCTGCTTCATCGTCACCTATCATCCTTCACTGGTGCCCCGTCGATGTATACCTATAGCGCGGTCGGGTGACAAATTCAACAAGAATTGTTCACGATGATTTCCAAGGGGAACCACGTGGGGGTCGACCTAATAGGGCATATTGCTAGCAATGGGGCTGTCAAACTCCATTGCTAACAATCCCTTTCCCCCCTCGAAAAATATATTGTGTTTAAAAATCATTCACCCGTGAAAAACCGGGGCAGAGCATCGAGTAGCTCATTTTTAAATATAAATGTACAAGCAGGACCCTATAAAAAACGTAGATGAAACACTGATGAGATAAAACAACAAAAGTGCTGAATGCAGTGCCTGTTTGAGGTAAATTGAGCCAAGTTCACCTGACTTACACCACGGTAGAATTTAACTCGGTACTAAATTTTATTTTATTTATTTACAAAACACAATATATTGTTGAGGATAGGTATTTTTTTTTTTTATACGACTTAGAATGGCAAACAAGCTGACGGCCCACCTGATGGAAAGTGGTAACCGTCATTTATAGACATGAGCAGTACCATGGACATAACAAAGTATACTGTTTCGCCCATGATACCCCTCATGCGTTGCCATTCCTGAGGAGTCAGGTGTTATTCCTCTGTACCCAGTAAATTCACGCCATATCCCACCCTTCAAACCGAAACACAGCCATTCAAACACAACTGCTTCACGGTAGAAACACGAATGGGACAGAGGTACCCAAGCAATCGACTTTTGTACAAAGTCGATTGCTTGGGTACCTCCCTCTGGTAATACCTACCTCTGGTACATAATAACATTAGGAATTTAAATTAGATTTAAGTCAATTTAAGATTATATTAATTAGTTAATTAAATAAGTTTTTATTTACATTTTTTTTTCTTATATTACTGAAATGGCAAACAAACATACGGCTCACCTGATGATAATCGTTCACCGTAACCTATGAATGCCTGCAATACCAGGGGTATTACGCGAGCATTATCAATCCTGTAAAAACCTCTTTACCTCTTTTTTAAAGAACCTCATGCTGGTAATCTCTTAGAAAAAACTCGATAGGGAGCTCATTTCATAACGTTTTTTTTATACAATTTATAATGGCAAACAATATAACCAATTATTTTTAATTATACACATGTATACATACTAATATATACCAATTCCCCCCAGCCTCTGTATGTATTTGAATCTAACTACAAGGCGATTCATATATTTTCACATATCTATACATATAGAGGAATAACACCTGAGTCCTCAGAAATGGCAACACATTGGTATCATGGGCGAAACAGTATAATCTGTTATGTCCATAGTACTGCTCATGTCTATAGGCGACGGTTGCATCTTTCAATCAGGTGGGCCGTCAGCTTGTTTGCCAATTTTAATTTGCATAAAAAAAAAAAACAATCAAAAAAACATTACACTCCTCCCTGTAACAGTGGGCTAAAAAGGCATTCAAGGAAAAATCTGTCAACAAATCGTAAATTTGACGACGTCCGTAGAATATGTACGAGCTATTCGTTCCAACATGCCTTTCATAAAGATATAAAGATCCCTTTATCCGTATTTACAGAGGTCGCGGCGACCGAGCCCGGATAATACGTATGGTTCTTACCCGACTATTATGTTATAACGCGACGATAAAATGAGGTTAACGTTAAATTAGTGTTATATTGTACCTACTGCAATAAAAACAATATATTTTACCGCTTTGTTATGTTGTTGATTTTATTTACTACTCTTTTCTCGCCTTCAAGAAAGAGACTTTTTTTGTTTTCATATTTATATTTATTTAAAATATACATATACCTCCTAACAATCCCTTTGGCCCTGATGACAGGGCCAAAGGGATTGTTAGGAGGTCAAATAATCTATTTGACCAGTGACAAATAAATGAGTTTTTGCCTCACGTTCTACTGATAAACGTCTATACTGGGAGGGAAGATATTGTTAGTAATGCGAACTACCAGTCTTTGCATCATTCAGTTCGCCATTATACACGCCCTGTGTGTTTTTGTTTGTGTGTTTTCATAAACGCCCTGCGTCATCTCTTACGGCCGGTAATCGGTCGTCCCTCGAACTGGAGACCGGTAGACAGCAGAGGTCGCCAGTTTGGGGGCCGACCACATACTCTTTTTTCGTTGCAGTATCCGGCCGTAATGCTCCTCAAATATTGCATCTAAATTTCGTCCACCATGTACCCTCTTGTATAGGCATTCCGTCACCCGTATCCAATAGCGAGGACGGGATGCCTTAAATACTGCACCGCAAAACATTAAAAAAAAAAAAAAAAAACTACCAGTCTCATTGCTAGCAAAGTCTTACTCAAAGTTTTTGCTCTTTTACCTTTAATTGAAAATAATCATAAATAATAATATACAAAAAATCATTTATATATAAGTATATTTTTCGAAATTATCATAATCATTTAGTATCTGGTATCCGACAACTGTCTAAGTAGCTGGATATCTGTTTCATTTCTACTAAATATGCTTAGAATATTACTGCACGGCTGTGTTTCAGTTTGAACGGTGGGATATGGCGTGAATTTACTGGGTACAGAGGAATAACACCTGAGTCCTCGGGAATGGCAACGCATGGGAGTATCATTGGCGAAACAGTATACTCTGCTATGTCCATGCTACTGCTCATAACTTTAGGCGACGGTTACCACTTTCCATAAGGAGGGCCGTCAGCTTGTTTGCCATTCTAAGTAGTATATAAAAAAAAACCACTGCGTTAGGATTCATTGAAGTAGAAAAAGTGTTATCACAACAGATAACAGATCGGGCAGTACAGAATAAGTGAATAAAAGAAATAAAACACAAATATTTTTTATAAAAGTAAACCTAATTATAAGCATTCGAATAGTATTTTTTTTAATCTACCACGTACCGCCTAGTTCAGATGAGAACGGCCAAGAAACATCCGTTGCTTTTTGCAAATAAAAGTTAAATTTACAACAAAAATGCGAATGGACGATGTTGATGTATGTATATAAATAAATAGTCTGTTATAAGTGGAAGCTTTATAGGTGCCGCCATAGAATAGGCCACCCCTTCCTTTTCCGTGGGTGTCGTAAGAGGCGACTAAGGGAGCTTATGGTGGAGAGATAGGCAGCAAAAGCCAAACTTTGGTTGCCAATCCGCCTGCAAAGCGTGGCACTACTAGCATAACCCCCCTCCCCCACCTTCTTATGGGATAGGCTATGTTCAGCAGTGGACAGTTAACGATTGATACGATACGAAACTACTTTTGTTGTAAAATATTATATAGAAAACACTTTCCCATTATTGGGGAAAATTACTAACTGAACTCGGTTAATATTTAAATCTAAAAATCTCGAATCTCAATCCCAACCGTTGTTTATCTAAATAAAGAACATACCAAATAGACGCTCAGCTTTACGAGTGGTCGTGGGAGAAACGGAACGGCGATATAAAGTGCAATAAAATAAATTGGACAAGCGGTGAAGGCTCTAGACGGCGTTATGTTCATGTCCATTCACCCCGGCCCGTCTCTGAATCGAGTATTACTCTGAACACAGATTATCTTGAGATAATGTCAATTTATAAAATGTTTCAAGAGCTCGCTGAATGCGGGTCGTTTAAAATCACTTTGTGGTGAAATGTCCACCGCATTTCTCCTTCGTTTTCTTATTCAAATATGTATTCAAATATATGCTATAAGTGTATATACCTGTTTTGCAAGACAATTACATATATATACTAGCTGACCCCGTAAACGTTGTTTTACCATTTATTGCGAAATATAAAAATCGCAATTAATATACAGGGGTTGATCTTAAAACGATGAAAATTTAAAGTTGTATGTATTTTTCAATGCTAATATATAATAAAATAAAAATAAAAAAAATTGTCAGAAAAATAAAAAAAAAATTATCGTTGACGGGTATGAAAAATAGATGTTGGCCAATTCTCAGACCTACCCAATATGCACACAAAATATCATAAATATCGGTAAAGCCGTTTCGGAGGAGTTTGGTAACAAACACCTTTGAAACGGCTTTATATATATATATATAACATTTAAATAATTTATATAAAATTAAAATGAATTTTATAATGATAACAATTTATTTGCTCCAAATGAGGTTAGTATAAATGGTATTAAATCAAAACAGTGTATTTAGCTTTATGCATGCAAATTTTGTCTCATTTGTCAAATGAAAAATTGATTTAAATTCTTCTCCTTGAAATTGTAGATTCCTAGCTGCATTCCACAAATTTGCCATACAAATCAGATCAGTCATTCAGGTGTGAAAACATCAAAAACAAATATCCAAATATCTTTAAAGTTACGAATTTTACAATGCCTAACAATTTCCTGCGTACACTGATGCAACTCTGTTTCCTTTTCTACAATATTTTTTTAGGACATGATAAAGAAAAATAACCCTGTTTGTGTCTCGATGAGCCAACTAACTTGCTTTAATCCTTGAAAAAGATAAACAGTGATTCGTAATGATGCTTATCTTTAATAATTACTTTAATTCCCTTTGTTTTTATTTTAAAATAATTGAAAATGGCCGCCATATTTAATAAGACATTCATATTAATTTACAACCTTAGATTATATAAATATATTTATTAATGTTCTATATACCTATACAAATAATGCATTTTAAATACATACATAAACTGTGTATTCTTAAGTAAATAGTTTGAATTGAATTGAATTAACGTATGTATATTTAATTATTTAATAAACAAAATGAGTTTTTGTGCATTGAAAAGGTGCAGAATTTATAAGACAAAATAAATATAGAAGTTAGAAAGGAAACACGCATACTTATTTATCACGCAAAATTGTATGAAAAAGTTGACCCACTTTTCTCGAAGCATTTGTATGGAGGCACTCTGTCTATATAACCAATGCACACAAATGTTTACACGTATTTATATAACACTAGAAGAATTAGTTCCAAATTCAAAATTGAAAAAAAGTCTGGGATATTTTTAATCTAATTACCCGCAAATCTAAAACAATAGCGCCTTTTGTTTATTCATCTATTTATTTATAAAAAAACACACCAACAATATGGTCACAACAATTAAGCAGACAATATACAATGTTATAAATTAGTAAAAAGTGAAAAATTACTATTCAAAAATGCTTAAATCTAAGTTTACCTGAACAATAACATCTCACTCGTCCCTACCAAGCTTAAGGCCATATGAACACATCAATTAAAGGTGTATTTAAAAAAAAAATTGTCAAATTGATTTAGCCAAATGTCAATTTAGATGACTATATTGGATGGCTTTTGGCCACAACAGTATATCAGTGTTCTGCTCTTTTGAGGCTGAGTTGTGACCATTTTCTGTTACTGTGGCACTCTCACAAAACAAAAAAATATGTTACTTATTTTATGTATTTTCCTTTTTTTTTTGTATATGTATTTTTTATTAGTTTTTTTTTTTTTTATTTTCGTATGTATTTATATTCGTTATTTGTGTGCTGTTAGTAATACAAATATATCTATCAATGGCTATTTTATCACGTTTTTGACTTTAATTTTAATATTAAGAGAGGAACTGGCTGAAAACCAGCGCTGTGCAGCTGTATTACATTGCAATACGACACTCACAGCATCAGCTGAGCCAGTCCCTTTTGCCAAAAATGAGACACTTTTTATATATGTAATATTTTTGTAGTTTTTTTTTGTAATTGTCTTTTTCTGGCAATAAATATTTTCTGTTCTATTCTATCTATATAATCTGACCTACTTATTCATAAAAATTTCAAAAAACTTATAAATCTATTTAATCTAATGAACTTGTCTCTTTTTATTTCAGTAAATTCCTAAATTCTCAATTATAAAATGAGAAAACAGTTCTATTATTAAAATAAAAAATTTCACCTTAAAATACATTTGTAGGTTTTAGTTTTTTTTTATGAATTTTTTTTTTTTATACAACTTAGACTGGCAAACAAGCTGACGGCCCACCTGATGGAAAGTAGTAACCGTCGCCTATAGACATGAGCAGTACCATGGACATAACAGAGTATAGAGTACAGAGTAGAGTACTGTTTAGCCCATGATACCCCCTATGTGTTGCCATTCCTGAGGACTGGTGTTATTCCTCTGTACCCTGTAAATTCACGCCATATCCCACCCTTCAAACCGAAACACAGCCATGTAGACACAACTGCTTCACGGTTGAAACACGAATGGGAATATATATATACTATATATATATATATGAATATAGGCATGAATTAGACTATAGTATACAAAATCAAGTGATATAAACACCAACAAATAAGTCAAATGTAATGTAGGAACTAGGGAATAATGTATGACTGTACAAAAATACAGGGGTTGCCATGATGAATGTGTTCAGAGGCCAGATGCGTGGAAATTAATCTTCTTTTATTACAACACTCAAACTATAATATAGTATTTGTATCATCTCTTATATATGAATGTACTCTGTGATTTATAGCAAAGATGTGAACATACGTCTTTCGGTAGGGGGCGGATTAACACGTTTCGGAATAGTAATTCTTGCGTAATCCGTCCGCGAGGGCCAATGTGGATTTCAGTGCTGAAATAATTATTATAAACTCTTATGACTGGAATGTAAGTGGGAAGGGTGTTGGAAAATGTGTTATCACTAATTGTTTATATAAAACCTTTTTATAATTGTGTAGGTTAAATTAGTTTGTTGGGGGAAAGGGATTGCTAGTAATGGGGTCAAATTTATTTGCCCTATTTCTAGCAATATACCCTGTCAGGTCGACCTCCACGTGGTTCCCCCTGGAAAGCATCGTCACTAATTCTAGTTTAATTCGTCAGGATGGGCTAACTGACCTACTTTCATCTTCATCTGTCATCCCTCACTGGTGCCCCACCAGTGTATACCAATAGCGCAGACGGGGTTACCATACCATAATCACCCATTAAAAAAAAATTAGTTTGTCATTTTTAGTTTTAATTAAAAAGATATTGACAATACATTTTGACAGATATATATCTGTCAAATGAAAATTTATTTTATCAGGAATCCGTAATTTTATTAATTCTTATTAATTCCCCATTCTTCCATCATTATAATTACCAAGGGAATTGTTAGTAATGGAAAGTAATGTTCCCATTGCTAGCAATATACCCCGAACCGGATTATTTCATGGATGGATTTTTTAATGGATCATAATGGAATGTTAACCCCGCCTACGCTATCGGTATGCGCTAGCAGTATACGCTAGCAGCTGTGAGGGATGATAGGTGAAAATGGAAAGGCGGGTCAGTTAGCCCATCGTGATACGTAATATACCAGGATTACAACAAATTGGTTTCTAGTGGAAACTGTGGAGAGATCGACTTACTAACAATATAGCAATGGGACTAGTAGTCTATATTACTAATTAATCCCTTCCAACTCCCCTATCAGGTACATATCTCCGCGCGATCCCCCTGGAAACCATTTCGTGATGAATTAACCGAACTCATACCATAATTATGGGTTGACTGACCTAACCGGAAGGAAAGGGGGAAAGGAATTGTAAGTAATGGGCTCAAATAGCCCCATTACTAGCAATATACCCTGTCAGGTCAACCTCCACGTGGTTCCTCCTGGAAACCATCGTAACAATTCTTGTTGAATTCATCACGATGACCTATACTGTTTCGTTCATGATACCTCCCATGTTATTGCCATTCCTGAGGACTCAGGTGTTATTCCTCTGTACCCAGTAAATTCACACCATATCCCACCCTTCAAACCGAAACACAGCCATGCAAACACAACTGCTTCACGGTTGAAACACGAATGAGACAGAGGTACCTAAGCAATCGACTTTTGTACAAAGTCTTCCTCTCTATTTACCATTTTTTCAAAACCATTTTCGTTCCGGTGGTGAATGTGCGCACTTCTTCCATCGATGTTACCTTCGGTGATGTGAAAAGGCTTTTTTCAGTAATTGGTGCACAAAGCTTCGAGATCGACTCCTCTTTCGACTTGAATACATTTTTGATAAGTGCTCACACGCTGTCGGCGGTGGTTGTCCATTGTGTAACGGGAATTGTTATAAAATGAAACCCTACTAGCTTAGACTCTATTGAGTCGTAAAGTATTATAATTTACTTTCCAAGTTTAAATTGATTAGTGCGTTCTAAGTTTAAATTTATTATTTATAATTTTTTTTTTAAAAAGTTACAGCTTAGTTTTTTGCCTACTCTTCTTGGCTAGAATTGTTTTCTTGTGTGTTAATTAACTACTACTGGATAATTAACTGTTAAAAAATGCTTTATTTTATACGTTTACTTGAATAAAAATATTTCTTTTTTTCTTTCTGAAGATAGTATTATTTTGTTAAGTTTAACCCGCGGCCTCGTCCGCGTGATCGTAATAAATATTAGACTATGTCCTTTTCTAATATATATTGTATAGTAGGTGTGGTACGACGATTAATTGAAACTAGGTACAGTTTGTATGGGAAAATAAAAAATGGGATTTTTATAATATTATATATACTTTTTTTATAAGAATCTTCTTTGGGCATCATGGTCCGGTCGATCTCGGTTTTTTCCACTTAGCAACTCATTTAGTAATTCTACTTGATAAACAGTAAAAACAATATTATAAAAAATACCCAATACAAACAGGGAAACGATACTACCAGAGGGAGACTTTGTACAAAAGTCGTTTACTTGGCTACCTCTGTCCCATTCGTGTTTCTATCGTGAAGCAGTTCTGTTTGCATGGTTGTGTTTCGGTTTGAACGGTGGGATATGGCAGTGAATTTACTGGGTACAGAGGAATAACACCTGAGTCCTCAGGAATGGCAACGCATAGGGGTATCATGTGCGAAACAGTATACTCTGTTATGTCTATGGTACTGCTCATGTAGACGACGGTTACCACTTTCCATCAGGTGGGCCGTTAGCTTGTTTCCCATTCTAAGTTGCATAAAAAAAAGTGAATTGTAAAGTACTCTTTAAAATATTTTTGTGAAGGGCAAATGAAGAAAAATAAGTATAATGTTTCGTCTTTGACTTCAAGACTTATTCTTACTTCGTCTATCATAGACGCCCAGGCAATGATATCGCGTGACATACACACAAACAAACACGAAAGCGAGAATTCACTTAAATAATTATTTTATATTTAATTATTTATTATTTAAGTAAATTCTCAATTCGCTTCCGGATTAGTTAATTCGAATTTGATGTAATTCATTATACCAAGAAACCTGATAAAGATGCTAAACTATTTTTAATAAACCTCTAAGGCAATATGTAGCGAACGAAGTCACAGTGAAATACTAGTCAACGTGCTACGAGTGTATTGGACAAAGTTTACGCGCGCTATGCCCCATCGCTCCCCCGGAGTGCCTTGATTTACGATTTGGTTGAAAAACGGCTCTCTTTATTTGCATTTGCCTCAAAGGCTGCCTCGCTCCAGATTTGAGAGTCCTGCAAACCAAATATAAGAATATTCCCGACGTTTCTGTACAAGCGGGCGCCATATTGGAAAGCTATTTCTGGTTTATATATTAACTTAGATCCGTGGAGTTGCGACCGTCTTCTCTGTGCATCGAATTCGTTGTACTGCAATTTAAAGTAAATATCATTTTTAAATGTTTATTTTGTTTATTTAAACTTTAATGCATAGTAAAATTCTATGTGGATATGGCGGACTTAACACCGGACGGTGTTCTCTACCAGTCGACCATTGGGCGAACAGAGAAATAAATAGGCGGTGCATTATTGAATAGAGTAATAAAGCAATACTTGATATATTTAATAAAGCAATATTTTATATATTTATATAAATATACCCAAACTCTTTTATATAACGTGAAATGATAAGAAAAACTAAAGACCCATCTAAAATAATGTACTTAGTAACTGTAGATATACCGTGTGGTCCCGGCATAGAGTGGACCGCACTTCCTTTCCAATAGGTCATAAGAGGCGACCAAGATAACTTAAAGGTAGAGGGAAGGGCAGCGGCGTCCCTCTTAAAACATCACCAAAGCCTAACTGCGGTTGCCAGTCCACGTGCCAAGGGTGGCAACTACTGGCACCCACTGCCCTTAAAGGGGAAAGCTATGTCCAGTTAACGGCTGATATATTAATAAATAACGAACATAAATTCACGATAGACCAGAGAGAGGCTTTATATAATAGTCGTTTGCTTGGATACCTCTGTCCCATTCGTGTTTCTACCGTGAAGCAGTTGTGTTTGCATGGCTGTGTTTCGGTTTGAAGGGTGAGATATAGCAGTGAATTTACAGGGTACAGAAGAATAACACCTGAGTACACAGGAATGGCAACGCATAGGGGACATCATGGGCGAAACAGTATACTCTGTTATGTCCATGGTACTGCTCATGTCTATAGGCGACGGTTACCACTTTCCATCAGGTGGACCGTTAGCTTGTTTGCCATTCTAGGTTGGATAAAATATATATATATATATATAGATAGTTTACATACTAATATTAAAATGATACAAAATTCTTGCAAAAATATAAATTCAATATATAAAGAATACAATTCAATAATAAAAAATGGACTGTCCATTATAATTCATTTTGATGTTTAAATTATATACATAGCTTGACTCCATACAAATGCTTCCCTAAAAACAGATCGACTTTTTTATTCTTGTATGCGTAAATCGAATTACCAATACGTACAGTTAATAAATACTAAGCATGTAGGAGAAATTGATATTGTAAGGTTAAATTGAAAAATAAAAATGATTAAAAAAATATATTTAAAAGAACAAGATAAACAGTGCATAATGATTCGTAATGTTACTTATGATTACTAAATACTTTGATTTACATCTGAGTATAGACATAAATTATATTTTCATTTTTAAATAATTAACAATTGCTACCGTTTTAATTATTACATGTATATTCATTTATAAGCAACAAAAAATTCAAATTAAAAAGATCGAGATGATGTGGGAAATTTTTAATTCAATTACTGGCAACACTAAATAATAGCTCGTTTTTTTCTTAAAAAGAAAATGTTGTCAGCCAAACGTTAAATTAGTTGACTAAATTCCAGACAAATTATCTTTTTGAAGACTAGGCAGCATGGCCTCCGACCTTAGCCTGTTCCAAACGGAACAAACGTACTAAAAAAAAAAAAAAAATTAGTTGACTAAGCTTTGTCACGTTTTTGATGCTCGATGTTTTATTTATGCAATGTAAGGAGGTTAATAAACAAAATAGGTTCATGAAAGGTATGTTATATGTTTTTATGAATCCCTTAGATCTACACATTCTTTTTAAAGACAATAAGCGACTACAGTAAATATGTAATTAAAATGGCGGGAACTATTTAGCCTAAATATTTATTTATTATATATATTATGGAAATGTTGTTATAAATATTCTGCTATAGCTTTTTGTTATGGTTTTTATCTAATTTTAATCTAAATATTTTTATCCAAACATATAAAAAACTAAAGAGTCACAGCGCATAAAAGAAGTGAAAAATCTAGAAAGTGGATCGCTCCAATAAACCCACAAGTCTGGCGCGGACAGACTAATTTGAATTCGACGGTAATGGAGTGGAAGTAAGTAAAAGAAGTTTTTTTTTTTAAGTTGATATCATATTAAACAAAGAGCTGTTGCAACTTTTTTTGGCAATTGTCGAATGAGACATGGCCGTCAATTGAGGGATTTAAAACATGCAATTTTCAACCGACTTCAGAAAGAACGAGGTCTCAATTCGGTTGTATTTTTTTTTTTGTTTTCTTATCTCATAACTCAGTTGTAAACCGATTAGATTTTGTTTTATTAAAAAGGATACAAATTATTTTATTTATTTAATTCTTTATAGCACCGATAACATAAAAATAAACAATAACATACACTAGACATTTTGCAAAAATCACCATTATGAGCAATTTTTCGATTTTTATTTTTTCAAAAAAAAAAATATCTTACAATCATTATTTTTTCGATGAAAGAGATTAATTTTTTAAGAAATATAAAAAAAAATTTTTACAAATTTTCTCGATTTTTTTGAACTGCTGTCTTACCGCCGGCATTAGTATTACCTAAAACGTACCACGAAAAAAATTCATAGTCATGTCTGAAAACTAGAGCTAAAACTTGGAGCTACAATTTGCTTTTTTCCATTTGCTGTACCATCATTTTCCTTCCAGTTACAGCTCGTTGAAAATGACTCAAAAATTTGGAATTTTTTTGTACATCCCTTAATTTTTGTGACTAGTGTATAAACAATTCAAGTGAAATACAATAGCATAAAGTACAGATTAAAATATACACATAAAGATACAAAATACGGTCGTCTCGCCAGAGCAATTTCTTACAGACAAACTTATAGATTGGTCCCACAAAATTTTTATCAAATTCGATTGAGTAGTTTAATTTTTAAATCGAAATAACTGATTTTGCCAGAGTTAAAGTAGATTTTTTTTAGCAATTCAATCTTAACAACAGGAGGAAGGGATTGTTAGTAATGGGGAGGTTAGTCCCCATTGCTATCAATAAATAATAAATCAGGTCGACCTCCACGCGGTTCCCTCTGGAAACTATCGTGACTAATTTATCGTTGAATTCGTCACGATAACTGACCTGCATTTTGATCCTCACACACTGAGACACCGCCAGTGTATACGACGCGCACCTATTTAAAAAAATTTTACAACAGTAGTTGGTTTGCGTGGATTCTGGCTCACACGGCGGCGGCCTCCCAAAAAAGCTCATTTGACGAGACTCGTTCCTAGTTGGTTAAGTTAACCTTAACGGACTCAGTGGACATTATTGTTATATTAAGAATTTATCTAGATTGGTTAGTAAACAAATTAATAGTAGACATGTTGCAGTACACGTGTGTGATGGTTGTCTGATGCATTTTTCCGAGATAGAACGTTTAAAAAACCATAAAAAAAAAAATGAATGTACACATCGTCTCGTTGAACTCCCAAGTAATAATAAAACGAAAAAAGACTGGTTTGGTCGTGAAATTTCTAGCAATAAATTATTTTTTGATAAATATCAAAGAAAACTGAAATTACCGTTTGTAATTTACGCTGACATTGAGGCTTTCTTAAAACGTATAGATTCATGTAGTCCAAATCCCTCTAACTCGTATACAGCGAATGTGCAATGTCACGAAATATACAGTTTTGTTACATAAAATGTTCTTTTGATGATAATCTTTCAGGATACAAAACATGGTTTGCGCGGATTCTGGTTCACTATAGCTGAGTATTTAGGTATCCGGTATCTGAGTGTCTAGGTGTCCGAGAATCTAAGTGTCTAGTCTCTGAGTGTCTAAGTGTCCGAGTATCTGAGTGTTTAGGTGTCCGAGTATCTGAGTGTCCAGTGTCTGAGTGTCTAGTGTCAGTGTGTCTAGTATTTTAGTGTCTAGAGACTGTGTCTGAGTATCTAGTGTGTGACTGACTAGTGTTTGAGTGTCTAGTATCAGAGTGTAGACACTAGAGACTGTGTATCTGAGTGTCTAGTGTCTGAATGTCTAGTGTCAGTGTGTCTGAGTGACATTAGACAATCAGTCACTCAGAGACACTCATACACTAGACACTAAAACACTAGACACTCAGACACTATACAATCAGACACTAGACATTCAGACACTAAACAATCATACACTAGACACTAGACACACACAGACACCAGACACTTAGACACTAAATTATCATACACTAGACACTCAGAAACTATACACACAGACACCAGACACTCAGACATTAGACACTCAGACACTAGACACTCAGACACTAGACACTCAGACACTAGACACCAGACACTCAGACACTAGACACTCAGACACTCAGACACTAGACACTAGACACTAGTTAGACATTAGACACTAGACACTCACCCACTTGTCCCTACACACTCAGACACTATATACTTGTCACTAGACACCAGACACTCAGGCACTCAGAAACTCAGACACTCAGACACTCAGACACTAGACACTAGACACTAGACAGCAGACACTCATACACTCAGACACTCAGACACCAGACACTCAGACACTAGACACTCAGACACTAGACACTAGACACTAGACACTAGACACTAGACACTAGACACTAGACACCAGACACCAAACACTAGACACTCAGACATTAGACACTCAGACACTAGACACTCAGGCACTAAACACCACACTCTGACTTGTATTATGTAGTTAGATTATTATAATAAAGAGATTAATGCCAAATCAATTCATTGAACTCTCATTCTCTTCGATTCATATTCGTGTGCTCATAAAGTACTCAAACTCAGTAAGTATTGTATTGTATTTCAACAAACTCGCTACCATAGACACGGCGTTAATTGGAACAGAGAATTAATGAATGGTACTATAGAGTAAGGGTAGCGGCAGAATGTTTGGATCCACCATTAATCACAGCTAAACAATCTGAGATCAGGTCTGTAGCTCTTAGCGGATGGACGGACGGGCCGACTGTGAAATATTGTCTTTCTAAAATACAGTTGCAAATCTTTTCACGATTTAAAATTGGCTAGCTGTTTGCTATTTAAAGATGGATCTCTTTAAATTAAATTAATGGCATTCGACCATTTCTACACACTACATTTTTTTATACCGCCAAAACGGCAAACAAGCTTACGGCCCACCTTATGAGTGTATTATCTACCAACTTTATCATTTTTTATATATTTATTATTAAAATCAACAGCTAGAAAATTGCATAATAAAAAAAAACATTAAAGATAAAAAGCTTATTACAGGTTTTTGCAATTAAAAACAAGATTTAACTAATGCATATAACAACGCTAATACTTACAATCAACTAAATTAAACTTAGAATAACAATATTTTATTAGTACAAACATTATAGGTAGGCAGTTATGCAAAATAAAAAGTTGAAATCACACGCTCAAAGATGAACCATTTATTAACTTTTTTTTTTATACAACTTAGAATGGCAAACAAGTTGACGGCCCACCTGATCAAAAATGGTAACCGTCGCCTATAGACATGAGCAATACCATAGACATAACAGAGTAAACTCTTTCACACATGATACCCCCCCCCCATGCGTTGCCATTCCTGAGGACTCAGGTGTTATTTCTCTGTACCCTGTAAACCCTAAAACTATAAATATACTTGTAAACAGACAGAAATAAATATTTGTCCAAACCGTAGAAGTACTATCTTTAATTTATGATCCAAACGTAAGTTTCAAGTTGTTGCAAATGTCAGCGATATTTTCAGATGCAAGCAAGCGGTTTCAAATAGCATTATAAATTATTAACCGTGCCCTCAAACAGAAACTTTGTATAATTTCTGTGGTATTATTAACATTTCTATGAGTGAAATACTAAGCACTAAACTGTAAAAATGTCTGTAAAAATTGTGACTTTGTGGTCGATTCTAAAGCGCTATAGCTCTAAATTTGTCTCTTAAATTCAAACTTTAATTTGATATTACAGCGAAATCTTTATTGTCTCATCTAATGGTATCTGTTATTTATTTATTTAGTTAAAATATAATATCAAATGGAGGCGAATGTAATGGACACATACAATGCAGTTTATTTATATTTCTTTTTATTATTATTTTTAATGAGGAGTTTCGCGACTGACTCTTGACCACAGCAGAATATCAGTGTTTTGCTCTTTTAAGGGCAAAGCAATAAACTGAGATGTGACCATTTTATGTTACTACGGCACATGCATGAAGGAAGAGAAAGAAGGGAGATTGTTAGTTTATATATTTTGTTTTTTTTTTGTTTTGTGCTTTTTTGTTTTCATTCTTTTGTCTCTTTTATCGTGTATTATGTTTTTTTTTTTATTGTAATTTGTATGCTGTAAGTGGTATAAATAAATTATCTATCTATCTACCTATCTATTGTAAGTACCAATATGAACTGTTTTCCTAACAAATTTAAGTCAAATATAATTTTAGTTTATGATGGAAACGCATAAAATTAAAATAGTATATTAAGAGATAGGTTTAGATAAATGGCGCTTCAGAATTAGCCTGTATGTTACGCGATTATGTCACCAATTCGAAACCAATTTTAATAATTCAGGTTTTGTTTTAATATTGTGATGTTTAAAGCTGCCGTTTTTGTTTGTGGACAAAAAAAAAACAGTTTGTTGCGATGCGAAATCTCCTATATTCTTAAATCAAAGAGGTATTCGAAAATACCTATTTTCAATCTAATATATCTAGGACTTATCTCGTTATTTATTAAAATAAGCGGTCAATAATATATAGCAATATCTATATAATCTGTTATCCAAAAAATTGTATTGGATAAAACAAACTTAACATATCGTCATATTCGTAGAATACTGACGGATCTGACAAATATTACATATATAGATCCGTCAGTATTCTACGACTATGACAATATTCGAAAATAGATATCCGATCGATATGAGCAATACCGAAATGGGTGATGACCTTTTTACCACCATGAATGTCCAAAAGAATCCAATATATGGATATTGAATCGATATCCATATTGCCAATTTGGTAATATACCAAATTGGTAATACCAATGCCTAACCAAAATATAATGTACTCGCAGATATTTGTTTTAATTCGCAGATTAAATACGCGAATTTAGTCTTAAAATCGCTAACTAATCACACTAGATTAATACAGAAAAATTTCCGATTTTATGACCGATTCCTAGTTAATTTGGCAATTTGTATCATAAAAATACGGTATCATGCGGTCGAATAGGGTGCAACTCCGAGATTTTTAAACAGTTCCATATTAACAAGCCTAAAGCCAATAAGACCCTAACCGTTTATGAGTTTCCGAAAAGTTATCGTAATAAGTCGGCGGTGTAACCGCGACGATGCCGGTCTTAATATAGCCAGGTGACGGCATATTTTCTTATTCGGACTTACATCTTTTCGGATGAAACACCCTCGAGTCTGTAACAGACGGAAATCGTCTGTAACTCTTGAACAACAAGGGCGAATATTAGTTTCTGTTGAAGTCTTGGGAATTGGACGCCACTCGAAAGTTTCCCATAATGAAAAATGTAAGTTTTTAGTACTTATCGAAGTATCGCGTGACGAATGACAAATTGGTCCGACCTGACCCCTCTTTGATCCTTTCACAAGTTGCCAAAGTACGTGGAAAGTTTGCTAGAATAAATAACGTTTCTTGTGACGTACATGTCAAACACTTTGGCAGATTGCGTTTGGGGATCTTCAAAGTCCTGATGACTTTGAAGATTGGTTTTTGCAATTCTTCGTTGAATACAAAGATTTAACGTAATGATTTTATTGATTCCTTTCATTTGATAGATTAGTAATGGTAAATAAACTGATGGACTACGTGAAGTGGAAACCCTTGTCTATAGCCATAAACTACTATGTCTTCCGTGGTCCCCTCAAACATCACCAGGAAAAACAAGGCGTTATAATCTCTTGGAGGATGCACCAGGTTGATTCTGATTCTTCAAAAACACATTACATAATACATCACTGCATGGCCGTAGCTGGAGGGGGGGGGGGGGGGCATTAATTATCAATGCCCTACCTGTTAAAATAGACCCACTGAAAATTAGATTCGCTTTTTCAAAGTGAATTATGGTTTCTGCCCTACCAATAACTTCATTGGCCTAACTTAAACTGTGATTTTGCTACGACCCTGCAATTCTAAAAAATGGTCTTGAATATATATAAATATATATATATATATATATATATATATATATATATATATATATATATATATATATATATATATATATATATATATATATATATATATATATATATATATATATATATATATATATATATATATATATATATAATATATATATATATATATATATATCCTTTTATACATCTTTTGCTTTTGGGGATGTGGATTTTTGTGTCAAATTCAAACTTTTTTAAGATGGGGATTGTGCTGTTAAATTGAAACTTTTTCAGTGTCGATAGTACAAGCATGTTGTTATGTCATCCATTCGGTCATTTCATTTTGGACGTGGTTCGATTAAAGCAAATTGTCAGCGATATTGATGTTAAGATTTTTTTTTTATTTTTTTACTTTATACGTAGCGAAGCACGTACCGGGCCGCTAGTAAATTATACACATTAATAATAGGTATATAAACAAAATAAGTACTTAATTATATAAACTTAAATACATAAAAGCAAGATAAAGAGGCAACAATAGGTGCCCTTGTCACTAAATAGCGACCTCTTCCAGGCAACCTTAGGATGGAGAGAGATAATTGAAAGTGTCTGGTCAAGGCGTAACAAAAAACTCTAGATAAATTTAAACGATTCTTATATTTATCTGATCTTTTATAATTTTATTAAAATATATAGCATATCTATAACATATTGGTAACAACCGAGAGTATTAAAAGCATCTCTAGAGAGTTTTTGTTGTTAAGTACAGCTTAGTAAAGTCTATGTACGTTTTCCGTTAAGTACTTACGGGCCATTAGCCTAATCTGTGCTTCATACTCCACTAGATGAATTTACGAATATGTTTAAACTGTAATCCCATCCTACTGGATAATTTGTAGAAGGGATGCTGAAGTTTATCCGCCTAAAACATTAATTAAAAATTATAAAGCGTTAAAATGAATTTATTTTAATCTTTTTAAGGAAATTGGAATATTTCCCCCAAAGATACTCATATATTTTCTTTAATTAATAGTGCTCCGCCAGCGTCAAAGATTTCGGAATTGTTCTTAGGCCAGCGTACGTCAAAAGCGCCGGTGGGGTTGCCATGCCATTTTAATTTTATTAAAAAAATGTCTTCTCGTCCACTACAGTCTGGTCAATTCTGAAGGATCGTTTTTCTAACTTATCTCTTAATATTTTAAATTGATAATTACGTGAAATTACTGTTTTATTTATTTATTTATACTTTTGCACACATTAGAATATGTCTACAGGGCGGACTTAATGCCTGATGGCATTTTCTACCAGTCAACCATTACGATAAACAGAGAGAGTAAATGACATGACATGACATTAACAAAAACAATTTGTAAATTAAATAATATAATGTTTGATGAATGATCATAAACTAAATTTAAGATAGTTTTGACTTAAACCTATTAGAAATGTAGTTTATATTGGTCCTTTGGCTTAAGATATCGCTGTGAAACCAAATTTAAAATTTAAAGATCCATCATTTCAGGCTTTAACTGTCCACTACTGAACATGAGCCTTCTTCTTAAGAGGAGTTTTGCCAGTTATTGCCACGTTTGGCAGACGGGTTGGCAATCGCAGTTCGATTTTTAGAGATATTTTATAAGGGACGCCGCTGCCCGTCTTTCAACTATTTAGTTCCGTTAATTGCCTCTTACGACACTCACAGAAAAGGAAGGTCTATTCTATGCCGGGACCATACGACTAAATTTGAAAGACAAATTTAGATAATCGACCCAACTATCCTATTAAAATAAATGTAACGTAAATTGGACTCTTTTTCCGTACTAAGCTTCTCATTTGGGCCATTGTGCGTATGAGTCGTGGCTAGTACAGCCAGCCTAACTCTGCTAAGAAGCACAGAAATTTCCTGGGATATTCACAGGAGCGACCTCACTATTCCGAGAATTTCTAAACGTTGATGGGCCACAGCTTCACATTCCAGGATTACGTGAGCAGCCGTTTCTTCGGCGACGTAACCTCGTCATAGGAAGCTGTATGTGGTTTCTGTTTTTTTTTTTTTTAAAAGAGGCGAATGGAATTGTTTTTTTGATGAGTGAAAATAGAATGGTAACCCCGCCTACGCTAACGGGATACGCTGGCGGAGCACCAGTGAAGGGTGATAGATGAGAATGAAAACAGGCCAGTTAGCCCATCATGATGAATTTAATAGGAATTAACCATGATAGTTTCCAGGGGGAACCGCGAGGTCGACCTGGTTGAGTATATTGCTAGCAGTGGGATTCTCAGTCTCCATTACTAACAATCCCTTTCCCCCCGAATGAAATGATTACCCTGTCTGCCCTACTTATACCGATACCCCACCGGCAGGACCCCAGTGTAAGATGATAAACAAAGTTGAGGATGAAGCCAGGCCAGTTAGACCCAAGTAAGAAATTGAACAATAATTCATCACAATGGTTTCCAAGGGAACTGCGTGGAGGTCAACCAGATTGGGCGTATTGCTAGCAATGGGGCAGTTTTTGTTTAAAGGGTGACAGTGGTATGGTAACCCCATCTGCGCTATCGGTATACACTGGTGGGGCACCAGTAATAATATAGATAATTGATGAAGATGAAAGCAGGTCAGTTAACCCATCCTGACGAATTCAACTAGAATTAGCTGCTATGGTTTCCAAGGGGAACTACGTGGAGGTCGACTTGACATGATATATTGCTAGTAATTAATAATGGGGCTTTTTGACCCCATTACTAACATTTCCTTTCCCCCCGCAGTGGGGCAGTTAGACCCCATTGCAAACAATCTCTCCCTCCTGTATCCCCTATTGTGATACCTAATCGATACTATATATACTTAAATATCTCCGATATCTATTGATTATGCCAAAATGATTAATTTGATTTCGCAACAAGCGAAAGCCCTTGTTTATTAAGCAACGTGACTGGAATATTCTCCAGGTATCGGCTCAAAGCAAGTCACTCCGAGATACTGAATACCTCCATTAGCGAGGACAAGAGGGTAGTAATTAATTAGGGCTGTACCAAATTAAAACAGCGTAAGTGTGCTAACCGGTTAAAAGTTGAAATTTGTTTATCCTATTCTACTAGTATTAAACGCGGGTGTTTGTTTGTTTGTAACACTATATTGTTATTATTATTATTTACCAGAGTATTATAGTAGATACCTATCGGACCACCTAGCATGACGCAAGAAGGTGCGCTACCGAGAAAGACACCTGCGTCGAGTCAACATTTCAATTCCCACAGCAAAAATACCCATTTCCTTTATGTTTGATTCGATATAACTTCACTTACGGATCACACATCGATTTGAAGACACTTATTGTAATAATTAATTTTAGAATTAAATTTAGTTATATTTATAAAATTGTTTTTTTTTTTGGGTCTTCCGCCAGCGACTTCGATAACTAGAGGGAGACTTTGTACAAAAGTCGATTGCTTGGGTACCTCTGTCCCATTCGTGTTTCAACCGTGAAGCAGTTGTGTTTACATGGCTGTGTTTTGGTTTGAAGGGTGGGATATGGCGTGAATTTACTGGGTACAGAGGAATAACACCTGAATCCTCAGGAATGGCAATGCATGGGGGGTATAAACAGTACACTCTGTTATGTCCATGGTACTGCTCATGTCTATAGGCGACGGTTGCCACTTTCCATCAGGTGGGCCATCAGCTTGATTGCCACTCTAAGTTGCATAAAAAAATCGCTATTAAGCGATAAAACCATTTCATTTTGCTTCTTTATCTTTATTTTCTATAATTAAGTTAATTATTGATAACGTACCGTGTGGTCCCACCATAGAATGGACCACGCCGTCCTTTCCCGTAGGTGTCGTGAGAGGCGACTAAGGTATAGGTCGAAGGATGGGCAGCAGCGTCCATCTTTAAACATCACCAAAGTCAAACTGCAGTTACCAACCCGCCTGCCAAGAATGGCAACTATTGGCAAAACTCCCCTTATAGGGAAGGCCTTTGTTCAGCAGTGGACAATTAAAGGTTGATATAATAATTATTAATATTTTTTGTGTACATATCTTTTTTTTTAAGGGTGAAAATGGTGTGGTAAACCCCGCCTGCGCTAACGAGATACGCTGGCGGAGCACTAGTGAAGGGTGATAGATGAGAATGAAAACAGACCAGTTAGCCCATCATGATGAATTCATCAGGAATTAACCATGATAGTTTCCAGGGGGAACCGCGAGGAGGTCGACCTGGTTGGGTATATTGCTAGCAATGGGATTCTCAATCTCCATTACTAACAATCCCTCCCCCCCCCCTTGTGTGCATATTGTAGGGAATTTATTCCTTGAATGGAACGATAGTTTTCATTCATTCATGAATTGTATGAATACAATTAATATGCTAAGAAATGAAACTGCTATTAGAAAAATATTAAATTTATTAAAGTCAAGAACTGATATGTTTACACAAGTACTTACAATGCAACAATACTGAACACAACGACTACATAAACTTATTTTAAATGCATATAACCGATATACTTATATTATATAGGTAGTGTGTCACCATACAAATGTTTCGAGAAAAACGGGACAACTTTTTCATACAATTTTGTGTGATAAATAGTTATGAGTGACTTTATTCAACTTAGAATGCCAAACTAGACGGCCCATCTCTGATGGAAAATGGTAACCGTCGCCTATAGACATGAGCAGTACCATGGACATAACAGAGTATACTGTTTCGCCAATGATACCCCACATGCGTTGCCATTCCTGAGGACTCGAGTGTTATTCCTCTGTACCCTGTAAATTTACTGCCATATCCCACCCTTCAAACCGAAACACAGCCATACAAACACAACTGCTTCACGGTTGAAACACGAATAGGACAGAGGTGACCAAGCAAACTACTTTAAAAGTCTCCCTCTGGTAAAACTCCTTTATAACTTCTATATTTATTTTGTCTAATAATTTCTACATCTGTTTAATGCGTAAACACTCATTTTATTTATTAAAGAATACGTCAAAATACATTTTATGAGTAAATGTAGAACACTGATAAACAAAACGAGTAAGCTAATTTGACAATTAGCTGATAAAAACTTGTCCTGTTTTTGACACTCGACACTCTATCTATATAATCTAAGCCACTTTATTTCTATAACGTCGAACTGCTCGTTGCGCAAGATCATTATTTGATATTATACTTAACACTTTATAAGAGATAAGAATTACGAAATCATTTAGGTAAACTATGTCAATTTACCTGAATTACCTCGACGTTTCGACCAGTGGGGCCTACCATGAAGTGTTTTCCGAAATTTCGGAGCCAAACGAAACAAATTTGATGTTAAAATTACATAATACTTACCGTTTGGGGAAATATTAAAAATGTTAAAATATTGTTCCTTTGGACTTTTACGATAGGATGTATGACGAACGAAATGTTAAACTCCATTTATTGGTCCGAATTTGGTATAAACAAACACACGAAATTGAGTCCGAAATTTCGGAATTTCATTTCATGGTAGACCCGCAGGTTTCATCGGCCATTGTCACGAGTACACTGATGGGGCATTGTTCAAAGATTGTCACAAATGGTTATAAGATTTTTGTATATTTTTAGCATTCCATAGACAAATGATGAAGACCATTGTAACTTCGTCATTGTTGTCATTACAAAATATCAATTTTACAATTTTTCCAAAAAAAATGTAGATTTACAAAAATTTTTACAAACTCTTCTTTGATAGGCCGATAGGCAAAATATCCAAAACACGACTCCCCCCCCCCCCTCCCTCATGCTGTAAAAAAACTACGGAACCTTATAATACGGTTTAATACACTATTAACCTAAACATCTAGTTGACATTTTAACATGAATATAAAAACTATAATAAACAAGCTAACAGCTATAAGACAATTTTATATAAAATGAAATATTATATAATTTTTAGTACACGAATAAAATTTATATAAAAAAAAATAGCTAAATAAACAGTCAGCAACAGTTTTTAATAACAGTTTTATCAAATAGAGTTAAAAAATAAAAATAATTTTATCACTAAATCTATGTCTATCATTCTCCTTTCCATGTACATGAATTCGTAATTTGTGACAACCCTAGCCGCTTTTTAGGGGTCTGAAGGGAAGGAGATTACATTCTGGGAGCATTGCCATATTCACAAAGTACTCGTATTGAATTCTATCGATCTATTTTTAATATGTCATGCTAATATGGGTGCCGCCTCCTACCGCCATCTACAGGATTCATTATTTGTTAACGGAATCAAAACTGTCCTACTCAAGTTTTTTTTTTAATGGGTGATAATGGAATGGTATCCCCACCCGCGCTATCGGAATAGACCGGCGGGGCACCAGTGAAGGATGATAGGTGAGGATGAAGCAAGTCAGTTAGCCCATCGTGACGAATTCAACAAGAATTGTTCACGATAGTTTCCAGGGGGAACCACGTGGAGGTCGAGCTATTAGGGCATATTGCTGGCAATGGGGCTGTCAAATTTCATTGCCAACAATCCCTCCCTCCCCCCCCCCCCCTTAAGTTGGAGATAGTAGCCTCGAGAGACCTTTCACTTCATCTTTCTCCAATTGTTATAATACAAGAGTCAGATCAACGGTTTGGGGGAAGGGATTGTTAGTATTGTAAACTACCAGTCCCATTACTAGCAATATACCTTGTCAGATCGGCCTCCACGTGGTCCCCCCTGGAAACTATCGTGCTAAATTCCAGGTGTATTCATCATGATAGGCTAACTAATGTGCCTTTTCATTCTCACCTATCTGTCACTAGTGCCCCACAAGCGTATACCATCAACGCAGGCAAGGTTACCATTCCAATACCATCCATAAAAAAGAAATCAGCGGTTCAATTGTATGAGCCTGGCATCTTCATCACGGTTGCACACAAGAGATCTAGTAATGGGAATCTTCCCAACGATCCTCCACCTTCCTCAAGGGGTGAACAACATCCGTCAAGTCAAAAATGGAGTAAACATGCTTTTACAAAACCTCATTAAAGCCGTTCGAGCCGTTTAGGAGATCAGCGTGAACGAACATGGTAACACTGGTTCCTTATATCTAACTAGCTTTCGCCCGTTACTTCGTATGTATGAATTTCAGAAGGAAACCAAATAAAATAGACCACTTATAGATGACGTTTTAAGATAAAACAAGTACCAGATTTTAAATTAGGCCTTCAGGAACATTACTGTTCAAATAGCATCCAATTTAGGAGTTTCTGAGTACGTTGGAACAAACATACAGACAGAAAAACTCTAAAAAAATATGGGCTTACCTTCTATTAAGACTCCTCTTAACAATTCCCCTTAAATATCCCCTATGCTTAGACATCTAGTTACAATGTGATTATAACAGTAAGCAAATGTGGCACATATATTTTGTGACAATGGAAATTCATCTCTATACCGTCAACTAAAGCTCGTCTTTCGTTCGTCTCCGTTTGAGCGCCATGTCGTCGTGCTGGAACCAGGTTGCGTACACCCTGTGAGGTTCTGGAGACGAGTGACGGTGGAAGGAGACGGGGCGGTCTCGGGCTAGCACCTCGCGGGAATAGTCTTGGGGACGAGCCTGTAATTATGTGGGCTGTTAGGATTTTCTTAATAGCAAACAAGCTGACGGCCCACCTGATTGAAAGTGGTAACCGTCGCCTATAGACATGAACAGTACCGTGGACATAACAGAGTATACTGTGTCGCCCATTATGTATTTACATTGATGGATGGATTATTTTGCTCTGTAAATGCCATATATAGCATATTAAGCTTTTAGAAGACGTGACTTCCAAATGGAAGAGATTCTTTTTTTAAGAGGTTGTTTTTTTTAATGGGTGAAGATGGAATGGTAACCTCGCCTGCGCCTTTGGTATATACTAGGGAGTAGTACCAGCGTAGGGTGGGAAATGAGGGTGAAGGCAGGTCAGTTGGCCTATAGCAATTAATTTAATTAGAATTAACCACTATGGTGTCCAGGTGGAACCGCGTGGAGGTCGACTTGATAGGGTGTATTGCTAGCAATGGGGCTGTTAAATCTTATCACTTACAGTCCCTTTTCCCCCAATGTAAGGTTGTCGTGAATACATTACGCGGGAGGGGGAGGGGGGGGAATATTGGATGAATGAATTGGATGAATAATGGAGACTAAGAATCCCATTGCTAACAATATACCCAACCAGGTCGACCTCCACGCGGTTCCCCCTGGAAACTGTCATGGTTAATTCCTGATGAATTCATCATGATGGGCTAACTGGCCTGTTTTCATTCTCATCGATCACCCTTCACTGGTGCTCCGCCAGCGTATACCGGTAGCGCAGGCGGGGTTGCCATTTCATTTTCATCCAAAAAAAAGAAACAGTATTCAGCGAGTACCTGGTGGAAGAGCGGCGAGTGTGTGAGCGTGATGTTGAGGCGGTGCGCGGCGCAGGCGCCGAGCGCCATGTCGTCGGGCGCGCCGGCGCCGCACGCGCACCGCGACACCAGCTGCGCCGCGCGGACGCTGAACGCCGTCCCGCCGCCACCCGTGATGTAGTCGTAGCCTGTCGTCAGTGTTATGTGCACTCTACACTCATATTTCATTGATCATTTATCATCTATCCATAAAAAAAAAATTAAACGGTAGTAAAATCGTCATATATTTGTTTATTTATTTATTCTATTTATTTATTTGCACATACACTGAACAAATTTTTCACTTAAATAATTAACCATTCATTAGATACTATATCTTTTTAAGAAAAAAAAAAAAATTAATAAATTATACATGTAACATATGACAAAACAATATAGAAATTAAGATTACACAATTATATAATAACATTATTATTTTATTTTGAAATTAGAATAAAAGAAGAAGAAAAAAACAGAAGATGAATATAGCAGTGTTTGTGCAAAAAACCTAACTCAGTGTATGTCGTAGTTTCATATCTGAAGCTACGACACTGATTTTCAATAGGCCCTAAATACGTAACTCATGGACATATGTGTGCACGATACGTTGTGTATAAATATATAAGTTTAACATATAGACACTGATAAATATATAGGATAGACACGATAATGAATATAAGAAATAAAAAACAGAAATAGATCCAACGATGGGTAACACAAGAAAAACACAAGTAGTGACTTATAGTGCACAGCACCTATCGCTGTAAACTGTAAGTCATAAGTCGTTCAGAAGGACAAAGTGTCGCCCATAAAAGGTAATTGTCATGAAGCCGATATTATAGGCAGCAGAGTTCCTCTTAAAACATCACCAAAGATCTAACTGCGATTGCCAATCCGCCTGTCAAACACCCCCTTATTGGGGACAGTTATTGGGGCAGTGGACAGTTACCAGGTAATATGAATGAATGAATACCATCACAGCTTAATTTTTGAATGTAGAACTCAATAAAAACTTACCTTTAGCGGCAGTTTCCTTTTTCCCATAACCATAACCGTACCGCTCCCCGAGTATTGTGACGTCACTACCGCCCCGGTAACAACTGAGCACCTCGCACAATCTATGGACCCTGAAAATATCTCAACTTGAGGTTCTTCCTTCGAAGACGACGACCTAAATATATTTGAACCAGACTTAACAACTTTCACAGCACGGTTGGTTGCCATATTTAGATTCTTCTGAATTTTTGGGTTGCCATTGTGGTGAGAGGATTAACGAGCCTAGATACTGCGTTACCGTGTCAAGCTGTTCAACTTGAGATAGAATCAACACGTCCAACGTTTTTATGCAACTTAAATGGCAAACGAGCTGATGATTAATCTGGTGGGTGGTAACCGTCGCCTATAGTCATGAACAGTACCTTGCACATCATTGAATATACTGTGACGGCCATAGTACCTCATGCCTTGTTATTCCTGAGGATTACTGTATTATGCCTTAGTAACCTGTAATTTATTGCCATATCTCACTTTTCTGACTGGAACACAGTCCTGCAAGCAGAACTATAAGGTGGCAGAAACACGAGTGGAAGAGTTACCCAAGCAGACGACTTACATAAACCTCCCTTACTCCCAACATCTCCCTCTTCCCCCAATCCTTTCCTCCGTGACAGTTACAGTTACAGGTGACAGATATCACTAACAAATGCATACCCAAAGAGGTTTTTTTTTGAGAGAGAGAGATGATAGGTGAGAATGAAAAGGCAGGATACACTTGGAATTCACCACCATGGTTTCCAGAAAGGATTGCGGGGAAGTTGACCTGACATATTGCTATGCAATGGTAGTTCACATTACTAATAATCCTTTCTCCTCCAAAGAGGGTTAACGTCAAGCAGGTGGCCGGTCGTAAACCCAAAAATCTTGCGTAATAATATATTAAGTCCAAATTCAATCATTTGAATTCATAAGGGCACGGAGATGATGATAGTTTTAAGCAATTTTTACCCCAGTATAGTGTCATCGTCGGCCAGAAATATCCATTTGACGTGTGGCATATTCCGAACTGTGTTCACCACGTGCTTCAGTATGGCAATGGTTTTCAAACAATGGCCAGTTTTGGAGTTCGGCACGCCAGTCTCTATGGCGGGGAGAGATGGATCTGGAGAAAAAAGTACATTACATTTACGAGCACATCAGTTAACTGTAGCGATGTAGTTTATAAATAATCTACATAATCCAATACTCAGTGAGATCCGAGTCTATACTGTATTCCCTAAATTGGCCTTACCAGGATTCGAATTCGGGATCTCATTTATGTAAAACAACCTGCCCATTACTGGCCGTGGTGAGGGTCAAATTATTAACTATTGGAATCTTACCATACCTGGTTTGTCGCTGTAGAACAGCAGGTTACTGACATGTTTGCCCCAAGTTTTCTTCACCACCTTCGCCCTGGTAGAGTGAAATCCGCTCCAGGTCTTCACGGCGAAGTATATCGACTCCTCAGGTATGGCACTACCCTGCCGAGAACGCGATTTTTAGAGAGACATAGTGGCTTCCTATGGGCACTTGAAACCTGACAATTCTACAGATTAATGTGAGCTGCGAGTGTAAGCACTAAAATCATAGACAAACCACACTACTGTGTAGTTACGTGATCAAATTAAAATGAGACTACATTTTCGACTAATAATGACTATTTATGTTTATCATTATTATTTATTTAGGATATTGTAACATTTATTAATTAACATAATATGAAGGTTCTTTTTAAAGACACTTGTTGTTTCAGTCAAATATATAGAAGTATAGATTAAATAATATAAAACGAAGTCACCATTCGCGTCTGTCTGTCTATTTCTCTTATTACTTCTTATAAATCACGTAATCATTTCGACACGGGTACTTGATCACATTAGGAAGTGATTTGGCGGCGGGAACGCGTGTAAGAGAGAGGTACACATGCATAGAACTTGTTTGGTAAAAAAAAAATAAAGAAAAAATGCTAAAATTACTTACACATATATCGAACTGGCGTGGATACGTGGCACAATTGTCCCCGGACACTACACAGAAGCTGAGATCGGGAGTGAGCAGTGGGCCAGGATTGTGTGCACCGCCGTACACCAATTTTGCGAGCTCGAACGCCGGGTCTATTGAGAAGTCAGCTTCCAGCTTACGTTCGCCGCCTTCTATTTGCTTAAGGAATCTATAGGGGAACGATATTTTAATTAACCCCTCGAGCGTTTATGCATCATACGCTGTACCGAACAAAAATGTGGCACCGGGTGATAATGCAACAGAACTCGAATTTGCAGCGTCGTTTTCATTAAATTTATGTAGATAATAAACTCATTTATCCATAACCTCTAATCGAATTTTGGTAATTTAAAAAATCGGCGACGCAGTGAGTGTAGCGAGCTAGCTTAGAACCGCTCCTCGTTTTATACATATATTATTTTTAATTAAAAAATAAAAATTAATGAAAGTAAATTGAATGATTTATTTGTGCATAATTACATGTTACAAGCTATGGGCTCACAGTTACACAAATCGAAAATTTACTCCTACAAATATTAATAAATTAAATATAAACTAGGGTTAGGTAATACATATATAGCAATATCTATATATATTTTAGCTACAATATCAGTATACTGGTCCAATAAAGAATATGTTAAAATTCTGTTTCTGTTATTCAATAAATAATATTGGAAGACAGACTTTTAACATATTCGAAAATAGATACAAGAGGAACACTTTGTACAAAAGTCGATTGCTTGGGTACCTCTGTCCCATTCGTGTTTCAACCGTGAAGCAGTTGTGTTTGCATGGCTGTGTTTCGGTTTGAAGGGTGGAATATGGCGTGAATTTACAGGGTACTGAGGAATAACACCTGAGTCCTCAGGAATGGCAACGCATGGGGGGGGGGGGGTATCATAGGCGAAACATTATACTCTGTTATGTCCATGGTACTGCTCATGTCTATAGGCGACGGTTAGCACTTTCCATCAGGTGGGCCGTCAGCTTGTTTGCCATTCTAAGTTGTATAAAAAAAAAGACCGATCGATATGGGCGATATCGAAATGGGTGATGACCTTTCTTACGCCATCAATGTTCAGAGAAACCCAATATATAGATATCGGATCGGTATCCATATTACCTATGTATAACTAGAGTCAGCATGCTGTTACTCACGAATAAACAAGCTGCATTCTCATAGCGAAACCACTTGCGAAATTCGGGTACACAAATCCGCCTTCCTCCTCTAGATCCTCGTAGAACGCGAAGTGATGAATTATAGTCGGTTCTTCATCACTCAACGGGTAACCAATCCACATTACATCCTACATAATAAAAATATCTCTTAGTAAAGAGATTACTTTAAATTGACGTTTCCCGAGGTTTTCCCGAGAGACTACAGCATGGGGTTTTTCAAAAGGAGGGTAAAGAGGTTTCTTCAGGATCGGCAACGCGCGCGTAATACCTCTGGTATTGCAGATGTTCATAGGCTACGGTAACCACTTACCATCAGGTGGGCTGTATGCTTGTTTGCCACCTTAGTGGTATAAAAGAAAGGACGTAAGTTTTGTTTTTGTACCTAATTTCATTTATTTTTTCATATTCTGCTTCTGAATTATATTGTACTTATTATGACATTCAAATACAAATTATTGTTTATTTATTTATTAACAAGAATTCCATATGTTTTATTTTTATTTTATTTATGAATAAATAAAATAGAAATAAAACAATAATATTCCATAGGACAGCATACTATGAAAGTAACTAAAATTAATCTAGCAGTCTAAATATTAGTATACTGTTTAACCCTGGGTACAACATACGCCGCAGAACTTAATCCAGTTGCAAAATTTTTAATGTAAAGACCCCACTGAGTTTTATTATGAAGAGAGATTCCAAAAAAAAACAATAGAATCTATAAAATCAAGAGCTTCGTTATTGAATTTTACAGTAAAATTGGAATTATGATTTAGATAGAGAAAAAATTAAACATTTTGTTTTTTTTTAGCGTTCCAACATTAGATTATTAACTGTAAACCAAACCACTATTCACATCGTCATAATTTTTGGTTAATCTATCAACTTTAAAAATCAAAAAGAAGTATGATCTGTGAATAATACTACGCCACATCTATCTTATCCATGGCAAATGGAAGATTATTGACATAAACTAAAAATAAGAATGGTCCCAGGATAAACCCTTGAGGTACACCCATTCGCACAAGCGACCCGTTTGAAGTAACGTTATTTACTTCAACTTTTTTAATTCTATTTGATAAATATGATTTGATTAATTTTAAAGCATTGTCTTTGACACCATAAAAAGCTAGGTTTTTCAGCAATGTGTCATGTTCTACATAATCAAAAGCCTTAGAAAAACCTCTTACGACACCTACGAGAAAGAAAGAGGAGGGAAAGGATTTCTTTCACTACACGAAATTTATATACTTAAATATATCATGGTACCACTGTATTATGTTGTAAATAGCAGGATGCAGTAATAAAACATACATGTATTTGTGATATAAAGTAATAAGTATAGTGAAAAAAATATGAAAAATATCTTATAAAAATCTGACATAGAATAAACATAAAAACAATACATTGTTCTAAAAAACCTCAGTGTCAACAGCCAGTATTAAAACTCCAACATATTGTGGCTAACATAAAAACTGACTTCAATTATAACAACACTAGATATTTTGATCTAAAAACTAAACTAATCAATCGATTTTGATAAAATTTCTACGGAACCAATCTGTAAGTATATCCTTTCAGATAAAAAAGAATTTTCCAAATCGGTTCACAACTGACGGAGTAATGAGGTAACAAAGTTAAAAAAAAACAAATTACGAACCTCCTTTTAAAGTCCACTGAAAAGGAGCTCGATATTTCAATTCCCAATAAAACGCATACGATACACACATACATCTATACATATATACGTTGTATAGTATATATTCAGCTATACCTCCTGTTTGTCAGCTGCATCCAGAGCCTTGAACAAATTGCGACACCTGACCGCCGTGTGTGGCTCGATAAATAAGGCCCATCGCACGTCAGTATTCTTGTACTTGTTTATTAGTGGCCGTAACAGGGGTATTATGGTCCAGCCGCCTGGCACTGGGAATTCTTCGTGGGTTATATGCACTTTTGCTTCACTCTGTAGAGATATATCTTATTATTTTAACTGTAAGAAAAACCGGATCGACTTAAATGTATTTTTGTCGAAAGTTCTCGACTAGTTTCGGGATAATCCAAGCCCTTTAATTTTGAGCAGTTATCATTCCTTCTATGTAATTCCTTGTTCTTAGTGTGTTTTTTTTGATGAGTGAAAATGGTATGGTAACCCCGCCTGCGCTTACGGGATATGCTGGCGGAGCACCAGTGAAGGGTGATAGATGAGAATGAAAACAGATCAGTTAGCCCATCATGATGAATTCATCAGGAATTAACCATGATAGTTTCCAGGGAGAACCGCGAGGAGGTCGACCTGGTTGGGTATATTGCTAGCAATGGGATTCTCAGTCTACATTACTAAAAATCCCTTTCCCCCTGTTCTTAGTGTTGGACCATGTTTCGGTTCCATAAGACATCAAAGCTAGTACCATATAAATAAAAATATAGGTACCTTATCTATTTCCAATACTTGGTTTTGAATGTCTTGTTTGAGCCGTGCGGCGACGCTCGCGTGGTACGGCTCTGGCTGACTTACTATAACGAACACTACATGTCTCGATTCTGCAATAAGAAAATATAATTAATAATCTTTTAATAACAATTAAATTGTATTCATATTTTAAATACAAATTTTTAAATTGTATTCCAAAAAAAAAAACAAATTAAGTTTTTTTAAGCAACTTAGAGTAGCAAACAAGCTGAGGGCCCACCTGATGGAAAGTGGTAACTGTCGCCTATAGATATGAGCAGTATCATGGATATACAACAGAGTATACTATTCCGCCTATGATACCCTCCATGCGTTGCCATTCCTGAGGACGCAGGTGTTATTCCTCTGTACCCTGTAAATTCACTGCCATATCCCACCCTTCAAACCGAAACATAGCCATGCAAACACATCTGCTTACTTGTAGAAACACGAATGGGACAGAGGTGCCCACTTTTGTACAAAGTCTCCCTCTAATAAGTATTTAAAAACTAAACTAGTGAATCGATTTTAATAAAATTTCTATAGAACAAATCTGTAAGTATATCCTTTCAGATAAAAAAATAATTTTCCAAATCGACAATATACCCAACCAGGTCGACCTCCTCGCGGTTCTCCCTGGAAACTATCATGGTTAATTCCTGATGAATTCATCATGATCGGCTAACTGGCCTGTTTTCATTCTCATCTATCACCCTTCACTGGTGCTCCGCCAGCGCATCCCGTTAGCGCAGGCGGGGTTACCATACCATTTCCATCCATAAAAAAAAAACTGACGGAATTATGAGGTAACGAACATTAAAAAAAATGCCACCGAATTAAGAATCTCCTTTTGTTTGAAGTCGGTTGGTTAATCAAAAATAAATAGATCTACTTAAGTAAACTAATAAATCGATTTTGATAAAATTTCTAACTATAATTAATCTGTATGTTCCTTCAGATAAAAAAAAAATCCAAATTGGATTCCAACTGATGGAGTTAAAAGGTAAAAAACATAAAAAAAATACAACCCTATTATACAACTGTTAAATATCCTACTGTTATATGTCCATTGTATAAATACAAACATGTTATCATATATATATATATATATATAGAGCTTAGTTTGGTTCAATTATTCAAATAAATAAATAGATAATAATACTGGCAGCTGAGAAACGCACGCGTTGCCATGGTGACCACAAATAACAGAAAAAGTTAATTCTCATTAAAAATATTCGTATAACAGGACAACGTTTTGTATCTATCACAAAATTAATTAAATAAATCGAGTGGTTCCTCAAAATCCTTATTCAGGATTATTCAACAACCTTCTTCTTCTTTGAAATCGGTTAAGAAATGTACAGTTTAACCATTAATATAACACTAATGGTTTCGACTTCACCCCCGTATAGATTTACCTGCAACTAGCAATAACCGGTATGACATTGTTAACCGGTTACCCGTGCGGATAACGTCGGTACCTGGCTGCTAGTGATTGATGGGGACAGACAGCTCGTATTGTGGGCGGTGGCGCTATTACTCATCGTTTGACGGTAATACGCTAGACATACGATACTGATGTGGCATATGATACTGTACTGTTTATATTGACAGCTATGTTTAGTGACTTACATACAGATACATCATTTCTTATATATAGGTATTTATATATAAAATATACATTGTTATTAGGAATTGTTCAATAAGATGCCCACAGCCACTTTCTACCATCGTACGGCTCGCCATCGACAAGGAGTTCATCCTCATGTCAATGCCTCAATGGTCGCGTACTGTGCGGTTTCAGAGATGTTTCCTCCCACGAACACTCAGGTTGTGGAATGAGCTCCCTGCCGAGGTTTTCCCAAGAGACTACAGCATGGGGTTCTTCAAAAGGTAAAGAGGTTTCTTCAGGGTCGGCAACGCGCGCGTAGTACCTCTGTAGCACTCTGTAGTGCTTGCAGGTGTTCATAGGCTACGGTAACCACTTACCATCAGGTGGGCCGTATGATTGTTTACCACCTCAGTGGTATAAAAAAAAAGAATACATATATGTATAAAAATATTTATGTATGTATTTATGTATAAAGTGTTAACTTTATTACACCAATATTACATACATTACAGCACTTGTTGTAGAATTTTCAATAACTATAGTGTAGTAGGCCGTGTGGTCCCGGCATAGAATAGGCCACCCCTTCCTATCCCGTGGGTGTCGTAAAAGACGACTAAGGGACGGCGAGGGAAGGGCAGCAGCGTCCCTCTTAAAACATCTCTAAAGCCTGACTGCAATTGCCAATCCGCCTGCCAAGTGTGACAACTATTGGCAAAACCCTCCAAGGGGAGGCTTATGTTCAGCAGTGGACAGTAGAAGGCTGATATGATGATGATGATATTAAAATTTAAATCTTCAGTCAATTTTACAAACTTACAGCCAAATAATCATCCACATTTATCTCAGCTGTCTGTATATTAAATCAAATTTAGAAGATATTTTATTCAAATTGAACGCTAAATGATATGTGATAGAAATTATATTTCTAATTACATTAATTAGAACGAACGAACACGGCAAAGAGTATATACCTGTCTTTCTCGCAACTGACACATCCTTTCCCTTCTTTATTCAATTCTTTAAAGCCTAACTGGCTTTGGAGATGTTTTAAGAGGGACGCTGCTGCCCATCCCTCGCCTCATCTTAGTCGCCTCTTACGACACTCACGGAAAAGGCCTATTCTATGCTGGTACCATACTACGAAATACAATTTTTCCAATACCATTATTGGTCAATAAAATTTCAATAAATACATAAAAAACATTATTGAAAAATTATAAAATTTATTCTCGTATCCGCAGTTAGAAAATGTAAAAAAAAAAAAAATACAAAATTAGTCTATGAATAATTCATCGGTTGATAAACGCCGTCGACTCAACTGAAGCTGACAGGCGGTAGATTAGCGTCGAACTTCCGAGATGAGGTGCACGAGTCATGATATAATGGTTATGGGATAGGCAGTGACAGACGTGTTCATTAATTGCATATTAATTTGATCGTGTAAGGAAATTTGTCGTAGTTCCATACAACATATTATAGCACGAGGATCCAATAAGCATCGCTGTACACTAACCTTTTTGAAAGCTTTATGTCCTTACGCGTTTTTCAACCAACTTCAAAAAGGAGGCTCTCAAATCTTTTGTATTCTTTTGTCGTTGTTACCTCATCACTCTATCAGTTGTGAACAGATTGATCTAAGTTGGGGGAAAGGGATTGTTAGCAATGGAGTTCGACATTGCTAGCAATATGCCCTATCAGGTCGACCTCCACGTGGTTCCCCCTGGAAACCATCGTGAACAATTCTTGTTGAATTCGTCACGATGGGCTAACTGACCTGCTTCATCCTCATCTATCATCCCTCACTGATGCCCCGCTGGTGTATATACCAATAGCGCGGGTGGGGTTACCATTCCATTATCCATTCCATTCCATTAAAAAAAAATTATCTAAGTTTCATTTTCACTTATCATCGCTCTCTGGTGCCCCGCCAGCAAGTAACGGTAGCGCAGGCAGAGTTACTACTCCACTAGCATCTATCTAAAACGATTCCATAACGCTTGACTAAGCGGCTTTTTTTTAATGGCTGAAAATGGAAAGGTACCCCGCCTGCGCTATCGGTACACGCTGGCGGAGCACCAGTGAAGGATGTTAAAACTAGGTCAGTTAGCCCATTGTGACGGATCCAACAAGAATTAATCACGATGGTTTCCAGGGGGAACCACTTGGAGGTCAATTTGACAGGGTAAATTGTTAGATATACCTATTGTATTAACGTTCCTTTTACTAACAATCCCTCTCCCCCTTACCGAGCGGTAAGTCATCAAACGTACAAAGCCATTTTCACATTTTTTTTTTATACAACTTAGAATGGCAAACAAGCTGACGGTCCACCTGATGGAAATTGATAACCGTCGCCTATAGACATGAGCAGTACCATGGACATAACAGAGTATACTGTTTTGCCCATGATACCCCCATGCGTTGCCATTCCTGAGGACTCAAATGTTATTCCTCTGTACCCAGTAAATTCACGCCATATCCCACCCTTAAAACCGAAACACAGCCATGCAAACAAAACTGCTTCACAGTTGTAACACGAATGGGACAGAGGTACCCAAGCAATCGGCTTTTGTACAAAGTCTCCCTCTGTAATATTAATACCTAAACATAGACCCATTAGGAAGAGTTTACGTGGATTTATCTTTTTTTTTATGCTACTAAAAATCTATACGCAAACTTAAACCGCTCGCTCGCCTTACCATCAACGGCACGTAAATTTTTCATAAAGATACCGTGCCGCCCGGAGCGGAACAAATCCGCGAGCCGAGCGCGCCGCCCCGGAATCGAACCCGGACATGAATAATGCAAATTCCCGATCACCTGAGGTGCGACACATTAAAATCGCATTCGGGCACTTTATAACGGCATCGTGGAAGACGTATTGCTCGAATATAGCGCGCCTCGAATGAATAACATTCAAGTAACATTCTTTTCAATGGAAATCATATTATTTAGGATATCTGGAGATTTCAGAGGAAGACTTTGTACTAAATTCGTTTGCTGCGGTACCTCTGTCCCATTCGTGTTTCTACCGTGAAGCATTTATGTTTGCACGGCTATTTCGGTTTGAAGGGTGAGATATGGCGTGAATTTACTGGGTACAAAGGAATAACACCTGAGTCCTCAAGAATGGCAATGCATGGGGGGTATCATGGGCGACACAGTATACTCTGTTATGACCATGGTACTGTTCATGTCTATAGGCAACGGTTAGCACTTTCCATCAGGTGGACCGTCAGCTTGTTTGCCGTTCTAAGTTGTATAAAAAAAAAGCTGGACGGAGGTGGTGACGTCCGGAGTATTTCTATTTCATACAAGTCGTAAACAAAATTGTGTTCACGGAAAAATTCATTGACACTTATCTAGGACAAAACTAATTAACCACAACTGATTCATTTTTAACTTCAATTTTGTGGGGTTTCTTTAAATAATATAATTGCCCTTTGCAGGAATTCCCATGGGAAACGAAGATAACGGACTCGGGGGCGAGTGGAGACAGGCGAAACGGCTATATTAGTCAAAAGCTCTATCTGTTGTTCTAATCTAAATTACATTTCAAAGACAATATTGACATACTTGGTAAAAAAAAACCGTCTGAGATTGCCTTTGTATATTTAATAAAAAAAGACTTGCTCAAAACTGGTACAAGAGTCGTTTAACCAAGGATGAGATGGTAGCTAATTTAATGAAATTTCGTTACTAACTCGCTTTATCATATTTTCATTAAATATTGATTATGCAAAGGCGAAGTATATTTACATTTTAAACCGATTTCAAAAAAGAGGTCCTTAATTCGGATTTATTTTTTCCTGTTTATTACCTCGTAACTCTGTCAGTTATACACACGGATTTGGAAAATTCCTTTTTATCTAAAATGATGTACTTAAAGTTTGATCCCATAGAAATGTTATCAAAATCGATTCAGTAATTTAGTTATTACATTAAAATAACTGGTTTTGTTTATTTAGATAATTTTTAACAGAGAGAGAAATGTTTATATCATGAAAATGGAATGGTAACCTTATGTGGCTGCTGAGGTACCAGTGTATGACGAAACTTGAGGTCAGATTTTTTTAATTGATGACAACAGAATGGTAACTCTGCCTGCGCTATCGATATACTCTGACGGGGCACCAGTGAAAGATGGATAGATAGGTAAGGATGGAAGAAGCATTTATTGCTAGCAATAATAATAATAATTGCTTAAAGAGATGTATACTGGGAGTATTTATATAGAATATATATATATATATATATATATATATATATATATATATATATATATATATATATATATATATATATATATATATATATATATATATATATATATTATCGCTAAAAGCAATTTCTTACAAACAGCAATGGATATTATAGTTCCCATTGCTAACAATATCCCACTCCCCCCCCCCCCCCTAACAGGAGTTTTGTAATAAAGTAATGGATGAGTAGTAACCCACCATTGAGGGATGATAAGTGAATAATAAAAAAGCAAGTCAGTTAGCCCATCGTGAGGAACACACCTGGAATACAGCACGATGCTTTCCAAGGGAAACCGCATAGAGGTCCACCTGACAGAGTATATTGCTAGCAATGGGACTGTTAGCCAACATTACTAACAATCCCTTTCCCCCCTAATATAGTAGTGCTATATAGGGGTAATCAAGCATTTGTCACCACAAGGTGAACGTAACACTCAGTATTTCACAAATCCCATAAAAATCCAACATTGCACGGAAATAAGCCTACTACCATCAGTTGGATTAAATTGATATATCCATTAATGGATCGTTGATTAACGTCTCCATCACCAATATGTTCGTTCACCAAATTCTAACTCGAGGCCTTTTGAGTATAAGTCGTAACGTGCGTGAACCACAACGTTTTCCTTTTCAGAAATCGGACGAACATTATTCATGACACTGCGTAATGGGAGTACATGGTGAATTTTCAATAATTGATTACCTTAATGCTCCACTGAAAGTTTCTACGAAGCGTACAAACACAATCTAATAAGTTATGCGCGGCCTTATATCAACCAATTCCATCAATTGGTTAATCATTTTGTAATTAAGGCGAGGAAATAAACCGTGCCATCGTCATTAGTACATAAACTGATAACCAACTAATGGTGTACTTAGGGGGGGTTAAATATCGCTTTATGGGATTCATAATACGATTAATCCCATATAGTTCGGTCAATGAAACAATACCAGTCTGTTAATTCATTATCATCATCATTTCAGCCATTTTACATCCACTGCTGGACATAAGCCTCCCCATAGACTGCCATAACGAACATTCCTGAGCCACCTGCATCCACTGACTGCAACGCATATCAGCTCGTCACTCCATCTAGTGGGGAGTCGTCCTACACTGTGTTTACCTGTACGTGGTTGCCACTCAAGAAGCTTTCTTCCCCATCGGTTGTCGGTTTTTCGAGCTATGTGACCAGCCCATTGCCACTTGTTAATATTACATGATACCAATTAAATTCGAACACTATGGATGCTTTCGAAAGTTGAAATGAGCACGATTACACACTAAACGATTGAGTTTTCTCTATGCAACTTAGAATGACAAATAAGCTGACGGCCCACCTGATGGAAAATGGTAACCGTCGTCTATAGACATGAGCAGTACCGTGGACATAACAGAGTATATTGTTTCGCCCATGATACTCCCCATGCGTTGATATTCCTGAGGATTCAGGTGTTTTTTTCCAGAATCTACTGACATCCTGCTATTTTGGAGCCGAAGCACGTCGTTAATGAAATACAACGCTAGGACTCAGGTGTTATTCCTCTGTACCTTGTAACTTCACTACCATATCCTACCCTGCAAACCGAAACACAGCCATGCAAACACAACTGCTTCACGGTAGAAACACGAATAGGACAGAGGTGCTCAAGCAAACGACTTTTGTACAAAGTCTCCTTCTGGTAAATGTTGAATGACAAACGTGCACGATGTTAGTCGATCGTACATGGTTAATTTTAACCTTTCGCTTTATTTATACATATTTTAATTACACAATTGTCGGCAATAAAGAAGCAGTTATGTAGGTACTATTTACCTGTAAAAACTTATGATACAGTTTTAGACATCGTAGGTACATTTAAATAATTACATATAACATTAACAGAGATTTGAAATAGTAAATGTTGAGTTTCTTGCGGATTTTTCTCAGCAGATAACAACTTTTCGAACCTTGCAGTAGACTTGTCTAAAGATTACGATTTTAAAGTGCTTGTAAACAAATCTATTTTAGAATAAAGATGAATAAATGAATGAGTATACTTTATTTGCATTATACAATATAGGAAATAAGCAAGACAAATAACAAACACAACGATACAATTGTATAAGTACAGTAAGGCGGTCTTATTGCTGAGAGCAATCTTTTCAAGACAACTTTAGGTCAATAGTCTAATTGTTGTACAAGTAGGTATGATAGTACTGTATAACTAAGAAAGTACCTTTATCAAAGATGTTTTGAATTTGATGGTATATTTTTCTATTAGTTATTTAACGCGACATATTCCGCCAGGATTTCATTGCACACGACACGTGCGACACACCGGTGACAGTGGGACGGCCAATTTATTTCAGTATGCTAATCCGCTTTCGAAAACTTTCCATCAACAGGCGCCAGGCGCCAGGTGCCAGGTGTGCGCGACATTGGAAGACATCAATAATTCGTAGCCGCGCCGCGTCACAGCAAATGGACGGGTTTCTATCAGAATCCGCTGGGATTGAGCCGGTGGAACTAAGTTACTCACTGGATAGTATTCATGTGTTCCTGAACAATTAACTATGAAGTTATCAGTAAAGATTATTAAGTAGCTTATAAAAAAATACTGTGTCCCCTGTGGTCCCGGCATAGAATAGGCCACCTTTTTTTTATATACAACTTAGAATGGCAAACAAGCTGACGGCCCAACTGATGGAAAGTGTAACCATCGCCTATAGACATGAGCAGTACCATGGACATAACAGAGTATACTGTAAGAGTATACCTCTTCCTTTCCCGTGGGTGTCGTAAGAGGCGACTAAGGGAGGGCAAAAGATGGGCAGCAGCGTCCCACTTAAAACGTGTCAAAAGCCTGACTGCGGTTGCCAATCCGCCTGCCAAGCATGACAACTACTAAACCCCCCCCCCCCCCCCCCCCCCAAGGTGGAGGCTTATGTTAAGCAGTGGACAGTTAAAGATTGATATAATGATGGTAAAAAAATATTAGATTTTTTAATGTATGAACATGGTATCCGCACCTGCACTATTGGTTTACAGTCGCAGGGTATTAATGAGAAAAAAGTCAAATCAGTTGGCCCTTTGATTAAACCATAATAGTTTCCAAAGTTCCGTGTATGTCGATCTCAGATGGTAACAAAATGACCACCAGACTCCATTACTATCATCCTCTCCTTTTAAGGGAAGGAGGAAAAGGGAAGTCTAACAGACCCATTGGTAACAATATACCAAGTCAATTCTCCCTGAAAACCATCGTGGTAAATATTTATCGAATCCCTCATAATGGGCTAGCTGACCTGCATTTATCTTCGTCATTCAACCTATCATCTCTCACTGATGCCCCGCTAGCGTATACGGACAGCACAGGCGGGGTTACCGTCCATTTTTACCAATTAAAAATATTAAAAGACGTATCCCCTCAAAAAGAGTGACTGGCCCATTTTCAAAGTCAATTTAAAAACTACAATGTCACTAAATGTCAAATAACGATGAGATATGAGATCCGAGTTGTTACACGCAAACTCGAATATGCCAACTCACTTTAACGAATCAGGAAATAGACGCCGCAAGACAATGCCACTACTTAGCTGTTTTGTATAAGAATAGACGATTTCTGAACAATCTTACTTTGGTCGGATGATTATGAAATGAACATTACTTCAAATAATATTATTATTAACATAAATTGATAAATACTATTGCCTCTTTCTTCTTCAAAAAGGATATATTAAGATTCCTTCAAGGTTTTTTTACTTTTATTGGATAATTATGAAATGGTAACCTTGCCTGTGCTATCGCTATACGTTGGCGAGGCACCAGTGATAATAGATGAGAATGAAAAACAGGTCAGTTAGCCCACCTGTAATTCAGCACGATGATTTCCAGGGGGAACCACGTGAAGGTCGTCCTGACAGGGTATATTGCTAGCAATGGGACTGGTAGTCCGCATTACTAGCAATCCCTTCCCCCCTTTCTTCAGGGTCGGCAACGTGCACGTGACACACCTAATGTTGCAGGCGTCCATAGGCTACAGTGACTTGTTTGCTACTTTTGTATTATAAAAAAAAACTTCTCGAAAGATACGAATGGTATATTATCTATTCTACTGAAAAAAAATGAAAAGAAACCACTTAGAGATCGCTAAAAAGTGAACCATATAAGGCAGAGGATGGCGCGCGCCGAGAGTGTAGCATCAATAATTCGTGCTCACATTCACGCTAAATCCCGTAGGATTGCACCCATTTCCGAAAATCTAAGGGTTGGATTTCTATATTTAGCATCTTATTTCCTATTATTGCTTCTATATTGAAGTAGTTTATTTCCGAATTGAATAGAAGAGAGGCTAAAAGTCTGCATCTTTGTACATGACGTGGGGGAATAAGAGTACAGGCAATTTTATGCAATACTGAGAGATACCACAAAATTAAAAAAGACGCCGAAAATTCATTGATTTAGTTTAGCGACACAACGTATCTTACGTAACTTACTTACGTAACTTAATTTTAAACTTTTGCATTGTTTACACATATTTTAAATACGCAGTCCAGACTTAACAAGATTTAAAAACTTTTACAGGAAAATAGTAACCACATACCTGATTGTATATTTAAAATACAACGTACTCGTATTACCTATGGAACATCTCTTATAAGACTGATTTTTTCAGACAGAAAGCTTGATTAAAATATTTTCAGATTTCGTGATACATATTTCATGGAATCGCTGGTAATCTCAATTCGCTGTGACATAGATATCACGATTTATCCAACTTACATTTCATATTTGCACCCCATAAATTGTACTTTACCCATTTTGTCTCATGAATACACGCTGGTTCCGGAAACTTTAAATCCTTTATGGAACAATAGGCATACCACAGTAAGGATGATCACGAAAGATTCCATCTAGGTTATTCTTGATACCTGCATCCTTTTACTTATTTCATTCAAAATTCAATTATTATTAATACTAGCCAATGTATTTTCTCTGAAGTCTAACTAGAGAATAACAAAACTTTAGGTTCCACAGTTAATACATTACGTTTAAGGAAGGTGGTAGATAAGACTAACAAACCATATCATACCATACCATATTTGTCCACTGCTAAACATAGGCATAACAAATATTAGAGAATGTACTATAATATTTTACTTGTGGTTCCAACATAGAATATGCCATCCCTTCCGTTTCAGCGGGTGACGTAAGTGGCCTAGAGATGGGGACCAGCGCCCCTCTTAAAATAAGCAAACTACTAGCAAAAAAACCATTTGGTTTTGCTAAAAATTGTCACGCTTACCATGCGGATTGGCAACCGCAGATAGGCTTAGGTGATGTTTTAAGAGAGACGATAATATAACTACAGTATAACCCCATCAAGTAGACCTCCACACGCTTTCCATTTGGAAACCATTTTGGTTGATTCTTATGGAATTCGTCACGATGAACTAACTGGCCGTCTACGTATACTAATAGCGCAGACTGGATTATCATTCCATCATCATCCATAAAAGAAAACATACTGTAAATTACAGCTATACAATTTTTAGAACAAATTCTATTCAGAATAGCATTTATCTCTGCAAAAAGATCTAATATACTCGAAAGTACAATGCGAATGCAAACGAAAGGTTGTAACTATTTTACGTTCAAAGATTTAAATAAGTCTGAGCCATTCGAGTTGAAATCTTTTATCAGAATTCAATCGTCTCTCATTTAATCGTCTTTGAGAGCAAAGTCATTTGTTGGGTATTCTTGCGAGTGGTTTCTAAATTAAAAACATGTTTTCTTATTAAGCCCTCAAGATTTCATTGGCCTAAGTCCATGCTTACGTTCATATTTAAGTCTTAGCGTGTAGTTTATTTTATGCTTTTTTTTTCTAGATTTCTTTTAATTACGAGTATATCAATATATATTTTTTTACTTTATCTTAGTTTATCGGACTGTGTCCATCTATCAGTCATGTAAAACTTTATGATTTCTTCTTGGTAAATTTGATCATATGTCAACTGACCCCATGGGTGCCCGTCAGCTCAAACCAATAGTACAAAAGGGATAATAATTCCATTTTAGTATATTAAAAAAAAATATAACCTACAACAGATTTTAAGGTCATCAAACGTTCGGACCATAAAAGTATTTTCTCTTTATAGTTCTCATCAAATGAGTTGTAATGTCTTATAAAATATTTCTATCCTTGAAATAGGTATATCAAAAAGTTAGGATTTGTATTGTGACTACATGCAATATGTGTTAAATATTAGTCATATGTTTACCATATGGTCCCGGCGTAAAACAGGCCACCCCTTCCTTTCCCGTGTGTGTCGTAAAAGGCGACTAAGGGAGGGCGAGGGATAGGCAGCAGTGTCCCTCTTAATACATCTCTACAGCCTAACTGCGGTAGCCAATACACCTGCCAAGACGTGGCAACTAGCAAAATCCCCCAAGGTGTAGGTTTATGTTCAGACTTATGTTCAGCAGTGGACAGTTAAAGGCTGATATGATATGTTTTAATATATCCTCTTTGTAAGACAATGTAAGTGAATGTAATATTACTTACTACACTTCAAGCTTCTACAGTCTAACCCTAAATAACTCATACGTAGATATGAGAATATGTACAGATGTTTATCTACCAATGTGTTATTTTTATATCTGTACCAATATGTAATACACCGAAGTATACGAACAAATACTTATTTTACCTTCACATAATGTAAGTGCTCGACCCCGGCCGCGCCATATTTTCTGATTTCGTTCAGATTTTTATTCGAAAATGTTTGCCCTTTGACAGCTGTAGCGTGTTCTTTAGAACGGGGAATAATGGTGATTGACTCGGCACTGTATATTCTTGTATTATCAGAGATTCTATAGTTGTTGGAGTATTATTAAAGCATATTTCATGTGGACTATATATCTGTTAGTCAATTGCAATTAAATCAAATTAGTGAAAACCATCACTGTTGCATATTAGAACCAACCAAAGGAAGATTGCAACACTAGCGATTTAATGTTCCATATTGTTCTGATAGATGCAAATTAGTGTAATTTGCTAATACAAACTATTGCAAACAGATCCCAATTTTGATCTAATATCTAATTATTATTTCATGAGTGCAAAATTATTATAAATTGGATTGGTATCGATATTAAATCCAAGACTAGAAGACTGCTGGACATACTAACTCCCATGCTATTCAGCCCACAAACATTTGTTACTACGGTTAACATTTTTCAGGTGTAAGATGTAGTGTCTTTATGGTATATATGTGGTAATGAAATTATTGTATACCCAATAATTTCATTACCACATCCTTCTAATTGAGACATAGCCATGCTAATATGACTGCAAGGGGGGAAAGGGATTGTTAGTAATGGGGTCTAACTGATCCATTGCCAGCAATAAACCCCTCAGGTCGACTTCTAAGTCGTTCCTCTGGAAACCATCATGGTTAATTCTAGTGGAATTCGTCACGATGGGCTAACTGACCTGCTTACATCGTCACCTATCATCTTTCACTGGTGCCCCGTCAGCGTCTACCGATAGCGGAGGCGGACTTAACATTCCAATATGGAGAATTAAAATAAATACAGCTGTAAAGTATATGATACAAAATCAAGATTGGAAATGTTTCGAAGCACGATAAATGATAAAATGTTTAGAGGCAGGATCCATGCTCACTGAAAGGAACTAAAGCTAGGCTGAAGAGTCAGCAATTAAAACATTTGGCCGCGGCGTTCTGGAATTTTCTGATTGCGAAAATTTCCCGGAACTGTGAACGCCAATATCGAAATTCCAAAAGTGGTTACGTTATACTTTAGTTGAATAAATTTTCAAAAGTTTATTATCAGTTCATCCAGATTTCTGTATAAATTGCTCGGTTAAGTCTTTGGTAAATTATATAATAAACTTTTAGTATAAAGAGTAAAGATTAGATTTTTTTTTATAGTAGATAAACTCAAAAACTAGTTAACCAATTTTAATAATTCTTTCATTTGTAAAAACTGACATCAGTAAGAATTTTGTTTAAAAAAACTGTGCGTAGCCGAAGCGGGTCGCTAGTAGATATATGTAAGATGATGATGATGATGATGACGGCAGTGATGAGTTCTGATCATTTCCGGTTCTTAACATAATAGTAGTAGTATCTATATATTAATATGTGAAGCAAAATTGCGCGGACGGCAAAGTATGAAATTTCGCACACTTACAGTTTATATACAGAAGAAATGCAGAATGTTAATATTTTTTTTTAAAACTATTTTGTTTATTGTTAAAGTCTATGGTTTTTTTATACAACTTAGAATGGCAAACAACCTGACGGCCCACCTGATGAAAAGTGGTAACCGTCGCCTATAGACAAGAGCAGTACCATGGACATGCGTTGCAATTCCTGAGGACTCAGGTGTTATTCCTCTGTACCCAGTAAATTCATGCCATATCCCACCCTTCAAACCGAAACACAGCTATGCAAACACAACTGCTTCACGGTTGAAACACGAATGGGATAGAGGTACCCAAGCAATCGACTTTTGTACAAAGTCTCAAATGGTCAAATTAAGAATAGATTAATATTATTTGTCCATAGTCTTACTGAATGTCAAACCGTAATAAATTCATTTATTACAATATATGTTATGGTCGAATTTCGACCACGGGGCGACCACTGATATGTATAAATAATTTTTGATGAAGAGTTAAATTATATATAATATAATTAATATCCTTTTAAAATTACTTGTGAAACAAAACTCTTCTTGAAGGATTATGCAAAAAATAACGTCAACAATTTTTGAGCCTCCCATAGCTCCCATAATAATTAGACAGCGGGACGCGCCATATTAGAATAAGAGGCTGAAAAATTTTCTCGACCCATGTTTCTTGGTAAAGAAAATTGTTTAATTTCATTAAAAAAATATTGCCTGATAATTTCGAATTTTCTGTAATCATTATCACCATCATGGTATCAGTCATCAACTGTCCATTGGTGAATACAAGCCTCCCCGATAGGTGCATTATTGGGATTCCCCTTGAGCGGTTTATCCAGTAGTTACCACGCTTGGCAAGCGGGTTGGCAAACCATAGGGCTTAAAAATTTTAAATTTTGAGAGTACATGCATTTTTAGGATGTGAACGATCCATTAAGATTTTTAGAAAATCCATCTCTGAAGGAGTAAAATGAGTAATGAACGAGTGTAAGAAAGCCTGTCATTTTCAAAGTTAGAAATGAAAATTCATTAGCAGGCTTCTGGCTAGAAATAAATAAAATACGTATTTATTGTATTTCAGCGGTTTTGAAAATCTATTTACTAAGGGTTGTTGTTTATATTAGATTCCCAAAATTTTTAAGTGAAAAGAATTAAATGTAATATTAACATATTAAAAAAAAAAGTATTAAAAATTAATGTAGATGGCTATAAGAGCAGAGGAAGATCTAAACAGACATGGATGAATTGTGTGAAAGACGATATGGCCAGAATGGGAGTGAATGCGGAAATGACTGGGAATAGAGAAGAATGGAAGAGGAAAACATATTACGCCGACCGCAAATAATAATTGGGATAAGGGTAGGAGATGATGATTAACAAAACTTCCCGGCAAAAATACATATATAAGTACGTATTTCATCGTTTTTGGAAATTCAACCCCAATCGGGCGAAACAGGGTGGAAATTTCTATTATAAAATAGAGGTAAAAATTGTTAGTGTAAAAAAAGAGGTTAAAATTTATATAAAGAGACCGTTGTTAAGTAAAAAGAACGAAATTTTATATTAAAGATTCTCAGTAAAAATAAATACATAAGCACGTATTTAGTCGTTTTTGCAAATTTAACCCCAAACGAAAGAAATGGGATGGAAACGTTAATATAAAAATAAAAAAAAAATCTTATCTGCTTGAAACGTACTATTCGTGTTTCTTGATTAAACTAACAAACATATACTTCATACTTTTTGAAAATTTCACCCCTCAAACTTCCATACAACCATTTATCTTTAAGATTTACGTGCGAGCGAATCCGCGGGCAATAGCTAATTACACTATATGATCACATTTACATTTTACATAACAAAATAACTCTATACATGCGGTGTGTTACGCCGACATCCATTCAAAGAACTTTCTTACCAGGGCCCTATAATTTCGATCGGTTAAACCGTCCCATAGTTCGATTTCCTACTAAACTATTCATAAAGCGATACCCAACCACGATTTCATAGGTTACGCATTTACTGTTTGTTTAGGAACGGGTTCAATTATCAATAATTACTCGATGGGTTACAATAAGCTTCTATGACTACCTCTGCGACGTTATGGTGAACAGTGTGTTTCGAATATACATACTACACAGGGTGAAAGCAATATCGTTGGGATCCATTTAAGAGAGTGCTTTGACAGAGAAATTGAAATTTTTTCTCGAATATAATTATATATAATAACTGTCCACTGATGGACATAGGCCGCCCTAATAAGAGAGGATTTGCCTGTAGTTGTCACACTTGGCAGGCGGGTTGACATTTGCAGTTAGGCTTTCGTGAAGTTTTAAAAGGGACGGTGTTGCCTATTCCACGACATACAAGTTCCCTCAGTCGTCTATTACGACACCCACGGGAAAGGAAGGAGTGGTATAAGGAGTGAGAGAGGAGGATATAACAAGTTACTATTAAAATAACACTAAAAGGATTCCAATTACACCTTAAAAGGATCTATTCTAAATATATCTTATCAATAAACGCGAAAGTTTGTATCCATGGATGAATGAGTGTACGTTTGTTGCTCTTTCACGCATAAACGACTAATACTAAATACTATATCTGTACAAAATCATTCGTAACGTCATAGATTCGCCATCTCTACTGCTTAATTTAATTTTTTTTTATACAACTTAGAATGGCAAACAAGCTGACGGCCCACCTGATGGAAAGTGGTAACCGTCGCCTATAGACATGAGCAGTATCATGAACATAACAGTACACACACATACTGTTTCGCCCATGATACCCCCCATGCGTTGCCATTCCTGAGGACTCAGGTGTTATTCCTCTGTACCCAGTAAATTCACGCCATATCATATGAGCTACAACAAAGCACGTAATCCTACTCATAATTTGTTTACATTACAAGTCTACAAAAATAACACTTCTTATTACAATCCTGTGGTAAGGATGTGTCGTCATTATAACGACTTACTGCTCGACCACAAATCCATCGACATATTCGGTACAAAATATTTACTCTTTAGGAAGAATTTGTTTTCTATTTTGTAGAATATGATTGAATTTTTTTTTTATATAGTTTTAACTTTTATATATTTATATAACATTTTAAGTATTTTTTTTTATTTTATGTGTTTGCTTCTCATGAATTACTCAAGCTGTGCACATAATGTAATTGGATTATAGCCTAGCCGAATCACAAATGTTATTATTACTTAAGTTTTTTATGGTTGTGATCTGTTTTATGTGCCAATTAAATAAAATAAAAAAAAACGGATTTGAAATTTTGTACATTGGTAGGTTATACTTTATTTGGTTCAGGCAGAACCGCAGGATACGTTTAGTATTTAATATAAGAAAATACTCTTATAAAATGGACAGTGTTCGTGTTCTGGTTTGCGGCCACAGATGGGTTCGTTGGCTGTACATTTTCTCATTACGCCTCACTTGGGAAACAGGCAATTGGTGTTCGTACGGTACTTATTATTGGAATTGGAAACCCTTCACGTAAATAACCCAAGGTAAATGTAAATTATAGAATTAATACAAGAGGTGTTTCGGCAGCGTTTTTTTTAAGCACTGAGGTGGCAAACGAGCATACGGCCCACCTAATGGTAAGCGGTTAATATAGACTATAGACGCCTGAAATACCGAGGGCATTTTTTTTAAATGGATGATAATGGAATGGTAACCCCGCCTGCGCTATCGGTATACACTGGCGGGGCACCAGTGAGGGATGATAGGTGAGGATGAAAGAGCAGGCCAGTTGGCCCATCGTGATAAATACACCTGGAATTCAGCACGATGGTTTCCAGGGGGGACTACGTCGAGGTCGACATGTCTGGGTATATTGCTAGCAATGAGACTGGTAGTTCGCATTACTCACAATCCCTTCCCCCCACCCAGACGAGGCATTTGCAGTATGTGTAAACATTTATTATTACTTGGAGTCGAATTAATTTTGTTACATTAACACTATTGATACGGGGGGAAAGGGATTGTTAGTAATGGAGACTGAGAATCTCATTGCTAGCAATATACCCAATCATGTCGACCTGCACGCGGTTCTTCCTGGAATGGTTAATTCTTGATGAATTCATCATGATGGGCTACCTGACCTGTTTTCATTCTCATCTATCACCCTTCACTGGTGCTCCGCCAGCATATCCCGTTAGCGTAGGCGGGGTTACCACACCATTTTCACCCATCAAAAAAAAATAGTATGGGCAGATGTGGCCGACTTGACTAAATCTAAAATCTTCGTTAGTAAACTAACGAAGCCCTGCGCAATCTACCAATTACATGCTTCTTAAAATCACAAACGAAACAACATAGTTCAGTACACTATTATGTAGTGTTGTAGTATTTTTTATTTTATTAAGAGGGAAAACATGAAACTGTAAATTATTCTTAGTAACTTATTTATTTATATTAGTGTGAGCATTGCGTCTGAGCATCTTCCGCTAAATTAGCAAAACATTTTATTGCCTTGCCACGATCGACTGGACTAAAAGTCACAATCGACAGTTGGCCACCCCTGCAGCATGGCGAAAACTATCGCCAATATAATATAAGGCCGTATTTCCCAACGTGGGGCCCACGCCCTACTGGGGGGCAATTTGATAGTTAGGAGGGGAAATTAAAAAATGAACACGAAGCGATTATAACCCTCTTGCTCCGGATCATTTAAATGCAATGCTACGAGTAGATATCAGTGCCAAATTTAACAAACAAAAGGTAAATAAAAAAAATGCTATAATTATTTATTAGGTATAATTTCGTTTGACGTTACCAAAATACTGGGCGATCAACTGGGCGATTAGAGTCGTTAAGTAAAGTTTGTCGGGAAAAATTATGTATGAGGGCATACAAATTTTAGAAATGTCTCATACCTTACAGCCTAAATGGTCGCGTACAACGCGGTTTCAGAGATGTTTTCTCCCACGAACACTCAGGTTATGAAATGAGCTCCCTGCCGAGGTTTTCCCAAGAGACTGCAGCATGGGGTTCTTCAAAAGGGGGGTAAAGAGGTTTCTTCAGGGTCGGCAACGCGCGCGTAATAGCTCTGGTATTGCAGGCGTTCATAGGCTACGGTAACCGCTTACCATCAGGTGGGCCGTATGCTTGTTTGCCACCTCAGTGGTATAAAAAAAAAATGTTCAAGTAGGGCATGGCACAAAAAAGGTTGGGAATCACTGATATGAGGTCAGCTAAGTCAGTGGTACATATTATTATAGTCGTACGACTAATTACTGTATCAAGAAAATAAACATAAGACCTATATAAACACTAGAAGCGGAACGATAAGTTGGCTCGACTATAAGCCCCTACAGCACTCCGCATCAACTTACTTTTAACTAAAACACTACTTAAACAAACGTCGTGAAGTTTCAGTTAAGTTGTGCAAGTCGACGCGCGCTTAGTCATAATATATTCTCGATATATCGAAGAGCTTAAAAACTTACTTTGGCTGAGGACTTTCTACACATAACTTAATGCTTAGCAAAAAAAAAAACGGACTTTAACGACAAAATTCTAATTTTAAAAATTCCCTTTGTCCAAGTATGTTATAATTTTTTTACACAATTAATTTAGTTGAAATACATGGGCCAGTGCACTTGCATCAGGCATTGTTAACTAAATAACTCTGCCCTTAAGAAGTATGTAAGAGAAAAACAGCAAAAGAATGGAGGACTTTGAAGGGTTTTCTTAGGCATTCTAAAAAGTTCTTAAACGACAACGCTGAGGGTTCGGATAAACTCATCTACAGCGGTGGCAGAAAACAGGCAAGACTCATAATAGGTGCCTTAACTGGACATATACCAGTAAGGCATATACTATACAAGATGGGTCTTATCTCGGACACACTGTGCAGACTTTGTGGTAAGAAATCGGAATCCATGGAGCACTTGATGTGCAACTGCGATTCATTGGCAAGTATGCGTATGAGTCTACTGGGAACGGCTTATCCAAAACCAGGGGACTACAGATATCTTAAACCGCGGAATATCGTTAAGGTAACATTTAGGATCTATGAAATGATGGCATAAAGCACGGGGAAACACATAGATCGACGTGCAACGACTTAGCTGACCCCCATACGCAAATAAAAGATAAGATACAATAGTTGAAATACATATTAATACAAAATATACTATCAGAATGGGGTTATCTAGAAAACGGCCATAAACAATGAAGATAATGGTTGTGCATACTCGTACATAATTACATTAACACATAAACACATTACCTAACGTACAAATAAAAATATTATTATGTGTGTTACGTTATCTTGCCATATATCTTTCAGACCCAAGATTTTTTTTCTTTCAGATTAAATATATTTTCGTGTTTTGGAGCCAAGCCATCTCGCCGGCACACACGAGACTACTGCACCACCTGGCCACTAAAATGATTTCTTATTGGCTGGTTTAGAATCTCACTATCATGTTATTTCAGCTTCGTGCGTAAAAATAAATTGCGCGCGGTTTTAGAATTTTTTAAAGTTACAACTCACGCCGGTTTTAGAATTTTTTAAAGTTACAACTCACGCCGGTATCGTTCAGGTCTGAAACGGATATGATCCCGCCATAGAATAGGCCACCCCTTCCTTCGTCGTGAGTGTCTTTTTTTTTAATGGATGATAATGGAATGGCAACCCCGCCTGCGCTATCGGTATACACCGGCGGGGCACCAATGAGAGATGATAAGTGAAAATGAAAGAGCAGGTCAGTTAGCCCATCGTGATAAATACACCTGGAACTCAGCACGATGGTTTCCAGGGGGCAGCGCGTGGAGGTCGACCTGACGGTGTGTATTGCTAGCAATGGGACTGGTAGTCCGCATTATTAACAATCACTAGTGGGTGTCGTAAGGTGCGATTAAAGGAGAGCAGCGTTCCTCTTAGAACATCTCCAAAACCTACCTAAAGACGCTACTGCATATCCCTCTACCGTTAAGCTCCCATAGTCGCCTCTTACGACACCTACGGGCAAGGAAGGGGTTGGCCTATTCTATGCCGGGACCTACACGGCGATGTAGAATTAGTGACGAGTCAATAATTAATTAGAATTCTTGTAACCCCCTTTACACGTACATAATAATTAATGAAATCCAAATAACTACGTAATGTACGTATTTAGATCGATTATCGTATATTCCAAATGCCATCGGTGAAATGGATCTATGGTAACCGTGACCGCGTTAACGATATACTCTGGCGAAACACCAGTGAGGGATGATAGTTGAGAATGAAAGTGTAGATCAGTTAGCCCGGTGTTTCCCAACGTGGGGATGGTGCAAAGTGTGGTGGGCAACGAAAAAATGGAGTCGAAGCGATTTTAACCCTCTTGCTCAGGGCAATTTAAATGCAATGCTACGAGCAGATATCGGTACCAAATTTAACAGAAAAAGTAACTTTTAAAAAAAATGCTGTAAATATTTATTAGGTATAATTTTGTTTGATGTTACTAAAATATCAACTGGGCGATTAGAGTCGTCAAGTAAAGTTTGTCAGGAAAAATTATGTACGGGGGCCATAAAAATTTTAGAAATGTTCTGGGGCATGGCACAAGAAGGTTGGAAAACACTAAGTTAGCCCATTGTAATAAACACACCTGGAATTCAGCTCGTTGGTTTTTCGAGAGGACCACGTGAAGGCTGACCTGATAGGGTATATTGCTAGCAATGGGACCGCTAGTCCACGTTACTAACAAAGAAGTAGTCTATTCTATGCCGGGAGCTACACGCATATTTATTACAGCATTGCTAGGCAATACCATTTCAAAAACATACGTCAGCAAACAGCAAAGCAACTGAAAAGCATATCCAATACGATGTAGTAGTTTTGGCGTAATACCGGAACAGGCAGACAGATAAAATTCCTTAAATTTTAAAGACCTCTTTTTTTAAATATCCCCCATGTACAGTCATTGTCTGGTTACAAGACAATTATATTAGTTTGATTTTGTTTAATGGACGATAATGGAATGGCTACCCCGCCTGCGCTAACGGTATACACTGGCGGGGCACCAGTGAGGGATGATAAGCATGTCAGTTAACCGATCGTGACAAATTCACTATGAATCACGATGGTTTCCAGGGGGAACCGCGAGGAGGTTGACCTGATAGGGTATATTGGCTAGTAATAGAGTCACTAATCTGTATCTGTGTAGATGATTATATGCATGTATGTATGTATGTATGTGTATGTGTATGTATAAATGTATGTATATGTATGTGTATATGTATATAATAGTATATAATGAGTAAGGATATATATTTTACATTATTACATGTATCATATCTTCAAATCTTATTAAGAAATAATAAATTTTCATTGTGCCTCCAATCAAACTGTTTATAATTACTCCTCTCCATCCAAAGGTTGCCTGGAAGAGATCGTTTTTAGTGATAAGGTCGCCCATTTTCTCATTGTGATTATTTCTTGTAATTGTTTATATTTATAATAAGTTTATTATTGTAATCTTTCGGAGGAAACAATAAAGAGTATCTATCTATCTAATCCCCATTACTAACAATCCCTTTTCCTCCCTATTAGTTAGATTTACGCCTAAGATTTACGCCGCCTATCTGGAATTCTCTCATTTACGCTCTATGCCTGCCTCATAACAAAATCCTGTTACGCTGAGAGGCAGTATCTGCCTACTCGTGTTTAACGAGATGATCACTCAAATGGCGCGATTTGCTTCACGATTGATCGCATCGCAACGACCACCAGACTCGATTCGAGTCCGCTCCAATAATTCACTTTGATGATCGATTTGTTGATTCGTTTCGATCGTATAAAATTATTTCAGTTTACTCTGGCTTTGATTTTTTTAAATGAATTACACTTATTGGTATTTTTTTTTAAATCTACAGAGAAATTTATTCACCCAACGATGTTCTATCTATACCAACTGATATAATATAGCGGAAAGGTTTGTTTAGACGTGTCTTTTAAGACGTGTGGAGCAAGGAGCAATAAGATACTCGAAATAGTTAGAAATAACTTTTTATTAATAAGAAATTAAATATGTTCACAGAACGAGTTCATTCGTTCAAACTAAAGATGTATGATTTTTAATAACGGGTAGAAGAATAAAAAAAGTAAAACGTCAACTACAAGTTTTAAATCCATCAAAAAAGAACGTTCGATGTTGCCATTTCTATTACGTCAGGTTTTAACAGGACGCGTTAATCTCTAAAATTACCAGTCGAATTTGAAAAATACTTTTTGCATTTGATAGCTTATTTCTTCAGGATTTTTTATGGGCTTATATTATATTAGTAGATTAGAAAGTGTCAAAAACGTGTCAACATTTATTATTTACTCAACAAAATGGATAGTATTAATTTAATCACAGTGGGAAAGGCAAAGGAGCTAAGCCACACAGCCTAATCTTCAACTAAATCGACATTTGGCTCATTTAATATCAGAAACACTGCTGTCCATCCTTCGACCATAAATTCCCTTAGTCGCCTTTTACGACACCCATGGGAAAGAAAGGGGTGGCCCATTCTATGGCGGGACCGAAACGGCATAAGATATAATATTCTTTAATTAGTCTCAAATTATACTCTTATTTATATCAATCGATTAAATTATTTAAACAAAATGTAAAACGCACTTAAACTTGTTAACAAATAACATGAGAAATAAATAATTCGTGTAGATGTGAAACACATTGCAAAACGTGAGTGGACATAATAGCGGTCGGGATCGGCTCATATGGAAAGTTGTAGATCTTTTGTATACCAAAAATATAATATAATAATAGAAAGCAAAAATAATAATTAGTATTAAGTGACGTACACAGACATTACAACAGCTAACAATAAAAACAAATTCTAGTCACTCATAGTACTTAGTCAGTCTCAGAGCGTTGGCTATCGCATGCATACTAATGGTAGCGGAATTAAAGCAGAAAAGAGATCACTTACCGAAACTAAGAGCAAATTGTAAATAGGCGAGAGTTAGCACCAACGTTGCAACTGTAACAAACATACAAAATATTATAATGTATATTGTTCTTTGTAAGACTTAATTAATAAAAAAAAAAAAAAGAAATTTCGAAATATAAAAAAAAAAATCTTAAATACATACGAGTAAATATATACATTTCTGTTTTCCAAAGATTTATTGGGAGCATTAAGTCCGTCTTATTGCAATTTTTTTTAATGTCGTTAATAAAGAATAAATAAATAAATATTGCAACCTGTCAGTTACGCTTGGCTTTTTTTTTAATAAAATTAAATAATATTTAATAAAAAGCGATAAGACATATGTCAAAGAATTTTTAAAATTTGAATTTAACGATTACAAAAAAAAAACAAATCTTTTTTTACAATATTAGTTTTAATAATATTATTTTTCCATATATAAATATTTAACTTTACGACAGGTCTGATTCATTGTAGACAGAGAATCGAATATCGAAGACTACCCTTATATCTCTGTATATCTTGCTATATATATCTTGCATCGTTAATATTCTGAATTCATTATCATGTATGAACACCAGTTTCAAGGGCACTTGGCTTATAAAATCCCACTGATCAACAACCAATTTGACAATACATAATAAAAGTATGTATATAGGTACATACATACATATCTGTCACGTCTGTCTCCCATAATAAAAATCTTAATACATTAATTAACGAATTGTTTGGTATAGATACATAGATACAAATAATATACATATATATAAATATACATAAATTGACATTAATGCATGTATATTAGCTACCTATCAATATAATTTTGCTACACCCAAACAGGGTTTCATGTACTTACTCTACATAAGAGCATTGGGGGGAAAGGGATTGTTAGTAATGGGGTCAAATAACCCTATTACTAGCAATATACCCTGTCAGGTCGACCTCCACGTGGTTTCCCCTGGAAACCATTGTGACTAATTCTAGTTTAATTCATCAGGATGGGCTAACTGACCTACTTTCATCCTCATCAGTCATCTATCACTGGTGCCCCGCCAGTGTATACCGATAGCGCAGACGGGGTTACCATACCATTATCACCCAATAAAAAAAAAAACATAAGAGCATTGTAACAATTCTATATTATGTACATGAATGCATTATAATAATAAATAGAATATATTTGCATAACTTACGAGTACAATACACACAAATAACTTTATTGTTTCCTCCAAAAGATTACAATAGTAAACTTATTATAAATACAAACAATTACAAGAAATAATCATAATGAGAAAACAATGGGCGACCTTATCGCTAAAAACGATCTCTTCCAGGCAACCTTTGGATGGAGAGGAGTAATTATAAACAATTCGATTTTTTTTTTAATATATACATTTGTATAATTTATGAAGGCAAAATAAAAAAAAATTAACAAGTATCATTTTTCACCGTCTTTTATTTTTTCAATAATTATGGGATATTTATTGGCAATTGCAAGAATATCATGTTTTGATTTCAAATGAAGAAAATTTTCAAAAATTATATATATATATTTCTCTCCTACTTTCTATACCCAACAGTGTACATAGTTTTTTTTTTTTTATATTTACTAACCATATTACAGAAAGCAATACGAAATAAATAAATAAATATGTATATGTACAATATCTTTGGCAATTTTTAAACAATTTCGGTTTCTATTTGCAATCCACCAGTGTGGTTGTAAAACCCTTTTTTTTATTTGGTCGTATAATTAATTTTATCATAATGTAAAGAACTATTCTATAGAGCAAAATCGTGAAAGTTATTATACTCTTACAGACAACCTTGGTTAAAGGAGAACAGATAGAAGTGGGTAGGTGGTGCAAGAGTGAAACAATAACTTTAAGATTAATTTTCGAGTATGAATAATAGCTTTGTTTATATGTGAAATAACAAAACATTATTTAATATAATAATAATAATAATAATAATAAAAAAGTGGAAGTTTGTTTGTCTGAACGCGTTAATCTCTAGAACTACTAGTCTTTTTGCATTTGACGGCTCATTTCTATAACTTTTATAGGCTACTAGACATCACGGGAAAAGCCACGGGATAGGTGCAACTAGTTTTACATAAAGCTTTAAATACTATATATTTAAACACAAAAATACATATATCCCATATAAATTTCTAATTCGCACCTCTCGCACGCATTTCGTAAAACTTGCGGTCGACAGACGCGCACCACCCCCGTCCGTTCCTTCAGCACTGACGGCCGAAACTTCCGTTGGAAAAGTTTACCACGACGTAGCGTTTACGGCGCATGCGTTAAATAATCATACAAGGGATTATCTAGTGAATTCAGTCTTATCTATTTGTTGTACACCATTGTACTAATAACAAAACAACATGTATTACCTAAATTTTTTTTTACAACACAGGGGGCAAACGAGCATGTGGCTCACCTGATGGTAAGTGACTACCGCCGCCCATGATCACCCACAACACCAGCGGCATTGCAGGTGTGCTGCCGGCCTTTTAAAAAGGAATATACTCTTTTCTTGAAGGTTATGTTGTCGTATCGGTTTGCAAATACTGCTGCCGGAAGTTGATTCCAAAGAATGGTTGTGCGTGGAAGAAAGTGCCTTGAAAAACGCACGATGGAAGACCGCCACTCGTCCAGATGATTGGGATGAAACTTTAGTTTGTGACGGGTTGTACGGTGGTGAAAATCAGCAACAGGGATCAATCCGAACAACTCCTCAAAACACTCGCCATGATAAATTCGATAGAAAATGCACAGAGATACAACATCTCTGCGCAGTTTCAGTGGGTTGAGTAGGACAGTATACTATTTAAACTATTTAATCGTAATTAAGCAACAAATGTACTTACAAACATTTTTTTTAATACATAACATCCAAAAATGTAAAGTATATGTATTTTAATAAATTAAAATTATAAACATAATCACACTAAATGGAGTGACGAGGTCAAATTGCTCAAATCGGACGAGGTTTGGGACCGTTCCTTTTAGCAGTCTATGCAGGAGATCTATGTTTAACAGTGGATAGATAGACACGACGGCTGATATGACGATGAGACACAAAAAAAAAATACAACCGAATTCCGAAATCCGTTGGGAACCACTATTTCTGGACAGTGATGATCACCTATTTTGATATCGATAATACCAGTCGGATACCTGTATTCATTACGAGAGTTTTTCTTTTAGTTATTATATATTGGATAACCGACATTTAATATATCTGTTATCGGGGCAATACCTATATTGGCCGTACCTATGTTGAATCAACGACTATCAAAACGTTTATTACATCTAGACAGAAAAAACCTCAAAACAATGATAGGGACAATAACGGGTCATTGTCCATTAAACAAACATCTATACACAATAGGAGCCACAGACAGCCCTCTATGTCGAGGCTGTTTCAACGCCGAAGAAACGGCAGCTCACGTAATCCTAGAATGTGAGGCTGTGGCCCATCAACGTTTAGAAATCCTCGGAACGGTGAGGTCGCTCCGTGAGGCCTGTGAAGAACCCAGGAAGCTTCTGCTCTTCTGGACGGAGCTAGGTTGGCTGCACTAGCCACGACTCATACGCACAATGGCCCAAATGAGAGGCTAAGTGCGGAAAATGGAGTCTTTTTCACATTCACATTCACATATCGGGGCAATATATGTATAGATATTGTAACTGCAATATATAGATATTGCTATGTATTATCCACCTTTACTAGGCATAGGTAACACTGGTACCGCTCCAATATCTATGTTTTTGGACATTGATGGCCTATTAACGCCTGAAATATCAGGGGTTTAACGCGCGTTGCCGACCCTGAAGAAACCTCTTTACCCCCCTTTTGAAGAACCCCATGCTGTAATATCTTGGGAAAACCTCGGCATGGAGCTCATTCCATAACCAAAAAAATCTATATATATTTTTTTAACGTCTCATACGTAAAATCCAGTACAGATATTAGACCTTTTTTATTTCTCTTGAAATCACCGAAATTCAGGACTCACGTTTAAACAGTAAAAGTCTGGTACGTGTCTTAAAAGTGAAATACTTTACGACAGTATACGTAACGGCGAATCAGGAATGGTACTTTTTAAATTGAAGATAATTAAAGATCGTGTTCCAAAAAAAGACTTCAGTTGTGACAAAACCAGTCATTATGAACTAATAACTTTTTTTTTATTATTATTATTTTTTCAGTAGTATTTAGCGGCTCACTTTTGGCCACAACAGAATATCAGTGTTTTGCTCTTTTTAGGACAAAGCAAAAAACTGAGTTGTGGCCATTTTGTATTACTGTGGCACACGCATGAAGAAAAAAAAATCGTTACTAATTTTATGCATTCTGATTTTGTTTTTGTATTTTTTTTTTTGTACTTTTTTTATCATTTTTCACTTTGCATTTTTACTTTTATTGTTTGTGTGCTGTAAGTAAGGCAAATAAATTATTTATCTATCTATCTATCTAACTAAAGCATGGAACCGATTTTAATAAAACTTCCACGAGAACAATCTGTAAATATATCTTTTCAGATAAAAAAAAAATAATTTTCCAAATCAGTTTAGATTGACGAGATAACGAACAAACAAAATTGAACCGAATTGAAGTCTACTTTTTGAAGTTGGTTGAAAAATTAATTTTTGGAAGTCGTTTTTTTAATTGACGATAATGGGAACGGTAACCCCGCCTGCGCTAACGATATACACTGACAAACCAGTGAGGGATGATAAGTGAGAATGAAAGGGGAAGTCGGTCAGCCCATCGTCATGAATACACTAGGAATTCAGTATGATGGTTTACAGAAAGGATCACGCTGAGGTCGATCTGACAAGATATGTTGCTAGCAATAGGACTGGTAGTCCGCATTACTAATAAGCTCTTCCCCCAGTTTTTGACAGTCGGAGTTTTTTTTTTATGGGTGAAAATGGTATGGTAACCTCGCCTGCGCTAACGGGATACGCTGGCGAAGCACCAGTAAAGGGTGATAGATGAGAATAAAAACAGGCCAGTTAGCCCATCATGATGAATTCATCAGGAATTAACCATGATAGTTCCCAAGGAGAACCGCGAGGAGGTCGACCTGGTTGGGTATATTGCTAGCAATAGGATTCTTAGTCTCCATTACTAACAATCCCTTTCCCCCCATGACAGTCGGAGTCTATTAATATTATGAATGCGGAAATTGATAAGGATGGATAGATGTTTATTACTCTTTCACACAAAAACTACTGAACGGATATGAATGAAATTTGGTACATAGTAGGTTATATATTAATTTAGCTTACTATATTTATATATATTAAATACTAACTTAACAAAGCCGCGAAAGTAGAATGATTTAAGTTTTAAGGTCAAAAGTTGTGGTACGGACGTATAAAAATACCCGACTCCTATTATAATGACAAATTACAATGGAATTCGATGTTTATTCAGTATTAAAACTTCAGTATTATTAACTGAAGTACATTCTTCATAAACTTATATACCATGGCATTAAAAAATAAAAGATATTTTAATAAAAAAAAAAACACAAAGCCTTGTACCTGAAAATCATAGCCGACAGATATTCCAAGAAAACAGCGTGGAAAATTACTAAAAGTTATTCTAAGGAAAACGTTGTACAATTTCTTGTATTTTTGCATATTGCGTCGTAAATCAGGAACAAGCTTTTAATTTTTGAAGGGAACACAACGTAACTTTTTCGTCGGGTACACATAAACAATCTTATTTCGAATAATGGCCACTTTTAAAAAAAGAACAAGAGCGCTTCATTTTGCAAAGCTAATAAAAGGGTGGGCGAGATTGGAGGGGGGGGGGGGGAGAGGGGGCGTTCTATTACTTGGACCGAGTTAATAGCTTACGTGCATATTGCATTGGTTCCATCTCGCGATTGGCTTTTTTAAATGTCCCTTTTATAATGTCCAATGAAAATAGGACTACAGAGTACCTATAGAAAATAAGACCATAGACATGGACGTGATTAGATGTCGCAACTAAATGTGTAGCTATGTGTGCCATTTTTACAATTTAAAATTACTTTTATTTAACATTATTTAATATATAATAAGTACCAGTGCCCCTATGGTCCCGGCATAGAATAGGCCACCTCTTCCCTTCCCATAGGTGTCGTAAGAGGCGACTACGTGAGGGCGAGGGATAGAATGCAGCGTCCCTCCTAAAATATCTCCAAAGCCAAACCGCAGTTAGCAGTTGCCAATCCACCTGCCAAACGCAGCAACTACTGGCAAAACCTCCCTAGGGAGAAGCTTATATTCAGCAGTGGAAAGTTAAAGGTAAACCTTTACATATTCCTTTTCAAATTTACGATCAATTTTTTAACAGCTTGTACTAAATTTTGGCATAGTTATGTAAGTACCGTGACAATACATCACGGTACCATTAAGGTGATCTGAAGATGACGACAGAAAATGGCCATAGGAACTCGTAAACTACGCGTGAGAAATCCATCGTGTTTAAGCTCATTTGATTTGTCCTGACAAAACCTATGTAGTGCCTGAAATCTGATGATGAAAATTAAAAGCTAAAAACTTTTACTTTCAAAAACAGGTTTGTTATTGCCTTAGCGTCAATTTCCATGGTATCGGGGAGAGGGGGTTTATTAGTAATGCGAATTACCAGTCTCATTGCTAGCAATATCCTGTCAAATTGACCTCCACGTGGTCCCCCCCTAGAAACCATCATGCTGAATTCCAGGTCCTCTACCCAAAGGTTGTCTGGAAGAGATTGCTTAGCGATAAGGCCGCCTTTTGTATCACTTCTCATTAATATTTACTGTATTTGTTATTTGTCTTTTTACTTGGTGCAATAAAGTGTAAAATAAATAAATAAATATTCATCACATTGGGCAAACTGACCTACCTTTTCATCCCTCACTTGTACTCAGCAGTGTATACCATTAGTGCAGGTGGGGTTACCATTTCATTACCATCCATTACAAAAAAGAAATTCCTATGGTATTGAAGACTTGATTTGCTTTGAATAGGCGATACAGAGTTCTCATTTAATACATAGACAGTTCCATATTCAGCTAATATTATGCTTGCAAATTACCAGAGGGAGACTGTACAAAAGTCGATTGCTGGGGTACCTCTGTCCCATTCGCGTTTCAACCGTGAAGCAGTTGTGTTTGCATGGCTGTTTCGGTTTGAAGGGTGGGATATGGTGTGAATTTACTGGGTACAGAGGAATAACACCCGAGTCCTCAGGAATGGCAACGCATGAGGGGTATCATGGGTGAAACAGTATACTCTGTTATGTCCATGGTACTGCTCATGTCTATAAGCGATGGTTACCACTTTCCATCAGGTGGGCCGTCAACTTGTTTGCCATTCTAAGTTGTATAAAAAAAAAGTATTTTTTTTTAAGTTACTAATTAATCTTACAATAAATAAATTTAGAATAAAAAAATTGTCTTTAAATTATTAAATAATTGGAAATTATTACTTTATAAAGACTATAATAACAATGATAAACACAATCTATGATCTAACATCAATAAAATGAAAAATGTAGAAATATTTGTTAAAAAGCCACTTTTTGAGGGTAGTTTGTCACAATAATCATCTGTTCATCATCATCATATCATCACATCAGCCATTAACTATCCACTATTGAATATATGTATTCCCCCCCCCCCCCCTTAGAACCCACTGCTAATTCTTAGTGAATTCACCAATGTGGGTCAAATAAGCTAACATAGACACCCTCTGGTGTTAAAAGATCCTACCGCCATTCTTTATTATACACAAAGGTGTCTGATATGGTTCATGCTTTACTTGCTTTTGGAGGTGTCTCCAAAGTATAAGCGAGCCATTCTCTGTTACCTCTTTACTGAACATTATTAGCATAGTTGGATATACCCTCCCGTCTTTGTTTATAAAAAAAAATCTTAAATAATTTAAAGATAAGTAATGATCAACTTGATAGCAACATAAAGCTTGCAATTAGGACTTGTGTGACAGCTTTCTGAATGTTAAAACTGTTTTAACGCCGAAGAAACAGATGTTCACATAATCCTGGAATGTGAAGCTGTGCCCCTCAACATTTAAATATGCTCGGAACAGTGAGGTCACTCTGTGAGGGCTATGAAGATCCCAAGAAGCTTCTATGCTTCTGGGCAGAGCTGGACTGGCCGTATTAGCTACGACTCATATGCTCGATGGCTCAAATGAGAGACAACGCTATAGTCCAATAGTAATTTATATTACATTACATATAGGAACTTGTGTCAAACAATTTTTTCCTCTTTAACAATAACACATCATATATCTAGGTTATTGGTAACCCTGCCTGCTCTATCGGTATATGTTGACATAGGTTATCTAAAATATTGGTCAGTAGATATTATTATTATCTATTATTTACTTACCCATTGTCCATTTCTTAACATGATTCATAAAAAAAAACATCACGCTCTCTTCTCAAAGTCTAAGATTTTAGTTCTACTTTTTAAATATATATTCTATTTTTAAATTTCAATAGATAGTTATTTAGTTAATGTGGGTAGAGTTGATAATTACACTGATTACTTCACTCAAATTATACCTATATTGATTTAAAATTTGGCTAAATGAAAACTAAATATATTAACAATAAAAAAGAATTAATATATTCGAAAGAATTTTGTGAAAATGATAATAAAAAAAAACAAATCGTAATTAATGGATTTAGGTACTTACTTTTGTCCATATTTGAAACAGTAAAATAAAACAAAATCGAATAATTCACTTCTATCTATACTTTTAATTTTGAAAATTCCTAAACTAAATTTGTAAACTTAGTTTATAAAGAAAAAAAAGCATATTATTTTAATAAATATTGAAACAAACAAAACATTTGAAAAAAGTGACGTTTTTGACTAGTGTTGTGGATGCCGGTATTGCCGCCTAACGATAACCTTCTGTATTGGTGATTAAATATTCAGAATCGATTATTAATAATGTTATCGAGTATTAATTAATATGTCCAGGTGATTTCTTTACATCTTTCTAATCCTAATATTATAAATGTATTAATTTGTAAAGATGTTGAATATTTAGATGTTTATTGCTCATTCATGCTTTCAATACTTTTTTATCAACGACTGATTAGATTTGAATTAATAATGATTCACGGATAGATTATTATCCTAACTTAACACATAAAATATTTTATATACTGATTCACACGGGGAAACAACTAGTAATATATATTTTTTTAACAGTAAGACTTTCATTATTAGACTTTGGTGCAGTGAGAAAAGTACTATGTAATTAAATAATCATTCCGTAGTAGCTTTGTGTAGATGAGCTCTGTGTTATCGAATCAATACTTCAATCGAGTGAACACGACTTGGTACTATATTAATCGCAGTCAAGTCATTCATAATTTTATCTAGGCTGAGTTGGCCTTTTACGGCATTCGACAATTTTTAACATTTTGGTTCAACTAAAGTCATATTTAATAATGGTAATAAGCAAAATTTTTATTATTTAAAAATAGTTCCTTTGCAGTAAGGAAAAAAATTATTAAAACAAAAAAATAGATACTAATAGCATTTTCGTACCTTTTCACAATTACTTGAAACCAATATTTGTTCACCGTGTATTAGAATTCCGTTAATAGTGTACTCGAGTACCTGAGTGCTCAATAGATATTCGAGACAGCTTAACGTGGCACATCACTAATTCCATATTCTTTACTTTTTTTTTTAATGAATGGTAACGGAATGTTTACACGCCTTCGCTATCGGTATACGCTGACGGGGCACCAGTGAGTGATGATAAGTGAAGATGAAGCAAGTCCCTTAGTCCATTATGACAAATTCACCAATTGAGTAGCTAGTAAGCAATCTAGCAATATACCCTATCATGTCGACCTCCCCGCGGTTCTACCTGGAAACCATCGAGGTTAATTTTTGATGAATTCATTACGACAGGCCAACTGACCTGCTTCATCCTCACCTATCATCGCTTACTGATGTCCTGATCACTAATAATATAATACTATACTATACTATTCGAGGTAAGGCGAAAGTGTAATTTGATGATGAACTATTATCTGTTGCTCAACGGCGGAATAGACAATCCTGCAACTCTCAGCCGTTGTTCTTTGTACGCACCCCAACGCTGCATGCGATTGCGTGCTTGTCGATTACCATCCGCACGGTCGGTTGCACCTGTACTGCTCAGTTTACTCCCACTTATCAGGCTATTTCTCTGCTCAATTCTCTAATTGCTCAGCAGCCAGATATTGTTATATTTAATGACAAAATAGATATATTTTTAAAATATACAAAATTTGTAAGTTTGTAAAATAAACCTATGGCTCACTACACATTTTGGGAGACTATAAGTGTGGTGAGTAATTTTCAAATAATAAATATACTAGTGTATACTGTTGGCCGATAATATTGTTCTTACTGGGGAAGACGGATTTCAAATCCAAAGTAGATTGGATAGATGGTAAAAGAATCTAGGAAAGTTGGCTTGAAAATCAGCAGAAGTATGAATATTTATACTCAATTTCGGCGGTCTCTACAGTTTTCTACCTATTGCCCTTGATAGTTTTTTTAATGGATGATAATGGAATGGTTGCTTCGCCTGCGTATAACGGTAGCCCGTTATACTCTAACCAGTGAGAGATGATAGGTGAGAATAAAAAGGCAGGTCAGTTAGACCATCGTGATAAATACATTCGGAAATCAGCACAATGTTTACTAGGGGGTACCACGTGGAGGTCGATTCGACAGTATATTGCTAGGAATGGGACTGCTAGTCTCTCCTCCCCCCCCCCCCCATTACTAAAAGTTTATTATCATTTTCATGCGAATAACAATATTCATGTCATTGTTCAGTATTGCCAAGTTTGATACTTTTATCGTAATTTTGGGTAAAAAATTTCTTTATGTGAATCTTAGGGAAATTAAATATTTGAAGAAATTTTTGGAGTGGCTAAATTTTAATAATTTTTTTAGTTAGTTTTAGTATTATTTTAATATATTTACATTTAATCTATAAATTTTACAAAATTTATAGATTAAATGTAAATATATTAAAATATATGACTGAAGGTATTAAAACAGAGGATGGGCATCGGCGTATTTAAAAGAGATGGGGTGGGGCGGCGTACCCACCCCAACATAGTCTGGTGCTTACCTTAAGATATGAGCAAAAGCTAAGCAATGGCTCTCTAACATAGAGTGTACATTATGCGCCTTTTTTACAGGGCGACATTAGTCGTACAGGGTAATAAGATAAAATAAAACTAGAAATGGATTTTTTTCTTACAATTTACGGTACATGACAAAACGAAGTGACAAACGATACGTTTGTGATTGGGAAAAGTCCTGAAAATCGTAACGACTTGGAGAAAAATATTTGACGTTTGAGTAAAAATAAAAAATTCCATCTAGCAACACTGCCATTGTCGGTAATCGTTAACTAATCATGTCTATATATAATATATATATAGGTATCAATAACTTTTACCTACTTGACAGTCAATCTAACGCATTTATAATTTGTGTCCAAAGTTTAGTTTACTTATTAACTTATCTTCGCCGTTACATGTGAACTGTGGAAATTGTAGTTATGTACAATTTAATTTAAATAAGTTAATTAAAATTTTAGTTTCCATTTAATCAATCGCTTATTGTTGTTGAATTTAATAAAAAATGGAACAAAGTAAATCATTACCGGTTACCGACGAGCAACTTGCCCAATATTTCCCGAATTTACCTTCTGGACCTTTGGACAGATATAGAAAAAATGTTAAATTTGACTGGCGCCGTATGAAACTCATTTATGAAAATTTGAACACAATTTCTTTAAAAGTAAGTCAAAGCTATTATTTATTTAGTACATGGAATTATTGATCAGTGAATACTTTTAAGGGATTATTTTACACCTTAAGAGGCCCATTTACATAAGTATTAATTTTTTTATCAAATAAAAATATCAAAGAAGTTGGTTCACCAGATAGAAAGCGTTAACTAGGGCCTATAGACAAAAATTATTAAATATACTATCAATTAAAGTTTTCGATCAGTTTCGGGTACCTTTATGCGGCTTTCCAACACACACGGTGTCTTATATCTAATTAATAATTTATTTAATTATAATAAGAAGTTATTTAGTTGTTTAACTTAACATGTTATATATTGTTTAATCTACATTCATAGCTCATCCTATTCTCTTGCATACTTATCCTCAATAACCATTAAAATATGTCACAAAACATGTTCTTTACAATATTTATTGAGACAAATACTCTGATGACCCTTTTTGTTACTTAGAACAGTATATTATATACTAGTGGTCCGGTATGTGCTTCGCTATGCATAAAGTGAAATAATAAAAAAAATTATTTTAACATCAAATTCATTTATTCAAACAAAAAAAAATGCCAACACTGAAAAAAAGTTTCAATTCGACAGCACAATCCCTATCTTAAAAAAAAAGTTTGAATTTGACAAAAGAATCCCCATTAAAAAAAAAATTTCGGCCATTTATTGAATTCATTTGTTACAAAAAATGTGATAAATGAAGAACTGCTCAAGCGATTTTGTGCAAACTTCTCATACACCATCTACTAAATAGTCCGAACAAAGCCTAAACGTTTGGTTTGGATAGGTGAGCACGTTCTTGAGTTATAAATTTACAAAGAAAAGTGGCATTAATTTTTATATATATATAGATTGTTATAAGAAATAAAAATGGATGATGTATGATAATTGGATGACTTCAAATGCATTGCATGGAGTCAGTGGATGCAGGTGGCTCAGGATCGTTCCTTATGGCAGTCTATGGGGGAGACCTATTTTCTGCAATGTATGGGTAATGACTGGGATATTATTTTAATTAAGCTATGATGAGTCCAACCAAAAATTTATTTATTATATTTTTTAACAGATTAAAAAAAATATTAAGTTCTTATAGGCATATTTAACAGAGCGGGTAGACTGTGGCCACACTTGAATTATCTAGTGCCACCATAGAATAAAAAATAGAGCTGTGAGCTAGCTTAGAGCTAGGCGAGGATATGTCTTAAAATACATATATGCCATTTTTAAGGGGTCAGCGTCTCCCCTTTCCCCTTAAAAAAGGATCTTAAATAAGCCAATGCAAGACCTCTTTTTTCAGCCTTATATTGACAATATGACCTATACTTACTTATCATCCCTCACTGGTAGCAGCATAAACCAAAACCCTGTTACCATTCCATTTTTGTTCCTTTTATAATTGGAATCATACAATTTTTAATTAATTTCAGAATGAAATATGGACATTTATGGAAAATCATCCATTATTCAAATATACAGATGCATCGCTTACTTTAGATGAAGAAAGACATATAACTGTCAAAAGAATGTATGCTATATTTAATGAAGACTTTACTCCATATGAAAAAGTAAGTTTTACCTCAAAATATTTACTTTTAATTTTTTAAACTTGCTATAATCATATATAGTTTGCCAGCATTATGTTTAACAACCCATTAACCCTTTACAAGAGGAAGAGTGTACAAAAATGACCATGTGTTGATATTCACTGACACTAGTACAAATGAAGGAGTAATAGAAAGTACTATACTAATATAAAGGAGATTTGTACTATATATGGCATTTGAAAGCTTAAGATGTCAGCTTTAATTTGATGTCATTATCATTGAAATTCATCAATTATTTCTTAAGTAAATGATGTCTGAATTTAGGAAAAGGGCCTAGGTCCCATATTTTGGAAAATAAACAAAAAAATGGTAAAAATTAAAAAATATATATTAAATCAATACTTTGTATTGCCCTTATTACAGCCTGCAGTCTGTTTTTCATTGATCTTATCAATTTTTTGACATTTTCTTGAGGAATGCCGTCCCAATCCTCTAACAATTCTGCCTTTAGTTCATCTACGCTTGAAGGGACTGGATTCCTTGCCCGAACTCTTCTTTTAAGCTCATCCCAACAGTGCTCGATGGGATTCATATCCGGGCTGAGCGCAGGCCAGTCCATCGTGCGCAATTCGACCTCTTCAAGAAACTGCCGAGTGACTCGTGCCGTGTGACAGCGGGCATTATCTTGTATTAACACGAAGTCATCGCCGACAAACCTTGCGTAGGGCACAACATGATCGAGTAGGATGTCGGTGATGTACCGATCAGCTGTTAGCCCGCCTCCTCGGCCGCCCCCAGGCACGAAAACAAGCTCAGTTTTTCCCTCTAAGGAAATACCAGCCCACATCATGCAGGAACCGCCGCCATACGCCACTGTTTCAGCAAAACAACATTGGGAAAATCGTTCCCCCGGACAAACGTTGTATGAACAACATTTTTTTTTATGCTACAGAGAAGGCCAAACAAGCTGACGGTCCACCTGATGGAAGTCTACCACTTTCTGACTGAGTATACTGTTTCGCCCATGATACCCCCCATGCGTTGCCATTCCTGAGAACACAGGTTTTAATCCTCCGTACCCTGTAAATTTACTGCCATATACCACATCTTCAAACCGAAACACAGCCATGCAAACACAACTGCTTCACGGCAGAAACACGAATGGAACAGAGTTGCCCAAGCAAACGACTTTCCGTACAAAGTTTTTCTCTGGTGTATTAATAATATAAATATATTACATATAATAATATTACATAAATATAATATTTACCTACTTTAAACATATATAAAATATACTATTATTATTCATGAAGATGAGTATAGTAACCTTTTTTTTTAAAAGTCGGTATAGACTATTCATGTTTATAATTTATAGTTACCACCTCTATTTTTTCTTATGAGTGTTAATGGTATGGTAACCCCGCCTGCGCGGGGGGAAAGGGATTGTTAGTAATGGAGACTGAGAATCCTATTGCTAGCAATATACCCAATCAGGTCGACCTCCTCGCGGTTCTCCCTGGAAACTATCATGGTTAATTCCTGATGAATTCATCATGGTTACCATACCATTTTCATCCATAAAAAAACCCCGCTTACGCTATCGGTATACGCTGGCGAGACACCAGTGAGAAATGACAGATGTGAATGAAAGTGAGTCATTGACCCATCTTGACAAATTCAACTAGAATTAACCACGATGGTTTCCAGGGGGAACCACTTGGAGGTCGACCTGACAGGGTATATTGCTAGTATACCACCTCTATTAGGTGGGTTGCTACATTTGTCCGTCATTCTGTGTTGCATAAAAGAATTTTACATTTAATTTCAGATTTTTGAAGATCCCAAACGATTCCAAGCGGAAGCTGAGGCTATATTTATGTTTGACAGTTCCTTAGCAGTTAAATTATCATTGACATTTCGGTTGTTTTTTAACTCGATACAAGGGAATGGCAGATCACACCACTTCGAGATCTTGGATGACCTTAAAGATGGGAAAATTGGGGGTTGTTTTGCATTGACGGAGGTGTCCCACGGTTCAAACGCCAAAGGTATGAGAACGACTGCCACATACTTGCCGGATAAGAAACAATTTGTGCTAAATTCACCCGATTTTGAAGCTGCCAAGTTCTGGGTCGGATGTCTTGGTATGTTTTTCTTTATATTTTTATTATTATAAAACTAATATTATAAAATTGTAACTCGATTTTAATTGGGATTTTTTTTATACTACAGTGGTGGCAAACAAGCATACAGCTCGTCTGATGGTAAACGGTTACTGCAGTCTATGGACGCCTGCAATACTAGGTGTGTCACGTGCATGGCACATAGGTTTTTTTTTATAAATATTTATTTGTTTATTAGCCGTTTCCCCCGGCGTTGTTCACTTTTAATTGTGTAGTTCCCGTATAACATTCCCATTGGAACTCTTCATGAATTCAGATACTTCATGAATATAGATACAGGTCTGGCCTAGTTTGCCGACCGACAAATTCAAAATCTTATTCTAGATTCAAATTTTTTATTGAAATTTAAATTAATTCTATATTTAAATGTCAAAATTGTTTACAACTTAGTGATTGACGTAATAGGATTCGTTACATATATCAATATTTAAGATCGTGTCAGATTGTTATATATATACATATAACAAATATTAGATATAATACAATATTAATGCGCACGCCTATTAAAGGTATTCACAGAATTTACTTCAACATAGTTAATTAAATAGAATAAATGCACGGAATACTAAATGAGTGACTACTCAATATTTGTTACAATGGCAATGCATTTATACGTATTTACATTTTAATAATGAACTGACGACCCGTCCCGATTTCGATCGGATATATGTAATATCCGAACGAAATCGAGACATATCTTTGAACATATCTTTCTTAATTAATCTATTTTTTTTTATTTCTTTTAATGAGTGAAAATGTCATAATAATCCCGCCTTCGCTAACGGTATACGTTGGCGGGGCACCAGTGGAAGATGATAGGCGAGAATGAATGGAAATCAGTTGGTCCACCATGATGAATTCGACAAGAATTAATCAAGATGGTTTCCAGGAGGAACCGCGTGGAGGTCGACCTGAGACCGTATATTACTAGCAATGGGGCTATTTGACCTCATTACTAACAATCCCTTTCCCCCCCTTAATTAATATTCGAATGACGGTCAAACCCGTATAAGGCGTACGTACGTAGCTTAGCTAGATAGAGCCATGTTTAAAATAGGGTAAAAAAAACTTTTTGATAAGGCAGAAGTCATAATTAAGTGACTTCGCAAAAACGAACTGTTTAATTTTCTTGGGATCTTTCATTTTAACAGCAACGGGCCTAAATCCCCCCCCCCCCCCCGCCCTATCTACGTCATTGCGTACTTTAAATTAAACAGTAGCTTATATCCTCTTCCATCCCATATGGCACTTGTGTAGCAAACATAGGGATCGGTTAAGCCGTTAAGGCGCTATAAATTAATAAATAAAACAAACAAATCCACTTTCACATTTATAATATTAGTAAAAATTTATTAATCAACCAAATTTAAAAATGGAGATTTTCAATTCAGTTGTACTTTTTAAATGTTACCTCATAACTCTGTCAGTTGTAAACCAATTTGGAAAATTTTATTTTTTATACATACATACATACATACATACATATCTGTCACGCCTGTCTCCCATTAGGGTAGGCAGAAACAATGGAATTTTTTATCTAAAAGGATATATTTACACATTCATTCCATAGAAATTTTATCAGAATCGGATAAGTAGTTTCGTTTTCAAATAAAAAGAAAAGGTTTTACTGCAATTATTTTTTTTTAACTCGGTTTTAAATTGTTTTTTTTTTTTTTTCATTAATATTTCAGGTAAATGTGCTACCCATGCCATTTTATATGCCAAACTGATATCAAAAGGTAAAGATCACGGGCTGCACACCTTCGTCGTGCCTATAAGAGATCCAAAAACACTGAAACCATACCCAGGGGTTATTGTTGGCGACATTGGCGAGAAAATCGGACTCAATGGTGTTGATAATGGGTAAGTAACTAGGTGTGGTCCAGTCATAGAATAGGCCAGCCCATTTTTCCCGTGGGTTTCGTAAGAGGTGACTTAGGGAATTTAATATGGTCGAGCAATGGGCAGCAGCATCCCTCTTAAAACAGCACCAAAGTCTAACTACGATTGCTAAGCGTGGCAACTACTAGCGACCCCCGCATAACAACTTAGAATGACAAACAAGCTAACGGCCCACCTGATGAAAAGTGGTAACTGTTACCTATAGACATGAGCAGCACCATGGACATAACAGAGTATAATGTTTCGCCCATGATTCCCCCCATGTGTTGCCATTCCTGAGGACTCAGGTGTTAAACCTCTGTACCCAGTAAATTCACTACCATATCCCACCCTTCAAACTGAAACACAACTGGTTTATGGTTGAAACACGAATTGGACAGAGGTACATAAGCAATCGTCTTTTGTACAAAGTCTCCCTCTGGTAAATATGTATATAAAATACAAACATTTTATTTAATTATATTTCAGATTTGTAATCTTTGACAACTATCACGTACCGAAGGAGGCCGCTTTGGATAAACTGGGTGGCGTCGACGATGACGGCAATTATCGAACGCCATTCAAGGATCCCAGTAAGAGATTTGGTGCCGCTATGGGCATATTATCTGGTATGGTATGCTTTTTTTTTTCTTTTATACCATAGAGGTGGCAAACAAGCATACAGTCCACCTGATGGTAAGCGGTTACCGTAGCCTATGAACGCCTGCAATACCAGTGGTATTACGCGCGCGTTGCCGACCCTGAGGAAACCTCTTTACCCCCCTTTTGGAGAACCCCATGCTGTAGTCTCTTGGGAAAACCTCTGCAGGGAGCTCACTATTTGCTTACTATTACTTTTTAGATTATACATATAAATACAAACATTTTTTTATAAAAGTTTATAAATTGTATAAAAAAAATTCAAACTTATTAATTATTAGATACAAAATAATTTTTCATACAACTTGCCCCCTCCGTTGTATGAAGTTGCATAGAATTTGATTTTTTTTTAATGGATGATAATGGAATGGTAACCCCGCCTGTGCTATCGGTATACGCTGGCGGGGCACCAGTGAATGATAATAGGTGAGGGTGAAAGCCGGTCAGTTAGCCCTATGAACGCCTGCAATACCAGTGGTATTACGCGCGCGTTGCCGACTCTGAAGGAACCTCTTTACCCCCCTTTTGAAGAACCCCATGCTGTTGTCTCTTGGACAAACCGCGGCAGGGCGCTTATTCCATTCCATCCATTCATTCATAATATATTTATATTGTATAAAGTATAAATATATAATAATATAATTGTTACTTCATTTTCTTACACTGTATAACTATGTTAAAGTGAATGCTGTGAATACCTATAATAGGCGTGTGCATTAATATTGTATTATATTTAATGTTTGTTATACCTATATGTTATAATGCAATATGCTGTTGGTGTTCCTTAAATAAATAAATAAAATACATTTTTTCACCTACTTAAAAACCACTTACTTCAAGATCAACAAATTACCAGAGGGAGACTTTGTACAAAAGTCGATTGCTTGGGTACCTCTGTCCCATTAGTGTTTCAACCGTGAAGTAGTTGTGTGTGCATGGCTGTGTTTCGGTTTGAAGGGTGGGATATGGCGTGAATTTACTGGGTACAGAGGAATAATACCTGAGTCCTCAGGAATGGCAACGCATGGGGGGTATTATGGGTGAAACAGTATACTCTGTTATGTCCATGGTACTGCTCATGTCTATAGGCGACGGTTACCACTTTCCATCAGGTGGGCCGTCAGCTTGTTTGCCATTCTAAGTTGTATAAAAAAGAAAACATTTTTTCACCTACTTAAAAACCACTATTACTTCAAGATCAACAATCACCAACAACAACGCCCCCATTTTTTTTCTCGGTCTTTTACCTCCCCCTTTAGGCCTGCAGCGCCTACAAGGGGCGTTATCGCGCACTTTGGGAAAGGATGATCTATAAAATAAATATTAAATTGTTCACCAGGTGGTCGCGTACACATAACAAGCATTATAACAACATACCTACAGAAAGCGATCGTGATTGCCATCAGATACTCCGGTGTGAGGAAGCAGTTCGGACCGGAGAACTCAACTGAGGAGCTGCCAGTCTTGGAATATCAACAGCAAGTGTGTATTTCAATCTATAGACCATTGTTTCTCAATAATTTTTCTGTCACAAACCATGGAAAAGCCACAAAGTTATTTTCTACAATTTTTTATTTGCATTAAACATGGTTATATTAGATATTTAGTTGTGTATACTTCGAGCTGCATGTTTTTTGATGGGTGATAATGGAATGGTAATCCCGCCTGCGCTAACGGGATACACCGGCGGGGTACCAGTGAAGGATGATAGGTGAGGATGAAGCAGGTCAGTTAGCCCATCGTGACGAATTCAATAAGAATTGTTCACGATGGTTTCCAAGGGGACCACGTGGAGGTCGACCTAATAGGGTATATTGCTAGCAATGGGGCTGTCAAACTCCATTGTTAACAATCCCTTTTGCCCCCTCGAGCTGCATGTTTCACCAAAATACTGGTATGCAAAATTTAATAATATAATAATATGTCGCCATACCGCATGACGAGAACCTCGTGAAAGCCGAAACTGAGAAAAAGAGAAAATATCTCGACCTGGCTCACGAGGTGACCGAAATGTGGGGGTGACGTCCACCGAAATTATTCCAATCGTTCTATCGGTGAACGGTCTTATCCCAAACAGTCTGGGACAACATCTCAGACGGTTGGGATTCCGAAGCAGCTCACTCCTGGGAAGTAAGCAGAAAGCGGTGCTCTTAGATACTGCCCGCATTGTACGCCGGTTTCTCTCCCTGGTGCCCTGAACCCCGTCCGACTGTGTTTCTGCCGGGGGTTAGTTTGTCATCTCCTCTCCTTAGAGAGATGTGAATACATGTCAGTATGGTGAGAATCAAATACAGGTCAGTTAGCCCATCGTGATGAATACACTTGGAATTCAGCACGATGGTTTCCAGGGGGGACCACGTGGAGGTCGACCTGTTAGGGTATATTGTTAACAACGTATTACTAACAATCCTTTCCTCCCTACCGCTAGTGGTTTTTTCTTTTTTATGGGTGAAAATGGAATGGCAACCCCGCCTGCGCTAACGGGATACGCTGGCGGAGCACCAGTGAAGGGTGATAGATGAGAATGAAAACAGGCCAGTTAGCCCATCATGATGAATTCATCAGGAATTAACCATGATAGTTTCCAGGGGGAACCGCGAGGAGGTCAACCTGGTTGGGTATATTGCTAGCAATAAGATTCTCAGTCTCCATTACTAACAATCCCTTTCCCCCCCTATCGCTAGTGTAAGGTAGAGTATACAATACCGCTAGTATTGACTCAAATAATACAGTTTACTAATTTTTTTTTTATTCCAGCAAATAAGACTGCTCCCGTACTTGGCTGCTACGTATGCAATGAAGGTGTTCTCCTGCTGGCTCGGGGAGACCCATATGAATATGGTTATAGCAAACATTATGGGTGGTACGTATACAAATTTAAACCTTATACGAATTGGCAGAAGGCAGTGTCTCGCAACGAAATTGTCCTTGTAATTTGTACTTTACGTATTTTACGAAAAATTAATAAATAGTGTGAGGGAAAGAGATGGTCGAGTTGCAACATTGGCTATTCCATTGTTTCTGCTTATCGCAATATATGTATTAATATATCCTCTATACTTATAATAAATCTGTAGAGAGGTCAATTCTGTACATGAAATATATTTCCAAAATAACTATCAGGGGGTGATTAGTGATCGATACTGGTGCCAAAAATGCAATCAGTAAAATTTTTCTCTGTCTGTCTGTATGTTCGTTATAGAAACAAAAACTACTCAATGGATTTTAACGATACTTGGCACAATTATTCTTCATACTCCTGGGCAGGTTATAGTATACTTTCATCACGCTACGATCAATAGGAGCAGAGCAGTGAAGGGAAATGTGTCCGTTACATCTAAACCACTGAACCGTGAGGAAAGACTTAGGCTATTTATTTTACGAAAAACCACGGAAACGCGGACGAAGTCGCTGGCAACAGCTAGTATATAATATAATCGTAACTGGTCGCTGTCTGTACATGGGAGATATATAAGAAAAACTATTGTAAGGGGGTTTTATGAACGCAATAGAACTCAAAACAATGATTTTTAGAATTTGTATCTGTTTGTCTGTACGTTTGTGCACGCTAATCTTAAACGGCTTAACCGATTTGAACGCGGTTTCCACTAAAACGTTTCGCTTTAATCCACTTAACATTTAGTGTTTTACTTCAATCGGTTCATAAATAAAAAAGTTATATGAATTTAATTTATTATACTTTCAGTAATAAATACGTAATTTATTAAAATGAAATGAAATGAAATATTTATTTGCTTTAAACAGACATTTGACATTATAAGAGCCACGTGACAAAACTTTTTGACATCTGTTTAATTGCCTTAAAATTGTAGGCATGCAAATCTAATTTATTGAATATTACAATCGTTTATATAGTTCATATTGCTGTCAAATCCTTTTCGAGCTTATATTGTGCTCAAGAATATATATATTTATATGTTCTTTCTCTTTTATATTACCAGTCTATATATTTTTAATCTAAGGTCCGTTATAGGGCCAATTTACACTAGTGCAGCTCACGGTACGCGTTTGGTCTGGCAAAATAATATTACGTATAGTGGGAGGGGGGGGGGGGGGAAGGAATTATGGACTACTAGTCTCATTGTTAATAACATATTCTATTAGCTCGACTTCCATGTGGCTACCCCTGAAAATTTCAGGAAATTTTAATTTTCCTCTCTCACTGCGTGTACAGTTCCTGCAGGCGGGGTTACCATTCCATTGTAAAAAAAAACTACAGGTTAGTTAGTGTAGTCACGTGATGTAAAGTTGTCAAGTTTCAAGTTCAAGTTGTTTCCTGATGCACTCGCAGGCAACGACGAGCTGGCTGCACAGCGCGGCGTGGAGATGCACGCGCTGTCGTCGGCCGCGAAGCCGGCGCTGGGCTGGACGGCGCGCGACGGCATACAGCATTGTAGGGAGGCGTGCGGCGGACACGGCTACCTGAAAGGTATTTTATATATATATACAACTTAGAATGGCAAACAAGCTGACGGCCCACCTGATGGAAAGTGGTAACCGTCGCCTATAGACATGAGCAGTACCATGGACATAACAGAGTATACTGTTTCGCCCATGATACCCCCCATGCGTTGCCATTCCTGAGGACTCAGGTATTATTCCTCTGTACCCTGTAAATTCACGCTATATCCCACCCTTCAAACCGAAACACAGCCATGCAAACACAACTGTTTTACGGTTGAAACATGAATAGGACAGAGGTACCCAAGCAATCGACTTTTGTACAAAGTCTCCCTCTGGTGGTATATATATACTTTATTATTCAGACTACAATTTGGTCCATTTTGTTAGTAACAATTTACTTACGACTTAAAACCTGAGTCAATTAGAATTATTTTGTTTAATTCCATTGTCATTAGTATTCATAGTGCCAGTGTTTGAAGATTGACTACTGTTAGTAGAAATTCTATGATTTTCCATTCCCATAAGCCATTAACTGCCCACTGCTGTACATAGGCATTCCCCATAAGGGGGTATGGGTTAACAATTGCAGTTCGGCTTTTGATGTTTTAAGAGAGACACTGCTGCTCATCCCCTCGTCCTTTAAGTTCCCTTAGTTGCCTCTCGCGACACCCATGGGAAAAGAAAGGATGGTCCATTCTGTGCTGGGACTACACGGCAAACGATCTTCCGTATTAGTCATTGTAGTGACTAAGGATATCTACTGCATTCAGCCACTAACCTTGCTTGCTGAAAGATTCCATTTATCTTGCAGTTGAAAGACAGAAGGAAACTAATGAACGGCAATCGACAATAACATTTAATCAGTATTTAATATTTTACAATATATAGGATTTGTAAAGACAGAAACATAGATGTCAGATAAACTAAAACTCAAACGTCACAAAGTTTTTTAATTATGCAAACGAAAAAGAGTCTTAATATATATTGACGTAAAAATTGTCATCAATATATATTGTTACTGTAAGTCGTAGATTTTTTTTTTGTCAGGACAAGTAACTGATGTATCTTCCAGCCAGCTCTGTTTCAAGCAATATCCTTTTTTTTTTTTTTTAATGGGTGAAAATGGAATGGTAACCTCGCTTGCGCTAACGGGATACGCTGGCGGAGCACCAGTGAAGAGTGATAGATGAGAATGAAAACAGGCCAGTTAGCCCATCATGATGAATTCATCAGGAATTAACCATGATAGTTGCCAGGGGGAACCGCGAGGAGGTCGACCTGATTGGGTATATTGCTAGCAGTAGGATTCTCAGTCTCCATTACTAACAATCCCTTTCCCCCCAGCAATATCCTATTGTAATATAAGATAATTAGAATGTTGCCATATTTCGTCATCATCATTATCACTACCATATCAGCCTCTAACTCTCCACTGTCGAACATAAGCCTCCCCCTTGAGGGGTTTTGAGTAGTTGCCACGTTTCGCAAGCGGGTTGGCAACCGCATTTAGGCTTAGGAGATATTTTAAGAGGGATGCTGCTGCCCATCTCTCGCCCTCCCTTCGTCCACTTTTACGACACCCACGGGAAAGGATCGAATGGTCTATTCTGTGTCACCCCTTTCTTTCCCGTGGGAACCGGAGTTAGGCTTTGGAGATGTTTTAAGATATTTTGCCATATTTTATAAGAGGGAGACTTTGTACAAAAGTCGATTGCTTGGATACCTCTGTCCCATTCGTGTTTCAACCGTAAAGCAGTTGTTTGCATGGCTATGTTTCGGTTTGAAGGGAAGGGATATGGCGTGAATTTACTGGGTACAGAGGAGTAACACCTGAGTCCTCAGGAATGGCAACGCATGGGGGGTATCATGGGCGAAACAGTATACTCTGTTATGTCCGTGGTACTGCTCATGTCTATAGGCGACGGTTACCACTTTCCATCAGGTGGGCCGTCAGCTTGTTTGCCATTCTAAGTTGTATAAAAAAAAAATTCGTCCTGAATCCTCTTAAATGGAATACTTGATTTTGTACAACTACAAATTGATGTAATTTTGTTTTGGTCCATCCAGCGGCTGGCATAGGTGACATCCGTAACGATAACGACGCCAACTGCACGTACGAGGGCGAGAACAGCCTGCTCGTGCAGCAGGCCAGCAACTGGCTGCTCGGCGTGTGGGCGCGCCGCCGCCAGCTCACCGCCGACGACTCACCGCTCGGCACCCTCGGCTTCCTGGACAACGTGGACCAACTGCTGCAGGAGACGTGCCCCTGGAACACCATTGAGGATATCATAGAACCCACCAGTTAGTATTTTTGTGAATTACAAGTATATTTTTTTATGGGTGAAAATGGAATGGTAACCCCGCCCGCGCTATCGGTATACACTGATGAGACACCAGTGGAAGACGATAGGTGAGAATGAATGCAGGTCAGTTGGCCCACCGTGATGAATTCGACAAGAATTAACCATGATGGTTTCCAGGAGGAACTGCGTGGAGGTCGACCTGGAGGGTCTGTTGCTAGCAACGGGGCTATTAGACCTTATTACTAACAATACCAGGGTTCGTCGATTTTTTCCTGTTTTCCTGATGAGGCAATGTATTAAACCGCTAAATCATCAGGGCCCACCATTATTACATTATGGTTTGATTTATGTAAATATATTGTGTGCGTGCATGTGTGCCTGTATACGTGTTTGCGTGTGTGTAAATTCACTAAAATTAACTTAACTATAAATTGTTATGTACAAAAGTTTGAAATAAAAGTATTATGGGGTTCTTCAAAAGGGGGATAAAGAGGTTTCGCGCGTAATACCTCTGGCATTGCATGCGTTCATAGGCTACGGTAACCACTTACCATCAGGGGGGAAGGGATTGTTAGTATGTGAGACTGAAAATCCCATTGCTAGCAATATACCCAACCATGTCGACCTCCTCGCGGTTCCTCCTGGAAACTATCATGGTTAATTCCTGTTGAATTCGTCTAATGGGCTAACTGGCCTGTTTTCATTCTCATCTATCATCCTTCCCTGGTGCTCTGTCAGCGTATCCCGTTAGCGCAGGCGGGGTTACTATACCATTTTCACCCATCAAAAAAAAAAACACCATCAGGTGGACCGTATGCTTGTTTGCCACCTCAGTGGTATATAAAATATACCAATGAATATATTAAAAATATTATTTTTCATCAGATATCATTCACATGTACAAATGGCTGACTGCGTACACCCTGAAGTCGACGTACGATAAAGTGGCCAAACTGAAGAGCGCTGGCAGAGACAACTTCCAGGCGAAGAATGAATCGCAGGCGTACAATGCTGTCGCTTTATCCGTTGTTTATGGAGAGGTACTATCTTTATTAAACATTATAAATGTTGGAATGTGAGTTTGTTTGTTATCTTGGTACTTTAAACTTGGTGGTTCCTTTCTTTCTTTATTTCAGAACTACGTACTAAATAATTTCTACAGCACCGTGAAGAATTTCCCAGACGCAGCGTGTAGGAATGTTCTACTGAGGCTGGTTTCGCTGTATGGTGCTTTCATATTGGAGAAGCAACTGGCGACACTGTATATTGTAAGTGTTAACCAAATTTTTTATTTAAACTTTAATGCACAGTAAAATTCTGTGTACATATGGCGGACTTAACACCGGACGGTGCCAGAAATAAGCAGGAAGAGTATTGTTCTTTAGCAGTTTGAATTAGGGACAATTTTAGGGGTGAATGGTGGTGAAACTAAAGGGATACCTTCTTAAAGAATTACCGTAATACGATATACGCTGGCGGGGCACCAGTGAGTGATAGGTGAGAATGAAAAGACAGGTCAGTTAGCCCACCGTGTTGAATACACTTGGAATTCAGCACGATGGTTTCCATATGGGACCACGTAGGGTTGACCTGTTTGGGTATATTGCTAGCAATGGGATCTTTAGTCTGCATTATTAACAATCCCTCCCCTCGATGGTTACTATTTGACATCAGGTGGAGTGTCAGCTTCTTGCCTAAAAAAAATTAATATAAAATTAATTGTCTCCAGGGAGGCTACTTCTCAGGGACACAGGGTCTACTCCTCCGCGAAGGTATCCTACGATTGTGTGCCCAAGTGACGCCGGACGCGGTCGCGCTCGTGGACACACTAGCGCCACCTGACTGGTGCCTCAAGTCCGTTCTGGGGAAATCTGATGGCGAGGTAAGGAATCTTACTATCTATAATCTTGATGACTCAATGACTTAATCAATAGTTATATGAGTAGATTTATTTTGTTTAATTCCACTAC